>NW_026944043.1:0-416571 GCF_033296635.1 Dichotomopilus funicola
CCTTGTACTCTCCTCACTCTTAGTATCAACCCCTGAGTCTCTCCTGATTCTCACAGAGTTTAATAATAATAGACTTAAATCTAAGGATCCTATAACTTAAGTAAAGTATAATAGTATCCTTACCATAGTAGATAGGCTTATTAAATAGACCTATTTCCTATCTTATAGGGAAACTTAGATAATAGAGTAACTTATAGATATACTCTATTAGTATATTATATTAATCTATATCTAAAGATAATTCATAGTAATTAGTAGAAAACTTGGCTAATTACCCTAAGAAACTATAGGATTTCTACTATTAATACCCTAATTACCCTATATAGCCAGAAAGGAACTAATTAAAGCCGTTATCAAAAGATATAGAAGAAGAACTAGGGAATAATAGTCAGTAAAAAAAACAAAAAAAAACAATAAGGCTATAAAGGGAATTAAACCTATAACCTAGTATATATTTAATTACCTTAAAGTACCTAAAAGATATTCAGAGATACCTGATCAACGGTATATATATTACTACTATATTATATAACTATTTTATTTCTTAAAAAGGGAAAGGATATTCACTTAAGAAGGAAGGATTTAGTTATAAGCTACTATCTCAAGGAGCTATAAAAGCCAAATCTATTAGGATAGCCAGATTAGCCTTTAATAAATCCAGCCCTATAGAGGACTAGTCAAAAGGGATATCTATATCTAACGATCTAATATTATTAACCACGAAATCCTCAGATGTCTATATCCGCTTATCCTCCTCCTCTAATTTATCTAACGATTATATTCCCCGATAAAATAGCTTCGAACCTTGCTCTTTTAGGATACGTTTTTGACAATAGAGGTAGGCTAAGCGCCTGACGGCTATTTATAGTTATATCTGAAGTACGAATAAAGCTTCCTCGGTATTAGCCTCCTCTTATTCTACCTGCTCCTATTCAGATAAGATCTTTATTACTAGGAACTACCAGTTAGTAAAACCTAAGGTAAAAGGCAAAGATATATATAGGTAATAGTAATAGAAGAGCTATTATAAGAGTAACTATAATAGATATATTTACTATAGTAAGAAAAGCCTTATAAGATATAATATATAAGGTTATATTTAAAGTACTAAGAACAAGGTATAGTTTTAACGCCAGAAGAATTGATAAATAAAGCAAGTATAGTACGTTCTGGGGACTTTTTAGACTGACGTTTATAGATACGATCTATCATTTTATCAGTACTATTATAGAGGAAAAAGGGAAAAAAAAGAAGACAGTACTTATAATATAGGCTATTAGTAAGATTTAAAGTATACTAAGGCTTTTAGGTCGAGGAGCCTTGAAGGAGGGGTATTATATTACGAGTTAGCTTAAGGAACGGCTAAAGGATCTATAAGTCAGGACGTAGGACAAACTAACAGCTAATCATTAGATAGCCAATTAAGATAGGATTATAATCAGGGCTAGACCAAGTATTGTAATCTAGTATCATAGATTACTAGGATTATACTGTGATCTAGGTAAGCCAATACCAGAGATTACCAGGGGAAAATGGTAATCTAGCTAGTATATAGTCACTCATTCTAATCTTGTTGTAAACCTTTTGGCTTCACCGGATTACAACCCTCACATCATACCTTCAGTGAACCCTTTCAAAGTGTGGTTGAGACCCGATCCGGTACAATATCCATGGTGGCTTTATAGGTATAGGCCTTATTCTATACGATCTAGAGAAGGTGCTTTCTAAGCTAGATATCAAGCTTTCGATACTAATACTACCAACCTTACAGCCTGGCACTATATACCCTTAGGTCTTCCAGATACTCTATAACCTTTAAGAAGCCGATTTACAGTTAACACTTATCAAGACTTATATTACCAACTGTTAAAATAGCTCCCTAACCTCGATATTAGCTACTATGGACTGGCTTGCTGGGGGTACAATAGCTATAATATATAAGGTAGCTCTCCTACGCTCTGAGGTCTCTCTGCTCTATAAAGCCAACGAGGCACTCAAAAAGCGCCGGATAGCTAAAAGAACACGTATATAGCTTAGAGGGTCGCTTACAGTATAAGATATGAAGGATCTACTAGACTAGAAGGCTGTAGTTAGGGAAGTGGTATAAGAAAAAGAGCTGGATAGTGATAGTATAGGGGGGGCTTGTATAAAGGTTCAGTACTGTGGTATATATAGCAAGCCTAGTTATAATACGTATATATATCCAGAGGCTATAGAAGCCTCTAATGCAGCTATTTCCAATGTAATTATAGTTAGTTCCTAGTGTTATTGTACTACAATGGAGGATAGTGTTTATAGAGTGGTGGAGAATGTTCGGCTCGCTTATATGTTCGGCTCGCTTATAAGGTACGTTATCTTTATATACTTTATTAAAGTTAACTTATAGGCTTTAATAATAGTCTTTAAACTTCTATTTTAAGCTTTTATAAAGTCTTTAATAATATCTCTTATCTTCTTCTTTAACTTTTTTAAATAATAATAGTTAAAGGTTTTAAATATAATTATACTTGTAATATATTTAATCCATATCTTTTAATCCTTTTTTAAATTTAACCTTTAGATCTTTAATATCTTCTTTAACATTTGTTAATAAATCCTTTACATTAACCTTTAATTCAATTAGATCTTAAAAAGCTATATTAAACTTCTATAGCCCTATAATACTATCACCCCTCTTCTTTTAAAAGCTATTAATACTATTAATTCCTTCTCCTTTTATTAAAGTAGATTAATTTATACTTTTAAAACATGAGTATTATCTTTTAGATATTTATTATAAATAGATCTTTTAGATATTCTCTAACTATTTAATATATACCTTTAAGCTCTTTTTAAATATTATTAGATATATGTTATATAGTTAATCATATTGAATCCCTTAAAAATATCTAATAATAAAGAAGAGATCATTACCTTGTACTTTTAGATTTTCTATATCTATATTACTATTAATTAGATTATTAACTTTATAAATCTATATTTTTAAATTCCTATTTCTTTATTTAATGATAGACTCTAGACTCTTTATTATTGCAGCTTTAATAACCTTTTTAATTAATAATATAAGGGTAATTAATCTATATTCTTTGAAAGTCTTATATATCTTGAAAGTTATATTTAGCTTTTATAGTACCATTGTCTTTATTCTTTTAAATCTTTTTAAAAATTATCTAATTTTAAAATTTACCTTTATTAATATTATTAATGTTTTATATAATAATCTTCTATAGACTTTAAAAAGGCCTATAGGAAAATAATCCTCCTTTACAACCTTTTATAGATTTATCTTAAATAATACTTCTTATATATTTTTAAATATAATCTCCTTTTTCATATTAAACTTTAAAGCTTATTTTTTAATTAATCCTAGATCTTTTATATCTATAAGATTAATTATTAAACTAAAATAGAGATAGCTTATCAAACCTTTTACCTTTTTCCTATATATGGTAAACTTTTATCTCCCTTTTGACCTTTAAAACATAAAGAGCTTTAAAAAGCCTAATAATAAAAAGCTTTTATATATTATTTACTATTTTAAAGATTATAATAATTTAATATTATTAATAGCCTTTTATAAAGTAATTCTCAATTTTTAGATCTTTCCTTTTTCAATTATTTTCTTTACTTTTTATAGGTTTTAGTTAAATCTCTCCTTTCCTTTCTTTAATAGTATAATTTTATATTTCTTCTCTACTTTCTTTATTTCTTCTTTTACTTTCTGTTTCTCTTTTATCTATTATAGTAATCCCTTTCTCTTTATTACTTTCTTCTTTAAAATAGTTATCTTCATAATCTTTTAAAGCTTATTTACTAATTATTTAAATACCCCTTTTAAACCTTCTATCTCTTCAACCTATATTTATAACCTTTACCTTCTTTTATCCTTTAATTTTATTAACTTTAAAATATAGACTATTTTAGCATTTATCTTCTTTTTATCGATTATCTTTTAACTCTACTCTTTTAATTAAAGCCTTTATATATTTAACTTTATTATCTTTATTTTTAAAACCTATCGGTAATAGCCTAATTACCTTTATTCTTTTAGATTGAAGTAAATAACTATAAAGTCTTTTAAACTTTATATATAATTTATTATAAAACTATAGTGCTTTTATCTCTTTTAAAGGCTTTTAATTATAATATCCTTTAAAGTCTAAAATTTAAAACCCTACTATAAACTTAAATCTAATAAAGCTTTAAGTTTAGTATTATACTATTTAAACTAGTTTCATGATAAATAATATAAGTTAAAGTCCTTTCTTAATACTATCTATCTTAATAGAAGCTATTACTATTATAAGGTTTAGATTATTTCTCACGAACTAACGCAGGCGACAGCCAACACACAGGTCTGGTGCACGGACCAGCTAGCATAGGCCAATCAGGAACAGGCACAAAGGTGATCGCAAGGGTTGCAGTACAATCACTACAATCACCAGCAACACCGAGCAATGATCGCGGGAGTTGCAGTACGATCACTGCGATCAAGGTACAAGGTACTTCAGGACGTTCTCTAGCCAAACATTATATAGTCACTCGTTCTAGAGGACTCTGGGAGTTCTCCAGTAAGCAATACAACTTGTTCATTGTAACTTGCACAACACTGTGAACATTGAGACCAGATCATTATCTTGTTGCGAACCCTTTGGCTCCACCGGACCACAACCCTTATGTAATACCTTTAGTAAACCCTTTTAAAGTATAGTTAAGAATTGATCCGTTATATATTATTTACTCCCTTTATTTCTATTACGGTTTAGATGAAGGTATTCTAATACTATAAGCTATAGGTCTAATAATAATATAGCTTTAGGAAATACCCTAGTAGCTACCTATATTCCTACTAATATAGAAGTGGCTAACGATATCCCTAGAGGATTATATACATAAATTAAAGTCCTTAGGGAAGAAAATAAGTACTAATAGTATATCATTAATAAATATACTACTTATATTAAAGCCTTTAAAAAATCTAAGATTAAACTTGAAGCCCCTGCTAAGTATAAAGGTAAGAAGGAAGACCTTTTAAGGTTCTTTATAGAAGTGGCCTCCTATATTGAATACTATTAAGACCGCTTTAGTTCGGAATATACTAAAACCTGTTATATAGCCTTTTAACTTATTGGCCAAGCTGTTTAGTAGTTTAAGTCAACCCTATAAGACTATGTTAAAAAGATCTTAGAGGATTGACGAGAATTTACCTAGAAGGTCTTCTAAGATTATACCTATTTCGAAAAAGAGCTTATAAAGGTATTTAGGGATAGAGATAAAAAGGTCTATACCTAGGACCAACTAGCTAGACTCCACTAAAATAAATCTATCTTAACCTATATTACCTTATACCAATAAAACGCTATTTAGGCTAGGATTAATAAAGATAGACTAATATGCCTATTCTATAATAGCTTAAGGGAGAAGGTAAAGGATAAACTTTATAAAGAGGATTATCAAGATATTTCAGATGAATATATCGCTAAGGCTATCTATATCGATAATTACCTTTATACTAGAAAATAGTAAAAGAAGGGATAATAGAAGTTAGTTATTAAAGGAAACTGTATTAATAAAGGGAAGAAATAGTACAAAAATATATCCTATAGTATATAACCTAGACCTATAGAGATTAATGTAGTTTAAACTAGGTAAATAAATAAAGAACCCTATAATAAGTCTAATATTACCTACTATAACTATAGGAAGAAGGGTTACTATAAATATAAATATAGAAGCCTATAGAGATAAAATAAGATATTTAAAATAGTAGTCTTTAATTCTAGGATACGAAGCTACTATTATTAAAAAGCGAGTTAAATTCTGGAAGGTTACTATTGATAGTTATAGCTAAGACGACTTTAAATATATCTATAATAAGGAAGAGTTTATTAAAGACTATAATAACTAAGAAAGGTTTAGATTTAGAAGAGAGGAAGAGAAGTTCTTAGATATTTTAGAAAAATATAAGAAGAAGCTTATATAACATAATAAAAGTCTAGAAGATATATATAAAATATATCAAAAGTATAATAGTATTTAAAACCTTTAGTTATTATCAGGTAATAAAGTTAGAAAGAGAGATAAAAGGTATTATTAATAACTTTATAAAAGACTAAAATAGAAGTTTAAAGACTATTATTAAAGTCTATGAGTTAACCTCAATAAAATATCTAAAAATAAAGCTAAAGATCTTCCCTTTAGATCTTTATTTAAATAGAAGGTTAAAGGACTTTAAAGTTTATTTTTTATAAAGGGCCTTAAATTTAGAAGTTAGATTAAATATAAAGGATATATTAATAGATAATCTAATTAAAGAAGTATATAATAAACTTTTTAAAAGATTTAAAAGGAAGGAGATTTAAAGAAGGAGAGTATTATATAATTCATTAGACTTAGTTAAAGTAAAGAAGAATAAAACGGTTATAAAAAGGTAGATAGTAAAAAGATAGGGAGTTAAGGGAAGGGGGAAGAAAGGAGAGAGTATTAAAGAGGTAATAGAGATAGTTTAAAGGATTTAATGGAAAAGGGAGAAGGTATATTAATAGAGATTAGTAAATAAAGTAGCTAGTATAAGGAACTAGCCCTATACTGGGATATAGATAGGTGTTCTATTATATTATAGACAAAGCATATAGAAAGAGAACTATCTAGGAGGGTAGCGTACCTAGGATACCTTATATCCTAGTAGTCCCTCTTCCTTAGTATATATATCTAGGGTCAGTACCTAATAGGGTCTATATCTAGCTTAGGCCTTGTCTAGGGGTAGACTAGAAGTAGCCTACCCTACCTAGGCAAACTATCTTTGAAGAGGGACTACCTAGCTATACTACCTCTAGGCCATCAGCTATAATTCAATACTATTACTTATAGCCAAGGCCTTTATAAGGATATAGCTATAGGCCTAAGATCTTAATATACCCCTCCTCTGAAAAGGGTTCTTCTAGAACCTAAATTAAAACTACCCTCCCTAAAACTAATAGCTTCATAGGGTAGAAATACTACTTCCTAGCTACTATATTAATATTTATTATACCTAATATTTATATAAGCTAGACCTTTAGGAATTATATAATCCTAAAGTACCTTACTAACACTATAATACTTATTATACCTAGCCTATATATACTAGGGCTTAACTTCCTAGAAAGACCAAACATATCTAGCCTCCTACCCTCCTAGTAGCTAGCCTTAGATAGTACCCCTTTCTACCCTATACTTCTTAGGACTAAAACATTTCCTATACCACTTTATTCTAAAAGGATTTTCTTCTTTCTTTCTATATAATATAAACTCCTCCTCCTTATAGCTATCTATACTACTATATTTAATAAAACTAGAATAATAATCTTACCCTTTCTAGGCTAATTCTTATATACTTCCCTCCTAACTATAAATATATCTATAGCTACTATTAATAGTAATAATAGCTATTCTTATAAGGTAAGTTTCTTATTTCCCTGTATCTAATTTCCCTAGTATATCTTAACTAAAAAGTACTAATATAATAGTTATACCTTTAATAGCAAAAAACTAGAGATTATACCAATTGGTCTAATTCCAGGCCAAAATCGCAAAGCCCCTAAAAAACCATATCCAACAGTATAGATCATACCTACATATAGCCTATAGTATAGCTAAAGTAGGTAGTATACTTTATATAAAGAACCAACTATACTGACTATAATGACTATATTAACTATATAGTATATAGACTATAGACTAGCTATTAAACTACTAAGCTAAGCCTAGTAGGCTTACTATTACCTAGCTAATAGGGAAATAACCCCCCGCTCCCCGCCCCCCTCCTAAATACTATAAAAACAGTACCTAAATTTAACTAATTAGTCTAATCTAGGCTATAGTCTAATTAATAATGGTTTTAGTAAAGGTAAAGGACCTATTATAGACCTAACTAGGCTTAATAACTAGACCTTTAATATTATTACTATAACCTAGATAGATAAACTAGATATTTAATTAGATAGATTAATTGGTTTTGGTTTTAAAAGACTAATTAATAAAGGATATTATAATAAATTCAAATAAAAGTTAAAGTTCTATTATAGAATATAAAAAGAAATAAATAATATTTAAAGATAACTTTAAAAGAGGTTTAGGGTAATATTCTCTTATTCTAGGACATTTAAATTAACTAATAGATTAGGTTAACCTATTATTTAATGAATATAAGATACTATTTAATATATAGATTGAAGGGGCTAATAGTAGTATTTATTAATAAAAAGTTTAATATAGTATAATATAATTATAAAATAAAGCAGAGGTTTTGTAAAGATTATTGATCTTATTATAGGATTTAAATACCTTCTTTCTAAGATACTAGAGGTTAGTTCTTTACCTTCCTAAATAATATTCTACTAGCTTTAAGAATTTTAGATAATTATTTATCTTCTATATGTAAAGATATCGGTCCTTTTAAAGTAAAGTACTATTTATCTAAGCTTATTAATATAGAGGTATTTATCGTTATTATTAATAGGTTTTGTAGATTTCTCTTAATACTTTTCTAAGATATCTAAGAATTCCTCTTCTTCCCTTTCAAATCTAAATCTCTCTTTATCGTTATAGTCCTTAATGAATACCTCTTTATTATAAATATATTTAAAGTTATCTGAACTATAACTATTAATGGTAACCTTTTAGAATTTAACCCCGTTTTTAATAATAACATCCTTTTAGTTTAATACTAGGAATTATTATCTAGGTATTTTATTTTGTTTTTATAAGCTCTTATTTTTATATTTATAATAAATTGCCTTTCTTCCTATAGTTATAGTAGATAATACTAGATTTATTATAGGGTTATTGATCTACTTATTTAATCTAGATTATATTGACCTCTATAGGTCTAAATTAAGTACTATAGGATATAATTTTATACCGTTTCTTTCCTTTGTTAATATAATTTCATTTAATAGCTAACTTCGATTATCTTTTCTTCTACTATTTTCTAATATGAAGGCAATCGTTAATATAAATAACCTTGGTAATATACTTATCTAAGATATCTAAGTAGTTTTCCTTACAGAGTTTATCCTTTATTTCCTCCTTTAGGCCGTTATAGAATAAAGATATTTATCTATCTTTATTAATCTTAGCTTAAATAGTATCTTTTTAGAATGAAGTAATTTAGGTTATAGTAGATTTACTCTAGTAGAGTCTAGATAGCTAGTCTTATATATAGACCTTTTTATCTCTATCTTTGAATACTTTTATAAGCTCTTTCTTAAAATAGGTATAGTCCTAGAAGACCTTCTAGATAGATTTATACTACTCTTTTAAGATCTTTTTTAATATATTCCTATAGAGTAGGTTTAAACTATTAAATAGGTTAGCCGATAAGTTAAAAGGCTATATAGTAGATTTTAATATACTCTAAGCTAAAGTAATTCCGATAATATTTAATATAAGAAGCTATCTCTATATGGAACTTTAATAGGTCTTTCTTCTTACCTTTATATTTATTAAATACCTTAAGCTTAATCTTAGACTTTTTGAAGGCTTTAATTTAGATAGTACTTTCGTTAATAATCTACTATTAATCTTTATTTTCCCCTTTAAAGACTTTAATTTATAAGTATAGCCCTATAAGAATATCGTTAACCTCCTCTATATTAATAGAGATATAAATAGCTAACAAGATATCTTTTAAAGTTATATTAATATTAGACTTAAAGCTTATGGTATTAAATACCTTTATTGAAACTATAATAGGAATAAAGGGATTAAATAATATATAATAAACTAATCTTAACTAGACTCTAAAAGGGTTTCCTAAAAGTATAATATTAAAGGTTATAATTTAGTAAAGCTAAAGGGTTTATAATAATATAATAAATAGGTTATAATAAACAAGTTGTATTATTTATTAGAGAACTCCTAGAGTCCTCTAGAATGAGTGACTATATACTATTTAGCTAGAGAATGTCCTAAAGTACCTTACACTATAATTATAGTAATTGTACTACAACTCCCATAATCATTGTTCAGTACTACTGGTATTTATAGCTATTATACTACAATTCCCGTGATTACCTTTATACCTGTCTTTGATTGGTCTAGACTAGCTGGTCTGTATGTCAGACCTGTATGTTGGCTGCTGCCTACGTCAGTTCGTGATATATAGTTATTTATCTGTAGATAAAGGATTAAAATATATTACTATAATTGTTGATAGAGTAATATATAGTTTTTAAAGAATAGTAAAGAAGATAAGATTTTTAATGAACTATTATTAATAGGGAATAGGTCAATTAGAAGATAGATTTAAAAATGAATATTTCTAACCTATAATTAGAGAAAATAAGACGTTAATGTTATAATAAGGTATGTGTTGGAATTAAGGACCAAAGGGACCTTATATTTAAAATATATTGGTTAAAACTTAAAGGGTATATAAGAATTAAAAAAATAGCTGTTAAAATTAAATAATATTATAATTTTTTATATCTCAAAGAATAGATTAAAGGGGTTATTGATAAATATAAGCTTTATAGACAAAGCAAACTAAGATAATATAGATCCTATAAACTATTATAGTTATTATCTAATATTAAATAACTATAGAGTTCAATAATTATAGACTTTATTATTAAATTAGTATAATTTAAAGACCTTATAATCTAAATAAAGTATAATAGTACTTTTACTAACGTGCTTTATAAGCGAGCGAGACATATAAGCGAGCGAGACACTAAGTTCTTGGCACGACGCGTCCTTCTTCATCCACCTTCAACAACGCATTTTTCCTACAACTAAAAATGTCTTCGCCTTCAAAGGAAGCTAGGGTAACCTTGGCCCTTAGAGCTCTTGAAAATAACACGAAACTAAGCCTCCGAGCTACGGCTAAGCTCTATAACGTGCCAGCTTCAACCCTCGGCCACCGACGTACTGGCTGGCCTGTACGACGTGATACTACGTCTAACTTGCGCCGGCTCACTGATTCGGAGGAGAAGGCTATTGTTCAGTACGTGATTGAGCTATCTGAGCGAGCATTTCCACCTAGGCTCGCTAGTATAGAAGATATGGCCAACGAACTACTATATATATGTGATAAGCCACCCGTCGGCAAGCTTTAGGCCTATAACTTCATCAAATGCCAGCCTATCCTCTATATACGTTATATATATAGATACAACTACCAGAGGGCTAAATACGAGGATCCAAAGGTTATTGGTAAGTAGTTTACCCTTATATAGAACGTCAAGGCCAAATATAGTATTGTAGATGACAATATCTATAACTTTAACGAGACTGGGTTTATAATAGGCATCATCTTTATAGGTATAGTAGTTATAACCTTAGATGGCTATAGCAAAGCAAAGCTAGCCTAGCCTGGCAACCGTAAGTAGGCAACTGTGATATAGGGCATCAATACCCTTGGCTAGGCTATCCCCCCCTTCATTATCTTGGCTGTATAGTACTACTGTGACGAATCGTCTCAACCGTACTCTGCAAGGGTTTACTAAAGGTAAGGTAGCTTGGGTTGTGATTCAGTGAAGCCAAAAGGTTCACAACAAGATAATGATCTGGTCTCGATGTTCGTAGCAATTAGTAGCGAACAGGTTATATTGCTTACTGGAGAACTCCCAGAGTCCTCCAGAACGAGTAACTATATACTATCTAGGAGAGAGAGTGTCCTAAGTACCTTTATACCTTGATCGTGGTGATCGTTCTACAATCCATCGATCACCTATTCTTGGCGTTTTAAGTGATCCTACGATCGTTCCATCGATCTACCGATCACTCCTGTGCTGGTCCCTGATTGGTTGCTACTGACTGGTCTATACGCCTAGCCAACGTATTAGCTATCAGTCCGTGATATAATACCCCTCCTCCAAGGCTTTCGTCCTAAAAGGCTATAGGTTCTTTATTAGTATATATTCTGTTTTTCCCTCCTATATCATATACACTCTTCGTCTAAAATGGCAGGTCAGGTATCTAAACGAAAGTCTACCTCCTTAACCCTCCGAGCTAACCATCTCCTAGCTATAATACTATTATCTGACAGTTTGTCCGTTATACAGCCTTATTCCTCCTGTTCGTCGTACAGCCTCGGTTCCTATAAGGTTTCCGTTGCCAACTCCTCTCGGTACGCCGAGTACGTCTATCTCAAGCTTCTAAACTACAACGTTCTTGGTGTTTCCCCTTTACAGCTTCGTACCATCACGGCTCAATACCAAAAGCTGGAAGACAAACTTATAGCTATAGAGGAGCAGGTCCTTCGATTATAAGAGCAAAAGCAAGCGTGGTTCGAGAAGATAATATAAGCTATATCAAGGGGTATTAACTCAGTGGAGGAGTTAAAGCGCATAGAATAGGAGGAGGCAGAGGCGTTGGCTACGTCGGAACCCTCTACCAGCCCCCCTACTTCAGCTATTCCTTCTTCCCTAAATACCCTTAACCCTTCCCTTCTTAAGTGAGTATTCTATCATCTTTTTATAAATAAAATGGTTATATAGTATAGTAGTAGCGTATATATTATTTACAATACATTTACTATCCTTTCTTATAGGGTAGCGAGTATAGGCCTATATAAGGTTATAGGTTTAACCCCTACTACAACCCTTATTTTCTTTTTCTTTGCTAACTGCTGGTCCTAGTTCCTCTATGTCTTTCGCCGACGGCTTCGACTAGTCTTTTCTAGATATATAGGGCAATTAGGGTTCCAGTAGTAGAAATCCTATAACTTCTCCAGGCAGTTAACCAAATTCTCTACTGGTTACTATAAATTATCTTCAGGGCCAAAGTCCAGCTATTTAACCAAATACTCTAATTACCCTTTTATGATTCTTGAATTAAGGATCTCCTCTATATCCTACTCTTCTTCTTCGTCCTTTACTTCTATATCCTTATCGAGTTATAAGTTTTTAGGTACCGGTTCTAACAGTGCTATATGAAAAACATTCGTTCTTAGCTTTATGGTCGATAGGAGTATAAAGGTATAGTTGTTCTCTAAAATCTTTTTATCGATTTTAAACGGCCTAATCTTCCTAAAATCGAGTTTCTTACTAGGTCGTTTAGTTTTGAGATTTTATAAACTGAGGTAGACTTTATCTCCCCTCTTTAGGTAAGGTCCTTTAAGCCTTTTCTAGTTATAGAACTTTTTCATCCTTTTCCTTATAAACTCAAGTTCTTCCTTAAGTATTATATATAGTAAGCTTATTTTATCTACTTTAACAATAGCCTAAGGTACCTCAATATCAGGTCCCTACCTTAGGTTAGGTTTATACCCAAAGTTTATAAAGTATAGTATGGCTTTTATCGTCTCAGTTTCTATAGTATTATATACCAGCTATATAATAGGTAATAACTTAACCTAGTTATCCTATTAAAAGTTAATATAAAGTTATAAGTACTATTTAATAATCTGGTTAAGTTGTTCTATCTGACTATCTGTTTATATGTAGTATACTGTTAATAGCTTACTTTTCATTCCGAGTCTTATTATAAGTGCTTACCAGAATTTTAATGTAAATTTAATATCCCAGTCTATAATCCATTCTTTCGGCCAGGTATAGATTGATATAACGTACCGATAGAGTATATCTATAAGTTGTTCTACTATCTAAGTCTCCTTATAGGGTAAGAAGTAGATCTACTTAATAAGCCTATCTACTATAGTGAAGATACTGTTATATTTTACCTATATCATAGGGTCCTTGGATTCCAGTAATTTAATGATAAAGTCTATGGTTATTAAACTCTATAGTCGTTCGGCGACAGGCAATAGCTATAATAACCTATAGGGTTTATATCGTCCTGGCTTACTTCGTCTATAGAGGTTATACTTATTAATGACCTTCTTGACCTTTTCCTTAAGGTATAGGAAGTTATAGTATTGTTTAATCTTGGCAGCTGTTTTCCCAATTCCTATATATCCCCTAAGTTTCGACTAGTATACTTCAAGGATAAGGTCCTTCTGATCTTAGGCCCTGATATAGGCTTTATTATAGTACTAGAGCCTCGTTCTATCTAGTCGTAGGCCAGGGGTACTTGCCTCTAGGTCTATCTCCTAGTCGGCCTATTCTCCACTGGCAACGGTTCCCTGAAACTCTTGTCCCCCTCTTTCTTCCCTAAAAACCGTGTAATACTCTATAAACTGTTATAAAGGCGTTCCTTCCTCTTCCTATTATTAAACGGCTATAATCTTATAGTCTTTAATCAGTTGTAAGATATAGTAGAGTATATTGTCTGTCTACTATTATAGTAGTACTAGCGAGTCTTCTAGTATATTGTTATTTTAGTGATCAGTTCTTCTACTTAAGGTATCTGCTTATATATTTTCTATATCTTTCTTATAGTTAATCATAAAGTTAAATTCCAATAAGAACTCTACCTATCTGGTCTACTACCTGTTTAAGACTTTAATCATTGTAAAGTACTTGAGGTTTTTATAGTCGGTATAGACCTATACTAGGTAGGTCGTCCTATTAAGGTACAGTCTCTATTCTTAAAATACTTCGATAATGGTAAGCAGTTCCTTATTATAGATAGGGTAGTTAAGATAGGGCCTATCTAGCTTCTTCGAGAAGAAAGCTACCGGGTATAACTTCCTGTTTCTGTCCCTCTGTCCAAGTTATCCTCCGATTGCGAAGTTCGACGTATTAGCTTCTACCTTGAAAGGTAGATTAGGGTCTGGCAATAAGAGTACTAGATCTACTAGGATACTCTATTGAATTTCCCTAAACGCCTGTTCCTAGACGTCTTCCTACTTAAACTTAGCTCCTTTTTTGGTGAGTTTATATAACAGTTGTACAATATCGCTGAAGTTCTGGATAAATATCCAGACGAAGTTTACAAATCTAATAAAGCCTCGAACCTCTATAGCTTTAGTAGGTATTGGCCATTCTATAATCGCTTAGATTTTCTGGGGTTCGATTTTGACTTTGCCGGGCGAGATTTTATAGCCTAAGAACACTATCTTTTAGATATGAAATTTACTCTTTTCTTTATTGACCGATAGTTAATTCTTATATAGTATATCAAGCACTTGTTATATATACCGTCGGTATTCCTTAAGTATCTTAGAGTAGATGAGAATATCATCTAAGTAATATACTATAAACTTATCGAGATAGGGTTAAATAATATGATTGATTACTACTTAGAACGTTGTAGGTATATTGGTAAGGCTAAAAGGTATTACCAGGTACTTGAAATATCTATAAGGCGTCCTAAAAGCTATTTTCTATTTATCCCCCTCCTTAATATAGATATAGGTATATACTGTTAGAAGGTCAAGATAGGTAAAGTATTAGGCTCTGGCCAACTGATCTTAAAGCCTTAAAATCAGTGGTAGGGGATATCTATTTTTGATAATCTTACTATTCAGCTGTCAGTAGTCTATATATATCCTGAGTTTCCTATCCTTCTTTAGGATAAATAATACTAGGTATCTAGCGGGTGAAGTCGATAGCTGGATATACCCGATCCTTAAATTATCGTCTAAATACTTCTTTAACTCAGCATCTTATTTCTCATTAGTATAGTAAACCTTGAAGAACTTAAGCTATACTCCTTCCTTTAACTTGATTTTATAGTCCTAGGGCCTATATTCTAGAAGTCCCTTAAGATACTTAGCTTGAAATACCAGATACCCTTTATACTCCTAGGGAATTTTACCAGTTATAGCGGTCTTTATAATCCCCCTATAATAGGTAAACTTATTATTCCCTGCTTCGACGCTTATAACCTTAAGTACGTTGATCTTTTCTCCTCTATACTTAATACTTACTGCCTTAACTAGGCTAACCCATTGCTCGATTATAAGCTTTCCTTCTATATTGACTAAGACAACAGCGACTTCTTGGTCCACTTATACCTTCTTCTATTATTGTAAACTGCGTTTTCTAGAATCCAGAGCTTATTGTTCGTTACTGGCTACTTCTTATAGTGGGCCTATAGGGGTTATATTCCCTTATACTTTACCCTATTATAGCTCCTTTCTTATACTTCCTATCTTATTGGTTAGATACTCCTATAGGTCATATAGTCGTAGGTAGCCACCATCCTTCTAACTAATATCTAGGTTATATTCCTTATACCAGGGCAACCCTAAGATTATATCCTTAGTGGTTCCTATATCTATAATATCAAACACCACCTTCGTAGTCTTCCCTTCTACCTCTATATCCAGAGGTTCGGTTTCTCTTCTGACCATTTAGGTTATAAATAGTCCTTATACTAGATAAGGTATCTTCTTTATTCTCTATAGGATCCTATATTTATTGACTAGGGTAGGGCTGATAAGGTCTGATTATAAGCTACTATCTACTAGTATTAGAGCCTATAGGCACTTCTACCTGGTAATGACCTAGAGCCTATTATCTTAGTCCTAGTCTTATACTATAGCTACCTCTACTAGGCTAGCTGGTAGGTCGTTATAAGGTCGTCGTTTATACCAGTTCCTCTTATACTATATAACCTGTCGTTTTACTTCTGAGTTTAGTAGTTTATAGGCCCTTTAAAAGGCCTGAAGTCATTTCCCAAGTCCTCTTAATAGTGTATGGCGTTAGTGGCTTAGTATTTAGCCACCTACTCGGTTACCTATAAGGGAATTCCTTTTCCCTCCTTAACTACCTTAATAAGTTCTATAAGGTAAAGTATATAGAGTTCCTATATTTATCTCAACTTATCTTTCTTATCCTTAAGTTCTCGCTACTGATACTTATACTCCCCCTAGAACTCCTGTTATATATAGTTTTTACATTAGAGTTATCCTTATAATAGGCAGTAGTTATACTTCAAGCTTAATAGTATTTCCCTAAGGTACTTGACTACTCCTTAGCCCTTAAGTACCTTCTTCCTTATATACTAAAGGTTAGGTCCCGGAGTTTATCCTTCTTCAGTAGTTCCCTAATAACCTTACTAGTCTTATACTAGAGTAAGACCCTACTCCTCAGTTATAGTAGTTACAGTATACAACGGCGCTACTTATCTATATAGATCATCCTAGAGCCGTTCGTCGTCGTTGTCGATAGACTTCTATAGGTATATGTGGAATTTTTCCTCGACGTCTAAAAGCTCGACCTCAGAGGTCTTTAAGTCCTCCACATCGTCCGAGTTTCTACCTTCGAACTATTCCTCTATTCCAAAGTAGTATCGGTATACCTCCCTATCGTACGTATCCTCTAAGTCGTCCTGCCTATAGCTACTAGCAGTAACTTCCTTAAACTTAACTCCTTTCTCAATGACAGCGGCTTTATATCCTGGTATAGGAGACTACTGGCCTAGTATTCTACCTTACCTCTATAGGCTCCTACATTCATATTTATAGTAGCCCTTTTTCCTATAGTTATAGCAAGCGATACTAGTCTTATCATAAGGCTATTTATTAGGCTACCGGGTCTAGATTATATTAACCTCTATAGGTCTAGATTAGGTATTATAGGCTATACTTCCCTATTACTTCTTCCCCTTATTAGCCTGGTTCCCTCCGACTACCAGCTTCTACTATCCCTTCTTTTACTGCTTCCTGGTATAAAGGTAGTTGTTAATATAGATAGCCTTAGCGATATACTTATCAAGGTTATCTAGACGATCCTCCTTATAGAGCTCGTCCTTTACCTCCTCCTTTAAGCTATTATAGAACAGGGATATCAGTCTATCCTCGTTAATCCTAGCCCAAATGGCATCTTACTAGAATAGCGTAGCGTATATTACAACGGACTTGCTCTAGCGTAGTTGGGCGAGCCGGTCCTAAGTATAAACCTTTTCGTCCTAGTCACTAAATACCTTATATAGTTCTTCCTTATAGTTCTTCCTTAAAGTTACCAAAGTTGTTGAAGACCTTCTAAGTAAATAGTAGGGTATTATCAACATCCTTATATACAATATAGTCGCTAAATATCGGCTTAAACCACTATATAGCTTGGCCGGTAAGCCTTAAGGCTATATAACAGGTCTTGGTTCCTTCGTCGGGGAATCGGTCGTTGTAATATTCCATATAGGACGTCAGCTCTATAAGGAAACGTACAAGGTCCTCTTTTTTCCTATCGAACTTCTCAGGGGCCTCGATCTTAAGCTTAGACCTCTAGATGCCATCGACCTTGTCTTTATATTCCAAGAGCTAGCCCTTTTGGTTCTTGGTTTCAGCCTCAAGCTCCTTGATTTTCCTTTACAGCGCAACAAATATGGTTCTAGCCTCTACATCGTTCTATAGGACCTAGTATCCGTCTTCGGTCATAGTAATGTCAGCGCTTATGATATATTACCTTCGTCCAAACTGTAGCAGAACAAAGGGAGTAAGCAACATATGACGAATCGTCTCAACCGTACTCTATAAGGGTTTACTAAAGGTAAGGTAGCTTGGGTTGTGATTCGGTAAAGCCAAAAGGTTTACAACAAGATAATGATCTGGTCTCGATGTTCGTAGTAATTAGTAGCGAACAGGTTGTATTACTTACTGGAGAACTCCCAGAGTCCTCTAGAACGAGTGACTATATACTATCTAGGAGAGAGAGTGTCCTAAGTACCTTTGTACCTTGATCGTGGTGATCGTTCCACGATCCATCGATCACCTATTCTTGGCGTTTTGAGTGATCCCGCGATCGTTCCATCGATCCACCGATCACTCCCGTGCTGGTCCCTGATTGGTTGCTGCTGACTGGTCCGTGCGCCCAGCCAACGTGTTGGCCATCAGTCCGTGACAACTACCTCGCCAACTGGTATACTGAATATAACCTCCTAGCTAACTGGCGTATTATAACCACTGATAACGGCTAGACTACCAATATAGTCGGCCTAAATTAGATCAAGCACTTCAACTTCTATATAGTACCTTATAGAAAAGGCAAATACCGGTTATTAATCCTCAACAGCTATAAGAGCTACTACTTGACTAAATTTAGGCTCTATTACCAGTAGAATAACATTATTATACTCTATATACCTCTATATTCCTCCTACCTCCTCTAGCCATTCAATATTGGCTGCTTTAGGCCGTTGAAGTAGGTATATAGCTACCAGATCAAGGACTTAATATATATATATATTAACCATATAAGTAAGCTTAAGTTCCTCTATACCTTTTATATAGCCTTCTTCGCCTCTATTACCAAGAGTAATATCCAGGGTAGCTTTATAGGTATAGGCCTTATTCTATACGATCTAGAGAAGGTACTTTCTAAGCTAGATATCAAGCTTCCTATACCAATATTACTAACCTTATAGCCTGGTACTATATAACCTTAGGTCTTCCAGATACCCTATAACCCTTAAGAAGCCAATATATAGTCAATACTTATTAAGACTTATATTACCAACCATTAAAACAGCTCCTTAACCTTGATATTAGCTACTATAAACCAGCTTACTAAAGGTATAATAGCTATAATATATAAGGTGGCTCTCCTACGCTCCGAGGTCTCTTCGCTCTATAAGGCCAACGAGGCACTCAGTAAGCGCCGGAGATCGCTTACAGTATAAGATGCTAAGGATCTACTAGACTAGAAGGCCGTGGTTAGGGAGGTGGCGTAAGAAAAGGAGCCGGATAGTAGTAGTATAAGGGGGGCTTATATAAAGGTTCAGTACTGTGGTATATACAGCAAGCCTGGCTATAATACCTATACGTGCTAGGAGGATATAGAAGGGTCTGATTCAGCTGTTTCTGATGTAATTATAGTTAGTTCCTAGTATTTTTACGTTATAATTGAGGATAGTTGTACTAGTATCGTAAAAAGTGTCTCGCTCGCTTATATGTCTCGCTCGCTTATAAAGCACGTTATCTCTCTGTTTAGAAATCCCTAGATATTAATTAACTACTACTATTATAATAATACCTTTATTAATCCTTTTTTAAGAGTAGCTAAGATAATCTAGGGTTTAAATATAGCTTATACTAACTTTAATAAAGCTTTAATAGTCTAAGTTAAACTAGCTTCTATAATATTTAAACTAGATAAAGATATTAATATTTTCCTTATTCACTTTATTACTATAGTAAATAAAACTAATATCTATAATAAAGATTTAAAAGAGGTTCTTCTAGAATATATCCCCTTTAATCTAGATATCTCCTTTTACTATTAATATTAAAGCCCTTTATCAACCTATAATAAATTTACCTGGGCTATAGCTAATAAATACTATTTACTTTAAATAGCTAGCCTATAACTATGATTAAAAGTACTATTAAAATAACTTTAAAGAAGGATCCCCTATTTAGAAGGAACAGAAGAATAGCTATATAGACTATTAAACTAATATTTAGAAGATGCTAATTAAAGAATAGACGTAGGTCTATTAGAATAATAGGACTTATTTTATCTATAGTAAAATAGACTATTTTAGTAAGAACTATTTAAAAGACTCTAAAGTTATTACATTATAAACCTTAAAGGAGGAGGGGTTGGAGAAAGATTTAGATTTAGAAAACTAGATAACGTGCATTATCAGTGGGTCGGCCATATCAGTGGGTCGGCCACTTTTACACCACCTCCCTACTATTATTCTCACTTATAAGCTACAATACTAGGAAATAACTACAATTATATCAGAAATAGCTGAATCAGACCCTTCTACAACCTCCTGGCACGTACGGGCATTATGGCCAGGCTTGCTGTATACACCACAGTACCGAACCCTTGTACGAGCCCCCCCTGCACTACCACCATCCGGCTGCATTTCTTGCGCTCCCTCCCCACCTACGGCCCTCTGGCCTACTAGATCTATTGCATCTTGTACCGTAAGTGATCCTCTAAGCCGTACGTGTGTTCTTTTGGCTCTCCGGCGCTTGCTGAGTGCCTCGTTGGCCTTGCGGAGAGAGGTGTTCTCTGACCGAAGGAGGGCTACCTGGTGTATTACAGCCATCGTACCTTTAGTAAGCTGGTCTACAGCAGCCAACATCGAGGTTGGGGAGCTGTTTTGATGGTTGGTAATGCGAGTCTTGATGAGTGTTGACTGCGAATCGGCTTCTCGAGGGTTGTAGGGTGTCTGGAAGACCTAAGATTATATAGTGCTAGGCTGTAAGGTTGGTGGTGTTGGTATAGAAAGCTTGATATCTAGCTTAGAAAGCACCCTCTCTGGATCGTATAGGATAAGGGCTATACCTGTGAAGCCACCCTGGATATTGCTCTTGGTGATATAGGCGAAGAAGGCTATACGAAAGGCATAGAGGAACTCGAGCTTGCTTATGTGGTTGATATATATATGTATCAAGTCCTTGATCTGGCAGCTATATACCTGTTTTAATAGCCTAAAACAGCCAATATTAAGTGGCTAGAATAGATAGGAGGAATATAGAGGTATATAGAGCATGATAATATTGTTCTACTGGTAATAGAGCTTAAACTCGGTCAAGTAGTAGCTCTTATAGCCATCAAAGATCAATAACCGGTATTTTCCCTTTACCTAGGGTACTATATAGAAATCGAAGTGCTTGATCTAATCTAGGCCTATAATATTAATAGTCTAGCTATTCTTAGTGGTTATAATATACCAGTTGGCTAGGAGGTTATACTTAGTATACCAGTTAGTAAGGTAGTACTATACAGCCAAGATGATAAAGGGGGGGATAGCCTAGCTAAGGGTATTGACGCCTTATATCACGGTTGCCTACTTATAGTTGCCAGGCTGGGCTAGCTTTGCTTTACTATAGCTATCTGAGGTTATAACTACTATACCTGTAAAGATAATACCTATCATAAACCTAGTCTTGTCGAAGTTATAGATATCGTCGTCTACAATACTATACTTAGCCTTGATGTTTCGTATAAGGGCAAACCACCTACCAATGACCTTTGGATCCTCACACTTGGCCCTCTGGTAGTTGTAGCGACATGACCAATATGTCCAGAGGGCTGGCTGGCGTTTGACAAAGTTATACGCCCAGAGCTTGCCAACGGGGGGCGTATCATATACACGTAGTAGTTAGTTGGCTATATCTTCTATACCAGTAAGTCTTGGTGGAAATGCTTGCTCAGATAGCTCAATTATATATTGAACAATAGCCTTCTCCTCAAAATCGGTAAGCCAGCGCGAGTTAGGCGTAGTATCGCATCGTACAGGTCAGCCAGCATGCCGGTGATAGAGGGTAGTATAAGGTATAGAATAGAGCATTACTGCGGCTTGAAGGCTCAACTTAGGATCTTTTTTAAGAGCCTCGACTATAAGAATTACATTAGGCTCGACTGAATTTGAAGGTATATTGGGATGGTGGAGGAAATTGGTGTTGGGCGGAGGGAGATGCGTCGCGTGAGAATTTGATCCACTCGCTTATATGATCCACTCGCTTATATGATCCACTCGCTTATATGATCTACTCGCTTATAATATACGTTAAACGATGTTATTAAAGACTTTATAAAGGATTAGAATAAAAGTCTAAATATTATTATTAAAGCTTATAACTTTAATAAAATATTTAAAAATAAAAGTAAAGATCTTTCTTTTAGACTTCTATTTAAATAAATGATTAAAGGACTTTAAAACCTACTGTTTAAAAAAAGGCCTAATAATTAAAGACGAAGTTAAATACAAAGTATAGTTCTATTGGTAGGTAATTTAATCAAAGAAGCCTATAATAAGCTTTATAAAAGGCTTAGAAAAAAGAAAGCTTAGTAAAAAAAGGTATTATATAGTCTACTAGGTCTAATAGAGACAAAGGAGAATAAAGGGATTATAGGAAAGTAAAGGGTAAAGAGATAAAGAGCTAAAAGAAGGGAGAAAAAGAGAGAAAGTATTAAAGAGATAGTGAAAATAGCCTAAAGGGCTTAATAGAAAGGAGGAAGGTAAGCTAATAAAAATAGTAAATAAAGTAATTAATAAAGATTCCCTAGTTAATGTACTTATAAAAGGAGAGCTAAAACAGTATAAAGCTTTAATTAAGGTTTAAAGCTTTTTATTAGCTTAAGTTTAAATTAAAGATATTAGATTATAGGAATATCTATTTAGAAGGAAGGTTTTAAAGGTTATTATACTTTATTATAAATATAGGGAGAGAAAGGTGATAGTAAAATATCTAGTAGTATAGTACTTTAATTTATTATTAAAGGAAAGGTTATAGAACTAATAGAAGATCTAGCTATAATAAGACCTATAGAATATACTATAAGGAATAAATAATTAAGCTAGTAGATTAATAAAGAAGGTTCTAGATTAGCTAATAGACTTTAGTTAACGATAGGAATATAAGCTAGTTAAAAAGTTAGAGATATAGCTTATAGGTAAAGGCTAGTTTATCTAAAGGCTAATAAAGGACTTTTTCTCTTGTATAATAGATAGATATAGGATTTAAATAGCTTTAAAAGGTAGATAAAGGTTTTTACCTAGCTAGACTAGCAAATGGCTAGGATAGTATAGTTTCCTTTATATTTAGTAGTAGAGGGACTGGTATACCTTTATAGTTATAGTAGTATAGGAAATAATAATAATAATTTAGATTAACTAATCGAGTAAATAAACCTATTATTCAAGAAATATAAGATATTATTTGCTATATAGATTAAAGGGGCTAATAATAGTATTTATTAATAAAAAGTTTAATATAGGGTAATAGGATTATAAGATAAAGAAGAGATTCTATAAGGTATAGTTCCTAAAGATAAGGGTAAGGGGAATAAAGTTCTAGTTGATATATAGCTTTAAAAGAGATATTAGAATAATATAACAGATCGATTCTCAACTATACTGTAAAAGGGTTTACTAAAGATATAACGTAATGGTTGTAATCCAGTAAAGCCAAAAGGTTTACAATAAGATAATGATCTGGTTTTAATGTTTACGGCGTTATACAAATTAAAATAAACAAGTTGTATTGTTTACTGGAGAACTCCTTGAGTCCTCTAGGAGAAGTAACTATATATTATTTATCTAAAGTATATCCTAAAGTACCTTATACTATAATCGTAGTAATTACACTATAACTCCTATAATTATTATTCGATATTACTGGTGATTATAGTAATTATACTATAACCCTTATAATTACCTTTATATTTATTCCTGATTAGTCTATATTAGTTAGTCTATATACTATACCTATATATTAGCTACTACCTACGTTAGTTTATAATATAATATCCCTCTTTAAAGGCTTTCGTCCTAAAAGTCTATAGTACTTCCTATTCTTCCCTTTTCTTTTTATAAGTATTGTTTTTCTTTCCTATATCCTTCCCGGCTAATCAAATGTCAGGTTATATATCTAAAGTAAAATTATCTATATTAACCCTTTATACTAACTACCTCCTAGCTATAATACTATCGTCTAACTAATTATCTATTATATAGTCCTATTTCTTCTATTTATCGAAAGCCCTTAGTTCTTATAAGGTTTTTATAACTAAATCTTCTTACTATATTAAATATATATACTTTAAACACTTAAACTATAACATCTTTAGTATTTCCCCTATATAACTTTAAACTATTATATCTTAATATTAGAAGCTAGAAGATAAGCTTATAGTAACAGAAGAATAAGTCCTATAACTATAGAAATAGAAATGGATATAGTTTAAAAAGATAATATATACTATATTAAGGGGTATTAACTTAATAGAAGAGTTGAAGTAGGTCGAACGGGAGAAGATAATAGCTATTATTACTATAGAGGTTCTTAAAGCTTCTATATTAGCCCTACCTAGTCCTTCTTCCCCTATTGTTAACGTTCCTTCTCTAACTAATCCTCATTTTTTTATAAGTATCTTTATCCTTATTTTAATAAATAAAATAGTTATATAATGTAGTAATAATATATATATTATAGGATTTCTTTAGACTTATAATAAATCTAAAGGAACCTATCATACTAGGTTATAGGTTTAATCTCTATTATAACCTTATTATGTTTTTTTATTACTTACTATCGTTGCTTTAGTTCTTCTTCTATCCCTTTCGACAATAGTTTCGACTAATCTATACTAGTTATATAAGGTAATTAGGATATTAACAGTAGAAGTCCTATAGTTTCTTAGGGCAATTGATCAAATTTCCTATTAATTACTATAAATTATCTTCGGGTCTGAAATCCAGCTATTTAACTAAGTACTCCAGTTACCCCTTTATAATCCTTAAGTCAAATATTTCTTCTACGTCCTACTTTTCTTCTTCGTCCTTTATTTTAATATCTTGATCGAATTATAAGTTCTTTAACGCTAGTTTTAATAGAGCTATATAAAAGATATTAGTTCATAGCTTTATAGTTAATAGTAGTATAAGGATATAGTTGTTTTCCGAAATCTTTTCGTCGATTTTAAACGGCCTAATTCTTCTAAAGTCGAGTTTCCTATTAGATCGTTTAGTTTTCAGGTTTTATAAACTAAAGTAGATTTTATCCCCCCTTTCTAGGTAAAGTCCTTTAAGCCTTTTCTAATTATAGAACTTTTTGATCCTTCCCTTTATAAACTCAAGTTCTTCTTTAAGTATTATATATAATAAGCATATCTTATCTACCTTTATTACTAGTAGCCTAAGGTACTTTAATATTAGGTCCTTATCTTAGGTCAGGTTTATATTTAAAGTTTATAAAATATAGTATAACCTTTATTATCTTAGTTTCTATAGTGTTATAAATAAGTTATATAAATAGGTAATAACTTAACCTAGTTATCTTATTAAAAGTTAATATAAAGGTAGATATATTATTTAATAATCTAGTTAAATCGTTCTATCTAATTATCTATCTATATATAGTATATTATTAATAGCTTACTTTTTATCCTAAGTCTTATTATTAGTACTTATTAGAATTTCGAGGTAAACTTAATGTCCTAATCTATAATCTTTTCTTTCAACTAAATGCAAATTGATATAATATACTAATAAAGTATATCTATAAGTTGTTCTACTATCTAAGTCTCCTTATAGGGTATTTTCCTTAGGTTATAGGGTCCTTGGATTCTAGTAATCTAATAATAAAGTCTATTATTAAAGAATAAGTTAAGGAGGTTATTAATAAGTATAACCTCTATAGATAAAGTAAACTAGGATAATATAAGGCCTATAGGCTATTATAGCTGTTATCTATTACTGAACGACTATAGAGTTTAGTGAGGTATAGGAAATTATAGTATTACTTGATTTTCATAGCTGTTTTTTTTAATTCCCATATATCCTTTAAGTTTCGACTGATATACCTTAAATATAAGGTCCTTTTAATCTGAAGTCCTAATATAGGCCTTATTGTAATACTAAACCTTATTCCATCTAGTTATAGGCTTAGGGTATTTATCTCTAGGTCTATTTCCTAATTAGCTTATTCCCCGTTAGTAATAGTTCCCTGAAATTCTCGTCCTCCTCTTTCTTCCCTAAAAACTATAACGTATCTTATAAGCGAGTGACGCATATAAGTGAGTGACGCACTGATAAGGGTTGCACTGAAATTTTGGCTACAGCACTAACACCTGGGATTAAACCGGGAATTAGCTCTTAGTGTGACCACTGAATGTCAGTAGAGCCCTTATCAGTGCGCCACTCGCTTATGTACGTCACTCGCTTATAAGATACGTTATAGTATTTTATAAACAGTTATAGAGGAGCTTCTTCCTCTATCTATTGTTAAACAGCTATAATATTATAGTCTTCAACCAGTTATAGGGTATAGTAAAGTATATTATCTATCTATTACTATAGTAGTACTAGTAAGTTTTTTAAGATGTTATTATCTTAGTAATCAGTCCTCCTACTTACGGTTTCTACTTATATATTTTCTATACCCTTCTTATAGTTAATTATAAAGTTAAAGTGTAATAAGAATTCTACTTATTATATTTATTACCTATTTAAGATCTTAGTAATAGTAAAGTATTTAAGGTTCTTATGGTCGGTATGGACCTATATTAGATAATTAGTTCTATTAAAGTATAGTCTTTATTTTTATAATACTTCAATAATAGTAAGTAACTTCTTATTATAAATAGGATAGTTAAAGTAAGGTCTATCTAGCTTCTTCGAAAATAATGCTACTAGGTATAACCTTTTATCCTTATCCTTCTACCCAAGCTATCTTCCAATTATAAAATTCAATATGTCAGCTTCTACCTTAAAAGGTAGGCTAAGGTCTGGTAATAAAAGTATAAGGTTAGCTAAGATACTATTATAGATCTTACGAAAAGCCTACTCTTATATATCCCCCTTTTTAAACTCTACTCCTTTCCCAGTAAGTTTATATAGTAAGTAGTTATATAATTTCTTTAAACTTCTTAATGAATATTTAGATGAAATTTATAAATCTGATAAAACCTTAGAATTCTATAATAGTAGTAGATATTAACTAGGCTATAATTACTTAGATCTTTTATAGCTTAATTTTAACCTTCTTTAGCGAGATTTTATATCCTTAGAAAAACTATCTTCTAGATATAAAACTTACTCTTTCCTTTATTAACCGATAGCTGATATTAATAAGGTATATCTAATACTTTATATATATACTATTAATATTCCTTAAATATCTTAAAGTAGATAAGGATATTATCTAAATAGTATATTATAAACATATTAAAATAAACTTAAATAATATAGTTAATTATAGCTTAAAACGTTATAGATATATTAGTAAGTCTAAAGAGTATGATTAAATATTTGAAATACCTATAGGATATTCTAAAAGCTGTCTTTTACTTATCCCCTTCTTTAATATAAGTATAGGTATATACTATTAGTAAATCAAGATAGGTAAAGTATTATACTCTAACTAACTGGTCTTAAAGCCTTAAGATTAGTAGTAGGGGATATTAGTTTTTAATCGTCTTACTATTTAGCTATTAATTGTCTATATATATCCTAAGTTTCCTATCCTTCTTTGGGATGAATAATACTAGATATCTAGTAGGTAATATTAATAGTTAGATATATCTAATCTTTAGATTATTATCTAAATACTTCTTTAATTTAGTATCTTGTTTTTCATTTAGTATAGTAGACCTTAAAGAACTTTAGCTATATTTTCTCTTTAAGTTTGATCTTATAGTCTTATATAAAGTCTATATTTTGTAAGTCCTTTAAGGTACTTAACTTAAAATATTAGGTATCTTTCATATTCATAGGGAAGGTGAACTTATTATTCCCTACTTTAACATTTTTAACCTTAAGTGTACTGATCTTTTCTCCTCTATATTTAATATTTACTACTTTAACTAGGCTAATCTATTACTTAATTATAAGCTTTCGTTCTATATTAACTAAGATAGTAGTAATTTTTTAATTAGTCTATACCTTCTTCTATTATTATAGATTATATTTTCTAGAATCTAAAGCTTATTGTTTTTTATTAACTACTTTTTATAATAGGCCTATAAGGGTTATATTTCCCTGAACTTTACCTTATTATAGCTTTTATTCTATATTTCTTATACTTCTATAGTTTATATAGTTATAGGTAGCTATTATCGTTCTAACTAATATCTAGGTTATATTCCTTATATTAAGGTAACCCTAAAATTATATCTTTAGTAGTTCCTATATCTATAATGTCAAATACTACCTTTATGGTTTTTCCTTCTACTTTGATATTTAGAGGTTTAGTTTCCCTTCTGACTATCTAGGTTAGAAACAGTCCTTATACTAGATAAGGTTTCTTTTTATTCTCTAAAGGATCCTATACTAGTTAACTAGGTAGAACTAATAAGGTTTTTTTAAGACCTACTGTCTATTAACGTTAAAGTCTATAGGTAGTTCTATCTAATAATAATTTAGAGTTAGTTATCTTAATTTCAATCTTAAACTATAACTATCTTTTCTAGGCTAGCTAAAAGGTCGTTATAATGTTTTTATCTATATCAGTTCTACCTATACTATATAATCTATTATTTTACTTCTAAGCTTAGTAGTTTATAAGCCCTTTAATGGGCTTAAAGTCATTTCCTAAGTCTTCTTAGTGATATAAAATATCTTATCTACCCTCTGACTTGTAGTATTAATAGTCTAGTATTCCTTTAACTACTTAACTACCTATAGTATACGTTGTTCTTAATATATAAGTCGTTTATTAACCTTTCTTGAGTCTTTTATTTTTATACCAGGCCTACTCTAACTCCTCTTATTGAATCTTACTTTGCTCCTAGAATTATCGTCGTTTATAGGCCTTAGTCTAAACTCACCTTTATAGGTTACTAACTTCGTTCTTCAACCCTTTGATTAATATCTAAAGGTTATTAATTTTATTATAAGATTTAAATACCTTCTTCCTAAGGTACTAGATGTTAAGTCCTAGTTCCTTACCCTCTTAGGTAGTATTCTATTAGCCTTAGGAGTCCTAGGTAATTATCTATCTTCTATATATAAGGATATTAGTCCTTTTAAAGTAGGGTACTATCTATCCAAGTTCATTAGTATAGAGACGTTTATCGTTATTGTTAATAGATTTAGGCCTTAAGTCTTTCCTATAATTTTTAATAAGGTAAAGTCCTAAGTCTTTAGTTGCTTCTTCAATATTTACTAGTAGATCCTCTATTTTAACCTTTAATCTAATTAAACCTTTAAGAACTATATTAACTTTCATAACTTTATTATACTATAATCTTCCTCTTTTTTAAAGGCTATTAATATTACTAGCTTCTTCTATTATCTCCTTCCCTCATTAAATTAGATTAGTTTATACTTTCAAAGGATAAAGGCTATCTTTTAAATATCTATCGACTATAAATAGGTCTTTCAGGCCTTTTTTAAATATCAATATATACCTCTAGGCTTTTAAATATTATTAGATTTATATTATCTATAAAACCTACTATATTAAATACTAGATGCTCTACCTCTAGGCCTTTATAGAGTAATATAACATAAAGGATAAATAAGATTGATAAAAGTAGTAAGCTAGCTCTCTTTACCCTTTAATTAAGCTTTAACTTAATAAACTATCTAAGGTAGATAACCTATGAACTATAAGGTAATAAATAACCTAATATAGTTAACTATATTAAATATCTTTAAAATATCTAGCTATAAGAGAGAGATAATTACCTTTTATCTTTAGATCTATATTTATATCACTATTAACTAAATTACTATCTCTGTAGACTTATATTCCTAGTTTCTTATTTACTAATTTATAGGCTTCTATTACTTCTATAACCCTCTTTACTGTTAAGGCTTTAATAACCTTTTTAATTATTAGTAGAAGGGTAATTAGCCTATATCCCTTAAGGGCTTTTATATATCTTTAAAGTCTTCTCTAGCTTTTATAGTACCACTATCGTTATCCTTTTAAATCTCTTTATAAACTTTTTAACTTTAAAATATACCTCTATTAATATTATTAATATCCTATATAGTAGCCTCTTATATCCTTTAAAAAGGCCCATAGGGATATAGTCCTCTAAGTTTAGTTCTTAATTAGTTATCTGTCACAAGTTGGCCTGAGGAATGGCCAAAGGGACCCACAAGTCAGAACGCAGGACGGACTGACAGCCAATCATTAGGTAGCCAATCAGAACGGGATCACGATCAGGACTAGACCGGGCATCGTGATCCAGCATCACAGATCACTAGGATCACGCTGTGATCTAGGTAAGCCAGCACCAGGGATCACTAGGGGAATATAGTGATCCAGATAGTACATAGTCACTCGTTCTGGAGGACTGGGAGTTCTCCAGTAAGCAATACAACTTGTTCATTGCAACTTGCACGACGCTGTGGACATTGAGACCAGATCATCATCTTGTTGTATACCCCTTGGCTTCACCGGATCACAACCCTTACTTCATACCTTCAGTGAACCCTTTCAGAGTGTGGTTGAGAGACGACCCGTCACATTATCTCTAACTATAATTATATACTAAATATCAACCTTTTATTCGCTATTGTTAGATTAGGAGGTTCCTATAGTATAATCTAGTTCTATAAAAGAAAAAGGAATATATAATGGATATTAAATATATGAATAGAGTAACTAAGCCGATTATTAAAGTCTAGACTTAATACCGAGGAACCTCTAACATTTCTACTATAAAATAGATAAAATTTTAATAAATTTAGACTAATAGAACGTTAAGGCTTAAATAACCTAGTTATAAGGTCCTTCAAGACTATATTAATCAAATGTAAGATCTTTAGATTATAATCCTGGACCTCATTTATTAAAGGTATCTGTATAATAGGCTAATACCTCTTATTAACTATTATTTTTAAGAGCTAATATATTTAATAATAATAGTTCCCTCTTGAGAAATATTAATAGAGGATTAAAAGTTTCTTGGTATTGAAAGTAGATAGATTAATAATATAGTTATACTATAATAATTAAAACAGGTCTTTGTTTCTAAAGTCCTACTAGAAGATCTACTATAATAGTAGTTATTAGTTACAAATAGCTATAATAGCTATAAAACTATAGATTTTATAAAGAGCTGGAAAAACTTTAATTTTGCACCAATTGTTCTAATTCCAGGCCAAAATCGCCGAAACCACCACCGTTCAAAAGCCCTTAAAAACCCTATATAACAATAGAGGTCATACCTATATATAGCCTATGGTATAGCTACAGTAGGCGGTGTACTTCATATAAAGAACTAACTATACTAACTATATTAACAATATAGTGTATAGACTAGCTATTAAACTATTAAGCTAAACCTAGTAGGCTTACTATTTATTACCTAGCTAATAGGGAACTAACCCCTCCCCCTCCCCCCCCTTCCCCCTAAATACTATAAAAATAATACCTAAATTAAATTAATTAATATTTAATCTAGGCTATAGGCTAATTATATTAATTAGTTTAATTATAGGCTTAGGTTAGCTAATTATATTAATTAGTTTAACTATAGGTCTAGGCTAGCTTTACTAAAATGATAGAGGATTTATTAGTAAAGGAGCCTTTAAATAGGGATAGATTTAAGGCTATTTAAAGTCCTATTAGACTATCTAACCCGTAGAGGCCCTTTGAAGAGAGAAAGACCATAAGGTTTATTAACCTAATTATTAAATATAGCCCCTAAAGAGAAGAAGAGAGAAGTAAAGGATATAGTAAAGGATATAATAGACTTATATACGAACTAGAGATAAAGGGGTTAAACTAAGGAAAAGGTTATAGAGAAGGTTATGAAAGTCTAACTATAGAAGATCGTTATAAAGATAATAAAGATAATAAAAGACTAAAGAGGAAGAGTATTATAGAGATAGTGATAATAGTAATAGTAGTAAAGGCTAAATGAGATATATAGATTTAATTAATAAAGGTTATCCTTAAAAGGTAAAGAAAGAACTATTAATAAAAGGTAATAAACTACTAATAGATAAAAAAGACCTTAATAGAAATTATATGAACTATTAAGTAAATCTTAATTAAAAGAAGATGATTATAGTCTAGAAATTATTAAATAGTACTGTAGTAAGGACCTTTAATAATATACTTACTTATAAACAGCTAATATATAACTAATATTATATAAATTTAAAAAGTAATTATTAACTAGGTTATAAAAACCTAGAAGAATTTATATAATACTAGTAAATGGACTATAAAAGAAAGACCTTAAAAGGATATTAAAGGAAACATTTAAAAAGTAAATAAACCTATTAATAGTAAAGAAGGTAAAGTTTATATTATTGAATAACCTAAAGATAATAAAGACTATAATGTAAATGATAATCTAAAATTAAAAAAAGGCCTAGAAGATATATAATTAAAGCATCGTATAAAGAGTCTAACTATTAGACTATAAGGTATATTAAAAAGCCTTAAAGCTAAAATAATAGTTTCAGTATTAGAAGTAAAACTATATATAATAATTATATAAGATAAAAGCGTTATGTGATAAAAAGGCCTATAGAAAAGATGAAAAGGTTAATAAAGTTTTATACTTTGTTAACTAAGATTGAATATCTTTAGATATTCAAGTTCTAAAAGGAGTTATTTAATATAGATTAAAGAATATTTAAAGGGGATTAAAGTAAAGAAAGGGATTAGAGAAATATATTAATATAGATCTAAGATATTTAAATTAATTTAAAATATTAAAATACAATCTTAAAGAAGCATTAAAGATATAAGCCTTTACCTTTTATAGGGCTTTAATATAGAAGAAAAAGGAAGATAAATATTATAAACTAGAGAGGTAAAGTATCTAAAGATTTAAAAGGCTAAAGGTTAACCAATAAAGGTTTTAATATTAACTATTGTATTACTATAGTAACAATAAATAAATTGGATATTTATTGAAATAGAGTAATAAACCATAGAAGACTAATTAATAGAAAATATTATAATAGACTTAAATAAAAGGTAAAATTTTATTATAAAATATAAAAAGAAATAAATAATATTTAAAAGTAGCTTTAAAAAAAGGTCTAATTCAATATCCTTTTAATCTAAGACCTTTAGATTAATTAATAAACGAGATTAATCTATTATCTAAGGAATAACAAATATTATCATTAATAGTAATATTTATGATTGAAAAGTTTAATATAAGGTAGTAGTATTATAAGATAGTAGTATTATAAGATAAAGAAAAGATTTTATAAAATATGGCTTTAAGAGATAAAGTAAAAAGAAATGGAGTTTTGATTAATATATAACTTTAAAGAAGATATTAAAGTAATTAAAACTCTATGAAAATAATAGCTTGTATAAAGATAGATAATATTAGTTAAATACTTTGATTGATATTATTTACTATAAGGTTAATTTAAATAATATAATATTGAAGTTAAAACTTTATTAAATTTAACTTTATAATGGAATTTTAAACTTTATACTATAAAAGATATTATAATTAAAGGCCTTTAAAGAAGGTAAAAGTACTATATTTCTATAAAAGATTATATATAGATATTAAAAAACTTTATAACTATTTACTTTAATTTAAAGGAATAAAAGTAGTTAGATTATTATCTATAGGTTTTAGGAATGAAGATAAAAAGATTAATGAGATAAAGTTTTAATTCAAAGAATATAATTAAAAGATAAGAAATGAAAAAGAATAAAAGCTAAAGTAATTTATATTTTAAAGTTGAATAATAAAAGTAAAAGATAAAGGGGAATAAAGGAAATAAATATAGGTTAAAGGGATAAAATGTTTAAAAGATATATTTAAATAGTTATTTTAAAGAAGAAAATAATAAAAGAAAAAAGGTTATTATATTAGATAAAGGAGATATTAAAGATAAAAGAGAAGCTAAAGAAGATAAAGAAAAGGTATAAAGTAATACTATTAAAGAGGGAAAGGAAAGGTTTAACTAAAGCTCATAAAGAATAAAAAAGGTGATTGAAGAAAAGACCTAAAAATAGAAGATTACTTTATAATAGGTTAACAATAATATTAAATTATTATAGTCTTTAAAGTAATAAACAAAATATAGGAACTTTCTATTATTAAACCTTTTAAAGCTTTTCATATTTAGAAGGTTAAACGGGAAATAAGAGTTTATTATATAAAGAGAGAAAGTAAAAGCTTTAATAAGTTAGTTTTACCTTAATTTAATAACTAACCTTATAGATATAAGACAAATAAAATAATAAAGTTTAAGGTTAAAGACAAAATAAAAGATTATATTTAAAGATATTTAGAAAATAGTATTTAAGAGTAATTTATTAAAGGCTTTAAAAACAGGACTATATTTTTATTGACTTTCTTAAAATCTATAGAAGATTATTATATAAAGTATTAATCATATTAATAAAGGTATATTTTAAAGTTAGATAATTTTTAAAAAGGGTTAAAAGGGTAAAGATACTAGTATTATAGAAGTTAAAGAAGACTTTAAAGATGTATAAGACCTTTAAAGAATATAGGTTAATTATCCTTTTATTAATAATCAAAAAGGTTATTAAAGCTTTAATAATGAAAAGAAGGAGATAATAGAAGGAACTAATGATATTAAAGGCTTTTTAAAAAAGGGAAGATAACAGTATTATAAAACTATAGAAGTTAATACAGTTCTTAAAGATCTAGCTAGATTATAAGCTAAAATAAAAGGTTTGTTAATTAGTATTAAAGAACAGGTTAAAGATCTAAGCCTTTATTTTATTTAGGATTATAATAAAGATTTAAAGGTTAAGCCTAATACAGGTTTAAAAGGTATATATTAATTATATTTAAAGCCTTTAACTATCATTAGTTAATAAAATTAAATAAAAAGATAAAGGATATTATTAAAGGCTTTATAAATTAACTTTAAAGTATTTAAAAATAAAAGTAAAGATCCTTCTTTTAGACTTCTATCTAAATAAAAGATCAAAGGACTTGGAAACCTACCTTTAAAAAAAGGCCTATAATAAATTTATAGAAGGTTTAAAAGAAAGAAGACTTAAAGAAGAAAAGTATTATATAGTCCATTAAGCTTAATAAAAGTAGAACAAAATAAAGGGATTACAAAGAAATAAAAGATAAAGAAGTAAAAAGCCAAAGGGAAAGGGAAAAAAGGAGAAGATTATTAAAAAGGTAGTAAAGCTAGTCTAAAAGGCCTAGTAAGGCTAAAAGGTATTACCAGGTATTTAAAGTATCTATAAGATATCCTAAAAGCCATTTTCTACTTAGCCCCTTCCTTAATATAAATATAGGTATATACTCTCGGTAGGTTGACATAGGTGAAGTACTATACTCCAGCCAACTAGTCCTAGAGTCTTAAGATCAATAGTAAGGGATATCTATTTTTAATAGTCTTGCTATTCAGCTATTGGTAATCTATATATATCCCTAAGTTTCCTATCCTTCTTCAGGATAAATAACATTAGATATCTAGTAGGTAAGATAAACATTTAGATATAGCTAATCTTTAAGTTATTATCTAGATACTTCCTTAACTTAGCATCCCATTTCTCGTTAGTATAGTAGACTTTAAAGAACTTAAGCTATATTCCTTCTTTGAGTTTGATTTTATAGTCCTGGGGTCTATATTCTAGGAGCCCCTTAAGGTACTTGGCTTGAAATACTAGATATCCTTTATACTCTTAGGAAACTTTACTGGTTATAGCGGTCTTTATTGAACTTACTATTCTTTACCTTAATACTTATAACCTTAAGTATATTGATCTTTTCTCCTCTATATTTAATATTCATTACCTTAACTAAGCTAATCTACTATTTGATTATAAGCTTCTCTTTTATATTAACTAAGATAACGGTAACTTCTTAGTCTATCTATCTCTTCTTCTATTATCGTAGACTGTATTTTCTAGAATCTAGAGTTTATTGTTTTTTACTGACTATTTCTTATAGTAGGCCTATAAGGGTTATATTTCCTTATATTTTACCCTATTATAGCTCCTACTTTATACTTCTCATCTTATTAGTCAGGTACTTCTATAGCTTATATAGTTATAGGTAGCTACTATCCTTCTAACTAATATCTAGGTTATATTCCTTATATCAGGGCAACCCTAAGATTATATCCTTAGTAGTTCCTATATCCATAATATCAAATACTACCTTTATGGTTTTTCCCTCTACCTCTATATCTAAAGGTTCAGTTTCTCTCCTGGCCATCTGGGTTAGGAATAGTCCTTATACTAGGTAAGGTTCCTTCTTTATCCTTTAGGGAATCCTATACTTATTGACTAAGATAGAGCTAATAAGATCTATCTATAAGCTACTGTCTACTAGTATCAAAGTCTATAGATAGTTCTACCTAGTAGTAACCTAGAGTCTATTATCTTAACTTCGGTCCTGAACTATAGCTACCTCTACTAGGCTAGCTAGAAGATTATTATAAGGTCTTTATTTACATTAATTCTATCTATACTATATAATCTATTATCTTACTTCTGAATTTAGTAGTTTAAAGGGCCTATAGTCGTTTCCCAAGTCTTCCTAGTAGTATAAGGTATCAATAGTTTAGTATTTAGCTATCTAGTCAGTTACCTATAAAGGGATTCCCTTCCCCTCCTTAACTTCTTTAATAAGTTCTATAAGATGGAACATATAGAGTTCTCGTTCCTGCCTTAACTTGTCTTCTTTATCTTTAAGCTTTTACTATTAATACTTATACTTTACCTAGAATTCTCGTTGTATACGATTTTCATATTAAAGTCGTCCCTATAATAGCTAATAGTCGTGCTTTAGGCCGAGTATCGCTTCTTTAAGGTCTTTAACTACTCCTTGTCCTTTAAGTACCTTCTTTTATATATATTGAAGGTTAGGTCCTAGGGTCTGCCCTTCCTCTATAGTCCCTTAATGACCTTACCGATCTTAAATAAGAGTAAGGCCTTATTCTTTAACTACAACGCTTATAGTATAGGGTAGTACTACTTATCTATATAGATCATCCTAGAGCCGTTTATCGTTACTATTAATAGATTCCTATAGTTATCTGCTATATTTCTCCTTGATATCTAAAAGCTCGATCCTAGAGGTTTCTGAATTCCCCCTATTATCTAAGTCCTTACCCTTAAACTGCTCTATACTATTGAAGTAGTCTAGATATACTTCCCTATTATATACGTCATCTAAGTTGTCCTATCTATAGCTACTAGTAGTAACTTCTTTAAACTTAACTCCTTTTTCAATAATAGCGGCTTTATATCCTGGTACCAGGGACTATTGGCCTAGGGTTTAGCCTTACCTTTATAGGCTTCTATATTTATACTTATAGTAGCCCTTCTTCCTATAGTTGTAGCAGCTAACGTTAGACCTATTATAAGGTTACTTATTAGGCTACTATATCTGGATTACATTAATATCTATTGGTTCTAGGTAGGTATTATAGGCTATACCCCTATACCGTTTCTTCCCTTTGTTAATATAGTTTCCCCTAATAGCCAACTTCTATTACCCCTTCTTTTACTACTTCCTGGTATAAAGGTAATTGTCGATATAGATAGCTTTAACGATATATTTATTAAGAACCAAAGGCTGGTCTTCTTTATATAACTTATCTTTAATATTATCCTTAAGTCTATTATAAAACAGTTATATTAGACCTTCCTTATTAATACTAGCTTAGATAAAGTCTTATCAGAATATTATAATATAGCTTAAAGCTAACTTAGTCTACTATAGTTAGGTAAGTTAGTTCTATATATAGACCTTTTTTTCTTAATTACCGAATACCTTATATAGTTCCCCCTTAAAGTTATTAAAGTTACTAAAGACCTTCTAGGTAAATAATAGGGTATTATTAATATCCTTATATATAATATAGTCGCTGAGAGTCGGTTTAAACTATTATATAGCTTAACCGGTAAGCTTTAAGGCTATATAGCAGGCCTTAGTCCATTTATTAGGGAACTAAGCGTTATAATATTCAATATAAGAGGTCAATTCTATAAAGAAGTATACCAGGTCTTCCTTTCTTCTATTAAACCTCTTAGGAGCCTCGATCTTAAGCTTGGCTCTTTAGATATCTTTAAACTTAGTCTTATATTCTAAAAGTAAGCCCTTCTAAATCTTAGACTTATCTTTAAGCTCCTTTATCTTCTTTTATAGTATAATAAATATAGCCTTAGCTTTATCGTTGTTCTATAGGATTATATAACTGCCTTTAGTTAAGCCTATATAGTATTAGTAGCGCTTATAGTATTAGTTACCTTTATCTAAACTATAATAGAAATAAAGGAAGTAAGTAATATATAATAGATTAGGTTTTAACTATACTTTAAAAGGGTTTACCAAAGGTATAATATAAGGGTTATAATCTAGTAAAGCTAAAAGGTTTATAATAAGATAAGGATCTGGTCTTAATATTCATAATATAGTATAAGTAGTAATAAACAAGTTATATTACTTACTAGAGAACTCCCAGAGTCCTTTAGAACGAGTGAGTATATACTAGCTAGATTACCATTTTCCCCTGGTAATCTCTGGTATTGGCTTACCTAGATCACAGCGTGATCCTAGTGATCTATGATGCGGGATCACGATACTTGGTCTAGCCCTGATCGTGATCCTGTCCTGATTGGCTACCTAATGATTGGCTGTCAGTTTGTCCTGCGTCCTGACTTGTAGATCCCTTGGCCATTCCTCAGGCCAACTCGTGACAGATATTGCTCTTAGTAATAGAGGCGAAGAAGGCTATATAAAAGGTGTAGAGGAACTTAAGCTTACTTATATAGTTGATATATACATATATATTAAGTTCTTGATCTAGTGGCTATAGACTTATATCAATAGCCTAAAGTAGCCAATATTAAGTGGCTAGAGAAGGTAGGAGGAATATAGAGGTATATAGAGTATAATAATATCATTCTTCTAGTAATAGAGCTTAAATTTAATAGAGTAATAGCTCTTATAGCCATTAAGGGTTAACAGCTAGTATTTACCCCTTATATAAGGTACTATATAGAAGTTAAAGTATTTGATCTAATCTAGACCTATATCACAAACCAACTATATAAGGTGACCCTGGTGGGGCGTAGCCAAAACGGTACAGCAAATAGGACTAGGGCAGGATCGGGACGGCTATATGAAGGAAGGCCAAGGCAAAATACAGTAGCACCAGGTAGTCGGCGAGCGCCAACGAGCACGATAGCATCAGGTAGACAGCTACTTAAGGCGAGCTAAGGTAGAATACAGTAGCTGGCGAGCTATAGCTCGCCAGCTATTTTAGATAGTATATTAGGCACTCGTTCTAAAGGACTCTGGGAGTTCTCCAGTAAGTAATATAACTTGTTTATTACTACCTGTACTGTACTATAAACATTGAGACCAGATCACTATCTTATTATAAACCTTTTAGCTTCACTGGATTACAACCCTTATATTATACCTTTAGTAAACTCTTTTAGAATATAGTTGAAAGACGATCTATTATATATTACTTACTCCCTTTACTTCTGTTATAGTTTAGACGAAGATATCTAATACTATAAGTGCCAGTTCCAGTTTCAATATAACCTCCTTAGAAGAAGACCTTAATAATACCGTTAGGGTCTTTCAGCATAAGATTAAGGAGTTTAAAAAAGGCTTTAAGATCTAGTAGGACTTAATCAATAAGTATACTAGTAAGTTCGACGACATCGAAAGGGCTAAGCTTAAGATCGAAGCCCTTAAAAAGTTTGATAGAAAGAAAGAAGACCTTATATAATTCCTTATAGAACTTACATTCTATATTGAGTATTATAATATTCGGTTTCTAGATAGAGGTATTAAATTCCGTTATATAGCTTTAAGGCTTATTGGCCAAGCTATATATTAGTTTAAGCCAACCTTTAGGGATTATATCATAAACCAGAATATCGATGATATATTAATCTATATACCTAGAAGATCTTTAACGATTACAATGAATCCTAGAAGGAACTGTAGAAGGTGTTTAGAGATTAGGATAAAAAGGTCTATATTTAGGATTAACTTATTTGACTATAGTAAACTAAATTAGCCTTGACCTATATTATAATATTTTGATAAGACTCTATTACGGCTAGTATTAATAAAGAATGCCTAATATAACTATTCTATAATAAATTAAAAGAAGATATTAAGGATGAATTATATAAGGAAGATTAGCCTTTAGCTCTTGATAAGTACATTATTAAGGCTATCTATATTGATAACTATCTCTATATAAGGAAGTAATAAAGAAAGGGATAGTAGAAGTTGATTATCAGGGGGAACTATATTAATAAGGGGAAGAAACAGTGTAAGAATATATCCTATAGTACTTGACTAGGACCTATAGAGATTAATATAGTCTAGATCTAGTAGCTGAATAAGCAGCCCTATAATAGGTCTAGTATTACCTGCTATAACTATAGGAAGAAGGGCTACTATAAGTATAAATATAGAAGCCCCTAGAGGTAAAATAGAGTATTAGGATAATAGTCCCTAGTACTAGGATAAGAAGCTGCTATTATTAAAAAAGGAGTTAAATTTAAGGAGGTTACTACTAGTAGCTATAGATAGGATAACTTAGAAGATATATATAATAGAGAGGAATATATAGGCTACTATAGTAATATAGAGAAGTTTAGGCTTATAAGGAAAGAACCTAAAGAAGATAATAAGGATTTAGAACCCCCTTAGGTAGAATTCTCGGATATAGAAAAAAGAATATAGTAAATAGCTATAGGAACCTATTAATAGTAATGATAATTACCTTAAGTCTAATCTATATACCTAAGTAACCCTACTATATATTATAAATGCTATTATCGAGGAAATAGGACTTACCCTTACCTAGGACTAGTAAGGCTATTAGAAAACTACTAAGGAGGATCAGCCCCTAGGGCCTAACCTTTAGTACCTATAGAAAAAGGTACTTAAAGGGTAGGATATATTTAATAACCTTTAAGAAGTAATAATTAGGCTAAAGTACAACTATCACCTACTCTAGGGATAAATATACTATAAAGTCAGTATATAGTAGAAGTTCCAGGTAGAATATAAACTTTAATAGGAAACCCTTATTCAGAAGAAGAACGAGCTAAAAAGGGAATAGAGACTTAATATAGTCTACTATAAGGATTTAAAGGAGATAAGAACCGAGTTAAGGAAACTAAAGAAACTTAATAAGGAACTCTGGTAGTAGGAAGAAATTGTCCTATAGATAACTAAGTGACTAGCCGAGTATCAGATTGTTAATGCTACTAGCCAGTGTAAGGAACTGGCCCTATGGCAGAATGCAGATAGGCGTTTATTATGTTATTGAGAAAGCTTGCAGAAAGAGAACTACTTGGGGTTGTGCCTTACCCAGGGCTCCTTATATCCTGATATCCCTCCCCCCCCTGATGTGCGCGCTCGGAGCTCGGGCACCTCGGGCTCCACCTCCGAGCCGGGTCCGGAACGGCACCGGCCTGCGAGTGTCTCGGGAGAGGGACAGCCCCGCTATGTCAACCCAAGGCCATCGGCCACGATCCAACACGACTGCTGATGTCCCTGGCCTTGTGAGGGCATGGCCCTAGGCCTGAGCCCTTGACACTATAATCTACTTTTTTAAGAAACTATATATATATATATAAGGTTAAATATATTGCTAAAGTTATTTACTAATATCTAATATAGATTATCAGCCCTAGAATAAATGTAAATAAGGCTATTATTTAGTATATCTTCCTTATATATACTAGTCCTTTAACTAGTAGTAAGTACTTTAATATACTATAGTTCTATATTATAATTAGTATCTATAATATTAAAGGCTGTATCTTAATGTAATAGTAGTTTAATAGATATAACCTTCTTAACCTTTTATAATATAGTCTAATAGTATATTAAAACTATATATATCTAGCTAGAGCTATTTTTAGATAAGCTTCCAAAGTACTATTATCACAAGATAAGCTAAAGGAGTAGATAGCCCTATAATACTTTTAGGTTATTTTATATTACCTTTAGGATAATTACTAGACTATTGTAATTTATAATTAGGAAAGGGTAGAAGTTACCTATAGGAATTTAATAAAGGTAAACTAGAACTAAGAAATTATTAATAACTATAACCTCCTTTAAAGAGCTATTAAGATTTTAATAATCTTGTAGTTAACCTTAGTTTAATTTATATTTTATATAATTTAATCCTTTAACTAAGGAATAACTATAACTATAGGGTCTAGGTTACTAAGCTAGTGTAGTTTTATATCTAAGAAATAAGAAGTAGGATAACTCTCTCTTTAGATATAAGCTAGGATAATAGTCAGCTATACTCTAGATAGGACCTAAATAGATATATATAACAGATAAAGTGGCTTTGAAAAGCTTACTATAGGTTAGCTTTAGGATATCCACTTAATATATCTATTTAATAACTCGACATAGAGTTTCTACCCTATTATTAAATATAACACTTTAAAATTCTAGACTATTCTTATCTTTAGGATAAGGGTTATATTTATATTAACTTAGAGTAGACCCATGGTTGTTAGCGGCGAGTGACAAACAAACAATAAGTCGCAGATACCAAGATGAATGAAGGCGTAAAATTGACTTGTAATTCAGAGCCAATTCTTATATATATACACTCGGGTATCTGCCAAATTCTTCATACTCCTGATCTCTCTCTACGGAGCCCGCTTTTCGTCGCCTTCAGACGAGCAGGCTTCCATTCGACCCATTGCCTCTCACCCTGCCAAGCCCTTTCGGCTGAAATCTCAAAGACGTCAATGCACAACTGAGCCTTTTCACCAACCGACTTCCAAATCGACCCTCCCGCCAATAACGTCCTCCGTTTTGTTCGGCCCGCCGTGGATTTGGTTGTCTGGGCCGAAGCCTTTCACCCTTAAAACCATACAAGGCCGCCATCGCAAATGCCCGATAAAACGCTCAAGGTTGTGACGTACGCTGCTGGCGCCTCACTCGCTGCTATTACCCTCATCTATGTATTTGCGCCCACTTACTTCCTCGATAACCATGATCCGAACTCGGTCAGCGGGGCGTTCTCAGGCCGCAAGAAGGGGGCCGTAGGGCTTTCGAACACCGCCAATGATTGTTTCATCAATTCAGTCCTCCAAGCCCTCGCCGGTCTCGGCGACCTCCGACTTTACTTAATACGAGAGGTGCATCGCCGGAACCTCGACGAGCAATCGATATACACCCAGATTGTTCCCGCCGATGTTCGAGCCCAGGTCGAGTCTGACCACGCGCTTCCTCCCCTGTTGAAGGACACACCGGAGTGGAAGTTGCAGGGGTTACAAACGGGCAGTGTCACAAAGGGGCTCAAGGGCATACTGGATGCATTGAATGAGCGCCCAATAAACAGAAAAACCATATCTGCTGCACCTTTTCTACGAGTCCTTGAACAATCGTTCCGTCAGCGCATTAGCCGGCAGCAGCAGGATGCACAGGAATTCCTACAAGTAGTGGCCGAGAGGCTTTGCGACGAGTATCATGCTGGGCATAGGGCTCGTTTGCTCGCCACGTGCAGAGAGCGAGGCCTGGGCGATGATGCCCCATTCAACCCCCCGAAGACTCCGAACAACACCGTGGCTGCTGAATCGCCACGACCATCCAGCAACGACCACGGCCAGATAGCCGGCGTAGTGCTCGGTGGTGCCGGGCATGGTGGCGCCAGCGCGGAGAAGCCGAATACGGAGGAGCAAGAGGAAGGGTTTCCGTTAGAGGGCAAGTTTGAATCCCAGATCGAGTGTTTGACTTGTGGGTTCAAGCCACGGCCCACGGTATCCCCCTTCTGCACCTTGACACTCAACGTACCCCAGGTGGCATCCTCGACGCTTGGAGCGTGTTTTGATAGCATGTTTAAGACCGAGTATATCGATGACTTCAAGTGCGAAAAATGCCGTCTGTTACACGCCCTAGCCATCTTCGAGAGACAGACGCGGTCAGCGTCCGCCACAGATCGGTCGAGAGCGGAAGAGGCCGTGACGAAGCTCCAACTTGCTATCGCCGTGGATCCGGAGAAACCACCGGAAGGCATCGAGCTCCCCGATCCGCACTCCGTTCCGAGGTGTAGGATCGCACGGCACACCCGCATGACCGAATTCCCCAAGATCCTGGCGGTTCACCTTTCAAGGTCGATCTTTGATGCGAGTCACTCGTCGTTGAAGAATTCGGCCAGGGTTGTTTTTCCCGAGAAGCTTCCGCTAGGTGGCCTGCTTCAGCAGCGCAAGTACACGCTTCTTGGTGTTGTCACACATAAAGGAAGCCACAACAGCGGCCATTACGAATCATTCCGGAGGCAAAATATGTACCCGCCCTTTTCCAACCCAAGCACGTTCCAAGAGTCGCCTGCTTATAGCAGACGGCCTAGTCCCGCTCCCACCCCGGGACGCCGAAGCCAGAGCCCGCTTCTAAGTGACCCCAGTTCCTCACCAGCACAGGGACCGACTGATCAAGTCACCAACCTTTCGCCCTTGTCCCCGGCGCTCTCTCGTCGCCTCCTTGGCACCACAACAATAAGCGCTGACAGCTCGCCGTCGATGGGGGCATCGCCGCGTTCTAGCAGCTCCGGCCCGGCTCCCTCCGCCTCGCTCGACGCCATCCAAATATCACCGGCCAGCGGTGGGAAGAACCAACACCCCTTGACGCCCCCTACCCAACCCACCATTTCCACGTCTGGGGTCAAGGCTAAAGCCAAGGCCAGGCAGCAGAAGCAGCAGAGGTCCCGGTGGTGGCGTATCAGCGACGACAAGATCAAGGAAGCTACCACGCGTGACGTATTGGGCATGCAACGCGAGGTGTACTTGTTGTTTTATGAGATAATACGGTCGTAGATGGCGGGCGATACGTGGCTAGGTTTAGAGTGCAATCTCAAAAGCGCGGGGTTGAGGTGGCTCGGGTGGATAGAACAATAAGTAAGGGGTACAAGGGTGCTGTGACGTTAGTGTAGTAACCTTGTGAATCCCCAGCGGCGGCAGAAGCGGAAAACATGGAGGAAAAACCAGAATTAAAGATGCGAGGCGGACTAGATCTATCACTAGGCCGGTGATGTCAACTTCATCATAAGAGTGCCGAGCCGATATCCAATCCATCCGCGGGAAGCCATCACGAAAAGGACTCACGAACCCCTTTCCAATCCAGTTTTCGTACTTTATTCACTGCACACCCCCTCCCCGCACCCCATGTAAGATTATCGCCAGGAGGCGGAGGCAAGCTGCAAGGCTTGGAAAGCGGTCCTGCCAGTGAGATGGGGAGCCACTTGAGAAACCGCCCGGGCAGACATCACAGGGCGGCCTATTGTGTATCTCCACACCATGCATGTTACCACTGACACAAAGTGTGGATATATTATATGCCACGGGCAACATCCCCCCCCCGAATCATTGCCCGAGCAACAATTTCGCCAATTGTTCCGCCTTCTCGCCCTCAGGAAGGGACTCCTTCCGTACTGCCTCCGACTTGGCATGATCAAATCGCCATAAACCGCCGGTCTTGTCAGAATCGCCATTTTCGGGTAGGCTGACGGCCGGTCCAAGGCTGTTCAAGATTGGGTCCACAACATCGGTACGGTCTGTGAAGTAACGGCGCTCCCAAGTGCGCCCTTCGGCCCGCTCCTGGGCGCGCAACTCGCGCTGCGCATTCTCAATTTTGCCTTTTTCTACGCTGACTGTGTCAAGATCGCCTTTGGCGATCGCGGCTGCCACCTTGGACCAAGCCCGTCGGGACTCGAGAGGGTGTTGCTTCTCCAGAGGGGCGATGTCGAGCTCACTGAGAGGAAGAGGGACCCAATTTTCGATGAGGTTGTCTTTGTTGTTGTGCTTTGCGGCCCCGGAGTGGATCTCGAAGGATCTGGTCCATTGCCCGGACACGTTGAACAACACTTCTTTTTCATTGCCGGTGGGATAAAGAATCGCAGTGAACGAGTTCTTCTTCCCGGATAACCAGCCCTTGCCGCTGTAGTCAATTTTGGCTGTGAAACCGGTAGAAGACGTGATATAGGAGCTGCCCTCTAGTTCGATGAAGGGAGAACCGAAGATAAGACCCTCTATATGCAGGGATGGCAGGGTGATAAGGAAGGTTTCCGGTTCTCCGGGCGATGTTGAAGGTACACTCAGCACCGCATGGCCAATCTGTTTGATGTTGATCGTCTTGGAAAAGGACGCTTTCTGGGCATTGTAGCCTTCTAGCCGAACGCCGCTGGCAAGGTTGGTGATGTTGTATGCAGTTGCTGGGGGGTGGTGGCTACGAGTCGACAAAAGTAAAGTAGTCAGTCAGTACATGGCTGATGACAGTGGCCAGCCACTTGCCGGGTAACGATCCAAACACTGACCTAACTTGCTCGCTGATCAACTCAGTGGTCCCGGCGTCATCTTCCCATTTCCCTAGAAAAAGCTCGCCGAGGAATGGATTAAGGGGCTTTTTCTCATTTCCATATTGTTCACTTCGGCTAGCGTACTGCTGCTTTAAAGTGGTCAAAAACCACTTCAGCACTAGGAGCGCGCGTTTTGCGGGGTCGGCTTCTTTGGCGGGCGCGGCGAAGATAGATGGGTGCTCGCACCAATATGAGCTGAACTCGGTCAAACTAGTGGCTGAGAGGATGAAGGGCGGCGCGGTGAGGCTAGAGAGATCGCCGTTGAAGGACGCGATAGACTGACTCGGAAAGTTCGGGTTAGCTTTTTCTATCCATAGCCGTTCGTGCTAATGAAGGAATGGAACGTCTGCCATTTACGAACCTTGAGGAACGAGCCCCAGCTAGCTCCGGCGCCGCCGGCCTGTTGCTGAGCAGGCGTCCCAGATTCCATCTTGAATGCGAGTGTCCAGCGTCGAGAAGTGGTGTATAATAGGCTGAAGGGCAAAAGACTTGACGGACAAAGTTATGTATATGCGAGGCAGATAGAGTTGAAAGCTAAAGCGGGCACGCTGTGGGTATGGTGTAGGTTTCGCGAGGGTCTCGAAGAAGAGTAATTCCCTTAGCTAGTTCCGGTGATAAAATCGAAGTTGGGTTCCAGGGAACCTTGTGTGGTGTCGCGTGTACTATGTCCTAGGGGGTGGGGCGGTTACTAGATTGGTGGGGAGTTTGGGATGAAACTTGGGGGACTGGCGCGGATCACCCCACCCCTCTCTCCCCACTTTCGTCGACCATGAATGAGCGCCCCGTGAACCGAGTGTGAGAGGTATACAGCGGGTGAGAGGTACCGAGAAAAACAAGCGGGAAATCGAGGTTCCGACGGCTCCTAATAGGCACAGCCAACAGAGCTGGTAGGTACCCCTCGTTTCCAGAAACGAGAGACTATTATATACATACGCTGAGCCCGTCAAGGGCATGTATGTATCTTGATCTACCGTCACAGATCCAGCTAATAACTAATGATGGGAGTGTCTCCAACTCTGTAAAACGACTATCTTCCGTTAAACGCTGGGTAGTAAATTGTACAATAAAAGTTGCAGACAAATAAATAGAAACGGGTATGTTGTAGGTACGTGAATTCATGTATGATCCCTTTTGGAACCAGTTTGGCCGACTTGGTGGCCGGCTTGGTGGCCGAGCATGTATCATCTCGGCGCGGACTTAGCCTGGACCTCGGCCGCCCACCACTTAGGCCTACCCCCAAATCATGTTAGCTGCAGCCTTTGACTACCGGGCAAAATAATAGAAGCGTATGGGGATGTAAAATGCAAGGTTAGCCCAAACAGGAGGAAGTTACACGTACCAATTTATCACCTCCTTACCCCGGCGCGCAGCCTCAGCGCAGAATACCATGGCATGGCTGAGGATAACTTCTTCCAGGGTGCAGCCGACAAGCTCTCTCTGGGCCCTGTCGGACGACCAACCATGGTTCTTGACCTTGTCGATAGCGAGTATGAACTGACGAGTTAGGCCAGTATCCCCTCCGCCGTGCCCGGCGCCTCCGCTCGGAGGGCGATGCACGGTTGTCTTTCCGGTACGGAAGTCTTCGACGGTGATGGTAGTCGAGTCAGCGTATATTTCACCGTCGACGCCGTACAGATGGGTATAGCGTTGGCATATCTTTTTGGTGTGAGAAACCATATGGAAGACGGCCGTCTTCGCATTGCGGCTACCCGTCCCGCTCTCACCCGCCAACGGCTCTTCCTCCCAGTTGAGGGTGACCACTTGGTCATCGCACACATCGTTGTCGCATTCGTAAACACACCTGCCAAACCAGTTTCGACGTGAGACCTCCGAATCCGGTGTGGTAGAAGTATAGTCCTTGGCGAGCTCAGAAAGCACAGCTTTCTTGGCTTCTTTCATGCTGTCACACGACTCAATATCAGGAACAACGATACTCACGGGCCAGCCTGTGTTGCAGGTCTCCAGCCCCGCGATCTCCGGGCCGACATAGATACGCTTTGCTGAGTATTTGCAGTCGCTTTCAACTGGGCAGGAGAGGCAGTTGGTGGCATTCCCGGCCCTGGCTGGTTTGCGGCTCCGCTTGAAATACTGCAGAGTACCGGTGCTAGTTACCGAGGATGGTAGATGGGGTGGAGGCCCGTCCTTGACTGAGTAATCAGAGGGGGAGCATAGCAACCAGAGCAGCACATCGATGTCGTGGCAACTCTTGGTCAATAGGCTTGGGGCAGTGGTGCTCTCGCGACGCCTGCCAGTTATGTCAGCGGAATGTCGCAATCTTTAGAAGAAGCGAGTGGCGTTCCCATGCCACGTACCAGTTGCCACGGACGTAACTATGGCTAAAATGCCACCACCCAACGGGTTCCGTATGTACAACAGACAGGATATCCCCAATTACGCGGTCTTGCACCGCAAGCTTTCGGAGGAGCATATTGTGGGGACTGTAACGAAGAACATGCCCAATGGAGAAGACAGCTTGTTCCCCCCCCGAGACCTTGTTTGCTTGCAAGGCCGCGTACATATCGATACAATCTTGGAGGGTGGTCGCCAACGGCTTCTCGCACATGATATGGAACCCGCCGAGGTTGGCCAGGGCGACCACCACGTCGCGATGCATCTCATCCAGCACGCAAACGAAGGCGGCGTCGATGCCCGGAGGCACGTTTTCCTCCCTACCGCTCGCCGCGCGCGCGCGGCGCTCCTTTTCGTAAGCGATAAACTCACGCCAGTCGGCGAAAGCAGCTCCTTCGGGCGGGGGAGCACCCGAACCCCATATAAAGGCCTCCCCAAACCAGTTCCTCTTGTAGTTGTCCGGTTCGGAAACGGCAGCGACCACGCCGTTCGTAGCCGATGCGATGGCTTTAGCGTAAGTTTTCCCCCGCGAACCCGCGCCGATGATGAGAATACGAGGCGGGTCTGCCGAGGGGGCAGCCTGGGTGGACTCCTCGGTTTTCGACATGGTGGTGTTCGTGTACTTCAAAGGAGGGAGGATTTTGAGCTCATATCCCCATGGGCAGGTTTATTTGTTGAAAAATGAACACAAAAAGTTGTGACCAACACTCATCCTCTGAGACGATAAATAAGCTAAGTACCTACGGAGATGGATAAAAGGGGCAGGAGTGCGGCGGGCTCCTGAGGCACCGAGCTTTAATCGAGGGGAAGCATGCCCCCCCTTCCCCTCTTCACCCGGCACTGTGTTGTCCCCAGTCACCTACGGAGCCAGTCCCCCTAGAGAAGAAGAAAGCCCACCGTGTGCTTGTGTGCTCATGTGCGGTGTTGCAGCTATTCTGCGTCGGCCTTAGCGGGTGTGTCAGGACGGGAGAGGATTTGTCCGACCGCAGGAGTCCTCAAGGCGAAGGAACGTCGTCGGAACCTCTGGTTGTATCACGGTGTGTATGTTAAAATACACATACTGTATGTATGTAATGTATGTGTGTATGTATTTATGGCAAGCTCCCCCACTTCCCATCCCCATTCTCAACATTACGAGAAAAGCAAGTCAATGCCTTCACCTCGGATTTCCCCCCGGTTATCACCTCAAATTCCGAGCTTCTCTTGTCTGCTTTTGTTCAGTCGGATACATTACTCAAATGTCTCACCTCCTCGGTTCATAGATTCACGGGCTACGAAGGCCTACCCCAGTTTCTCCATGGCGACAAATCAGTTGGCTCAACAGTTACAGCCGACTGAGCGGCAAGATGCCCTCATATGGATTGACTGCGAGGTAATTGAATCTTCTTCTTGTGTCGTTCTTGGGCTAACCCTGCCGCTAGATGACCGGCCTAAACCCAGACACCGAGTCTATTCTCGAGATCTTCTGCCTCATAACTGATGGCCAGCTAGAACTTCTTGACAGGGCTGGGTGGGGTGTTGTTATCCACCACACAAAAGAACGGATGTCTAGGATGGATGAATGGTGCACCAGGGTCCGTACGTGCTCTGTCCTCTGAGTCTCCTCGAGATGAAGCATAGAAGCGTTGGTAGCAGATGGGTTTACTGACCATGTGAAACCAAGACGGCGAGAGTGGGCTTACGGCGGCTGCCATTAATTCCACCGTAACCCCCGAGGAGGCTGCTGACGGCCTCCTCGCTTATATCCAAAAACATGTACCCGAAAAGGGGGCAGCGTTGTTGGCGGGGAACAGCGTACATGCTGACCGCACCTTTCTTCGCATGGGGCCGTACAGTAAGGTTCTCGATCACCTACACTACCGAATCCTAGACGTCAGTAGCATCAAAGAGGCCGCGGGGAGGTGGTGGTATGTGGACCCCCAGCATTTATCCCTTACGTACATTGGTTTAGTTCATGCCCTGACTTTTTGCAAAACAGCCCAAGAGCGGCAATCTCGGCGCCGAGGAAACAAGGCCTACACAAGGCAAAAGATGACATACTCGAGAGTATCAATGAGGCCAAGTATTATCGATCGGCTATCTTCCAGAAAGCTGAAGCCTCCACCCACTGAAGCAGACATCCATACTGGATCAACATGTATCCGAGGGTTGAAGCCAGTACGAAACACATTCAACCCGATTCGCCTGGGTCATTTTCTCATGATCATCCCTTCGAGCGCTCTAAAGTGGTGCAACTACGTCTTAACATCAGGCTCATCCCTGCCTACGAACTCCTTAAACTTGAGGAGTTCCGTCGCCATTTTAATCTCAGGCCCCAGGAAGTCCTGGGCGTCAAGATCGTATGTAGAGGGGTCGCTGCTGTGCTGCTCGATATAGAGACGGATGGTGGCACCCGACGAACCGGTCCCAGACAGCCGCACAACGATCCGGCTGCCGGAAGAGAAGCGGGCGTAAAGGCCCTGGTTCGCCGACACAGATCCATCCAAGTCGGTATACGAAAAGTTACCGGCCTCAGTCACGGTACGGTCTAGGGCAAAGGGATCATCAGAGTCAGTGGGGAAATTCCGAGAAGCTCACATGGGGCATGACGAAAGATTGATACTTACCGCCGACCTTGCTACCGACAAAATTCGGGTCAGCAACTAGGTCCTTCAGGACACCTACCACCTTGTTGGCACCACCCGAGTCGACGTCTTCGTAATCATAACGGGTAAAGAAGGTACGGCCGTACTCGGCCCAGAAGTCCTTCTGGATCTGTTTGATGCTCGGCGCAACGCCAGGTTTTGCCAACCCCAGGCCGGCAATGATGTTAAGCCAGGCTACGATAGCCCAGAGGCCGTCCTTCTCACGAATGTGGTTGCTGCCAGTTCCGAATGACTCCTCGCCGCAGATCGATAGCTTATCAGCGTCGAACAGTGCACAGAAAAACTTCCAACCGGTCGGCACTTCGTAGGAGTTCAGACCCTGCTTCTTGGCCACAAGGTCCACGGCCCCGGATGTGGGCATGCTGCGGGCCAGGCCGTAGACGCCATTCTTCTTGAAGTACGGGATGAGCTTGGCGTGGTGGGCAATGATTGCCAGACTGTCGCCGGGGGAAACAAACGCGCCAGCGCCGTAAATCATGTTCCGGTCACCGTCGCCATCCGAAGCCGCACCAAAAGGAATCTGCTTTTTCTCCACAACTTCGACCAACTCATGTGCATAAGTCAAGTTGGGGTCTGGATGGCCGCCGTTGAAGTCAGGCGACGGCACGCAATTTTGAATAGATTCGGGGCCCAGACCAAGCTCCTGCTCGAAGATTGCCTTTCCATACGGCCCGGTGACACCCGAGAGACCGTCAAAGAGGACCTTGAAGTCGCTGTAGGTTGCGAAGAATTTCTTGATCAGGTCGAAGTCAAAGATATCCTTAAGCATCTGGGTGTAGTCTGCGGTACTGTCCACCACCTCAACTTCTAGAGCACCATAGTTCCTCGTGCCGATCGTAATCATGTCGACATCGGGTATGCTGGCGATTTTGTACGACTGCAAGGTCTTCGAGGTCTCGAATATTTTGTTGGTCACCGACTCGGGAGCGGGGCCGCCATTCGCTAGGTTGTACTTGATGCCGAAGTCATTTTTGGGTCCTGCCCACAGGCATGTTAGACGGCTGTGGTGAATCAAGCGTCCCAACGGTTGTTGATTTACTTACCACCCGGGTTGTGGCTGGCAGTGAGAAGGATCCCACCGGTAGCTTTGCGCTTGCGGATGAGGTGGCTGGCTGCTGGAGTGGAAAGAATACCGTTCTGGCCGATCAAGAGCTTCTTTACGCCATACGCGGCACCGATCTTGGCGATCAGTTGGATAACTTCGGGATTCCAGTACCGCCCATCACCCCCAATGACGAGGAAGGAGCCTAGAGAGAGGGGATAGGTCAGCCACTAACTCCCGTATCCCATGCTGTGGAGCACAGGTGGTGCGGTGTGCGTGCTCCGCCTGTAGTTGAGCTAGCTCACCCTCGGCGCCCTCCGGGATGGAGAGCAAAATGCTCGTCACGAACGACTCGCTGTAGTTCGGCTTTTGGAAAACAGTGACCTTTTTGCGCAGGCCAGACCTAGTATGTGCGTTGCGAAGTTAGTCCCACCGCACATTGGGCCCTAGAGTCAAGCTACACGCAGCGTGAATAAAAATGCCCCCTTTCCTTTAGAAAGGGGGAACTGCAGGGCGGGGTCAAACAGCGAACTGACGTACGTGCCGGGCTTCTGGTCCGTAAAAGGTGTAAAGTTCACGGTCTGGACGTCCATGATGCCGGCTCTGATTCTCCAGTTTGGACCGAGTCAATGAAGTCTGAGTGTATGAGAATCTCGTAGTATGGTCTAAGATGAGGTGGCAGGTAGGAGAGGGATTTGGTGAGGCGTTCTTAATCGTTGGCCGCTCGTTGCTGCTTCGAGGCGACCTGGCGTGGGGCTTCATAAATCAAGGTTTCCCTGCAAGCAGGCCGAGACCTCGAGCTGCACTGCATCGGCTCCACCGTTTACATCCGTAGGTACACACCAAGAGGTTTTCTGGCCTCCCGTCCTCCAACAGCGGTACCGAGCGGGGCCACAGTGCAACCCCGAACTCCTCGGCGGCACAATTGTGGCACCTCATCCTGCACTTTCCTCACCCTCTCACCCAACTCAGCATCTGGCGTCGGGGTATGGCTCGGGCTCGGGCTCCTATTGGCGGATGTCAGGGTACTTCCCTCAGTTAACGCAGAGCCGCCATTTCCGTCCTCTTGTTCCATGTGTTGGGGTTGGCAAGTTGGGTTAAGTGTTGACACCTCTGGTGCGGGGTTGGGCTCCTTTGCCTTGGTGGGGGTTCACGCTGGGTACCGGTGACGTACTGTATCTTGACAGGAACCATACCTGAGTAGGTAATCATCGTTATTTACATATCTGGTATGGAGGCAGCGAAACAAGGCGGTACCGACCGACCCTCCCGCCTAAGGTGGTATGCGATGATCAAAACACACCTCCATTGGTTCGACTTTAGGTTCACAAACTCGATCATAGTTCCAACACTGGGGCTCCATGGTTATTGTGAGTCAGGAGAGTTGGTACCTAGGCACCCCACAATAAGCCCGTAGTACCGTTATCGTCAGTCTACCTTTTACCAGTCATTGACTACAATCTGTCTCCCACAATCTTCCTAAGGGTCAGGGAATAAAAATACTTATGAAGATACAGAGGGGGGGAGGGGTATGCAACTTTGTCCCGACATCATCCCACTAGATTTAAGCTCTACATCCGCCATGATCTCTCAATATTTCCGCTGATAATCAACTGCTGTGGGTCAGGGACATCGCCCGATATGGTCGTTATCGGGAACCAACCTAGCTGTATCGGGCTTCATGCAGAGGTGGCAGATGATGGCTCGTTGTCCGAAGTTTCCGACGCCGCTAATCTCAATGTGAAGAGCTCCTTGAATCTCTTGGCCGCTGCAGTGTGGAAGACATCAGTATCACGGCGGCGTCGCACAACTGAGGTGGTTTGGTCGGCTGCCCATCGTGTCTAGCTAGACGGAGGGGCGTATCATGGCGTAGGTGGTGGCGTTGTTAAAAGAGCGAGCACATACCTTCCTCTCGGTCAAACCATATCTCGAACGCGCGTGACTTATTCTGTCGCATATTTTCTTGCCGATACCCCTGACAGAAGACGTAGAGTTGGATATCCTTGAGCCAGACACGCCGCCGCGAACGCCGGCTGAGCCATGCTGGAGATTGACTTTGGTCCGTGACTGTGCAGTGGTGCCTAAGTCAGTGCGTGCTTTAATCTTTCGATGTGGCAGAGGAACACAAGGAGCTAAATATATGAAAAAGGGAATGGTGTTCACCAAATGCCGTCCACACGGGACACTGCCGCAGCTCGCCCTCCCACACAGCTGCGTGGAGGCGTAGGCCTTTGGTTTGCATATCCTCATATACAATGAGCGAATGCTTGAAGCTGTCGTCGATGATTTGTCTAATTCAAGTTAGTGCCCTTTTCGGGATCATGGCAAGGGGGAGGAACAGAAGGGCCAAGGGAGAAAGTGGATGGGGTATTACGCCTGGAACAACCGTTTTTCCCGGTTGAGCTGGAACTCATTTGGATGGATCTGGACGGTTAACAGATCCCGGGCTTTCAGAGCAACAAACGTGCAATAGAAAAGAACCATTTCTAGGCCGGATTAGCGGACCATATGCATGGATGATTGAGCAGGCTTCACGACTCACCTTCCCATGTGAGAAAATATAGGGCCACCCAAAGTTTGCTACATTTCTCTGATTTGCTCCACCTCTTCAGCTGCAGAGCACTTCCTTCGCGCTCAATACAAAGTTCGTGGGCACCAAACATGGAGAACCATGGAGTGCTTTGCTGGACGGTCCTCACCATCAAGTATGGGCATTCGTCTTCGGAGCTCAAGAATACAACAACGGAGATGGTCTCGTTGTCAAAGGACCTATTACCACGGAGTTGTCAAACATTTTAACCCAAACATCACGAACTGCACGCTAGCTTACCGCCTAAAGAGTATTGTTGAATTCTGCGGAATTGTGATGTGCCCCCATGGGTAAAACGGGCCATGTGATCTTGACCTAGTGGGCCATGTGTGAGTTATTACAAAGGTTTTCACCACTGTCTCAACAGGTCTGGGGATAGCAAGTAGAACAAGGTAACGCCTACGGTTTCAGATGCTTCAATGTCGTCCGTGATGGGAGTGGAAGAGAAAATATTTGTTCCGCCCAATGCGAATTCTGGAGCAAAGCGTTAACTACCCGGGGCATCGGCGAGGTGCGTGGGGGTTGGGAGTGTACAGACGTGATCGTATGTTACTGCTAAAGCCGTTGTCTCCTGCCGGACAAGAGCACCGCTCTGTGGCGCGGAGGGAGCTACAGAAACATTAGTACACCTTGACGCGGGACCATATGAACCCGAGCTGGGATACCTACAGATTCCTCTCTGCTCACGGAGCGTTATGATGCGTGACCGGAGCGCCTCAAGGGTGTTGAGATCGAAGCTTGGGGATCTAGCCCGGTGTCATTAATACAATGCCCTTAGAATCGGTCATCTTCAAAAGGGGATAATTGCAGTGTTGACAGGGGGAAAGGTGTAGTCAATACCTAGTGAGCAGCTGCTTCAGAAGCGAGAGGAAGTAGTTATAGAGGACAAAGCGCTGTGGGAGGGGAAGGCCGGCAGCCTCCTCAGTCATGCTGTTATACATCTTCCGCCATCTTATTTCCCTAGTCATGGCCTTGTCCTCGTAAAACCCGGTGATGTCTTTTAGAGTCCGGGACAGACAAGGGAGCACCACATTGAGGTAGACAGCGATGAAAGGAACACGGCCGAAGTGCATTTGAGAGTGGTCTGCAAGGCTGCGCAAGAGTCTGCTGGAGCTCCGTATCTCTTCCGCAAGAGCTATGAGATGGCTATGAAACGATTCCGTGAGCGCCGCGCGAAGCTGATCAAGGCCGCAAGCGACTATTTCGGCTTGATCAGCTTCTCGGCAGCAGGTGAGGAGAAGCTGTGTCTCGACGGGGATATTGGCCAGGGCGAACTGCTCCATTTTGTTGCGCCTTTCCCTTGCTAATGTTGCAATGCAGCACGGATATGGGGTCAGCCACTACGGCGTATCTGGAACACCGGAGCGATGAGGGTCATGGATAGCGCCGGCACGTTTCCGAAATCGATTTGAACATCATGGTCGCGCCACGCAGGAGCCGTATCCTAGGTTGGCTCGTCAGGGGCGAAGACCTACAGCAGCCTGCGACGTCCTCGGGGTTCTTCGGGTTCGCCTTTCTAATATTCGGTACCTATGTTGGACCAGACCGCCTGTGCTGTGATAGACCGATAGGTGGAATGATAAATACTAGAGCGCCTGGGTTGTATTATGATGCGATAAATAAGGTTGGTAGTGAGTGGGTTGCTAGGGGGAGGGGGAAGAAGAAAAGAGGGGGAACCTTGATCGCTGAAAGGAGGCGAAACAATAATAAGGCGTGTGGGATATTGCCGATTCACCACGGCCCTGCGAATTCCCCTCCAACAAGAGCCGGATCTTTCACTTGTGACCCACTTGCTCTTGATGTGGCAGCCACCTGACCTGGTCGTTGGTGGGGGAGCGTGGGCGGGAACCAAGCAGACATGGAACGATCGCAAAGAGCTGCCACATGGTGTCAAAGCTCATCCTCTTGCCCCAGACCCCAAGCGCAGGGCTAGGCGGCATACCTACAGCGGGCCAAATCGAACATGCAGCGGCCCGGCGGCAGTGTGCGATGTCTTGAGGAGTCAGAGATTGCCACGAAGTCGGCTGAATTGCCGCGACTGGTGCGAAATTGCGCCCGCAGCCCAATGCAAAGAGGGGGCCAATTCTTTGGTGGGCCATTCAACAACTCTCTTTGCGCACACTCCGACCACTATTCGCTGTTCCTTCACGACGAGGGGTGCCATGGTGGGTGGATGAACAGGACTAGTCATCATCGTGCAACATGGAGCTATTTTTAATTGGGCTGTAAAGGGACGCACAATGGGCAATTCGGGTAATTGTGTTTCCGGGGGTTGCGAATACTCCAAGGTGTCGGAAGCATACCCGGGGCTGGCACATCAAACTCGAGTCTTCTTTGGAGGGAAGGAGGGTCGTGGTTTGACACAGGGAGGGTCTCGCAGATGGACTTGCTGTGTCCTCTCAGGCATCTTTTCCATATTCGTATAATTCTCAATCTCTGATTGGGCGCGCCGGGCAAACCGGAACCCGGCCAAGACGCCGCCATCATCATACACCAGTTTACGATGTATAAAATCAAGCAACGGAGGAATTGCATTCGTGAAAGGTATTGTTATACATATCAGAGGGAATCAGTACTGCGCACTCAGCTGGAGTGGACAAATCTTAATCCACTCGAGAAATCCTGCCTTCCGGTTTCCATATTTCATAGCGACCATCTCGCAAACCATGCCAGAAAAAAAAGAGAAGCACTGAAAGCCCATTGCCGTGCCCCAAGCAACACCGTCCATCCCAAAAAATACAAGAAACAAAGGCCTCGTAGCGAACCGCGTGAACAGGCCTAAGCGGATGGCATCATCCATCAAGGCTGACTATGTGCGATGCTGTGAGTTGCTGGGAAGAGGAAAAGGTGCCTAAGACGACTCGTCATCGTTCTGGGCCTGTTTCTTAAGCGTTAGACACCAAGTTCACTACAAAATTTTCGAGGATAGCAAGACACTTACGTTGTACGCCTGCTTCTCATCCTCGTACCGCTTCTTGTCGGCGGCAGCCTTGGCCTCATACGGGGCGCGCTGCTTCTCGCTGAGCGCCTTCCACCGCTCACCGAGAATCTTGCCAACCTGGCCAAAGGAAACCCCGGGGTTCTCCTCACGGACATTCTCGCGCTGCTCGTTGGCGAAGAACATGTAGGCAGAGAGACCCCTCTTGGGAGCATTGGGATCTGCGATGGCCAGTTAGTCCAGGTCGAGCCAAGCTCCGTTTCTCGCCAACACATTGAATAAGCTAGACTTACCCTTCTTGGTCCGCCTCTTGGTCTCCTTGCTACCCCTCTTAGTTGCTGCGGCCTTCGGCATAGTGACTGATGTTTGGCTGCGCGGTTGTTAGATATTACCCGGAAAGACCACGACAAAGCAAGCCACAGTGAACGCGCCGGGGTCAAATTGGGTGAGGCTGCGACCATACGAGAACCAATGTCTCAGTAACCTCAGAAAATTGCGGCCGCGAGGCCCGCTTGACGCGACCGGTCAGTTTCGCGTCACGCCAAGCAAGTCGCGTGGGCGCCCGCAAATGGGGATTTAAGATGCTGGTGGCCGTTGCGAAGGCGAAACCACACAAGCTGGCAAAACTAGAGGAATACATTGGTTCATTTCAAGGGAATAAAAGAAAAGAACTTACGTTGAATGAAATTAAGGAGAACGAGGAATAGGTGGCTGGTTGTTGCTTAACGCTGCGTTGGTTAGTAAAACACAGCGTAGATTATTTTTGATCGGAGGATGCGCGGTGTTGGCGGGAGCGATATGTTGCGCTTTGCCCAACTATGCGGGACGGAGTGGAGAGTGCAGAAATACACAGATAGAGTCTTGGGGAGATGTGTTGGGAAGGCAGTGGGTTGAGGACAACTGGGGAAAATCGCATCCAATGGCAACGGTGCGAAGCCAGGAGGAGTAAAAAAAGTACTTGAGAGGCGTGGTAAGAATTGCGGAGCGGAGAGGTACTCACTGCTTGGTTGTGCTATGTGTGGAGGTCAGATAGGCGGGTGTTGTGTGCGGTGGGAGTTTGTATGGGAGAAGAGAGAGGGAGATTTTACGAGGGGAGGGGGACGCACTCACGCTCTTTTTACTATGGGCGGCTGATTGAGTGTGGAGGGGCGGGGGTCTTCCTTCCTGCCATAACAAAAAGGGCTGCAGCACGGGCTGATTTTTTTGGCCGGAATTTTGGGGAGGGGCGAGGCACCCCTTCATCTCCTCACCCAGCCCCCTGGGGCTGAAGGGACGCGTCCAGCACGGGCGAATCATAGGTATAGGGTACATCAACCCTTGCATTTATTGGACTGTGCTTTTTAGTACCCTGTACTTGGAGTTTGCGGTTACCGCGCTCACGCTCCGTTCCCAATGTGAGGCGTCTGGCCATCGATTCCCTTCTCCCATGGCGGGCACTGAACGATGGATTCAAGCGCTTCCGTTCTTCTTGTTGCTGGGGCGTATTAGACTCGTTTCCTCGCATCCAATACTCGGGCTAGTAGTATACTGTGTACTCCGTACTGCATATGGATTGACTGGGGAGATGAAGTGCTGCGGGTATGAGAATGATGGCCGGGATAAAAATGAAATGATAAAGATAAAAAACTCGTCTCGCCTGGTTTCCAAAGCAAAACACTATCCGTACTCTGTTTTACTATTTTTCAATTAGCGCTGGCGCCATCGACAACGCACAAAAGCATGTTTCCTGCTGCAGGAAGTATAGAAGGTAGCTAAGATTGTTGCAGAACTGTACTTGTTCGTTCGTTTTCGACGGCCAACAACGCCGGTGCTTGTCCCTTTCAATGTGTACAACGAGACAGGGTTATCAGAGACACAGATGGCTAAAAGGGACCCTGTTGAGAAATGATCGTTTGGTGTCGTCGCTGTTGGTTCAATGGCTGCTGTAACTATTTCGATTGGAGGTTGGGGTCGGGGAGGGAAGTTGAGCAGGACTAGGGGGTACTTCGTCCTTTTGCGCCGTTCAATGTTCCTCGGAGCACCAAGACTGCTGCTGACGAAGTACCACCTACAACGGGAGCTTGGAAATTGCGTGGTCTGGGCGCGTCTCCTGTGCCTTGCCTAGGTTGGCTGAGGTTGGTCAATCAATCACACCGTCCCGCTCTGCCGCCCAAAATCCCACCTCACTTGGGTGATGGACCAGCTCGAGACAGCTCTCCCTCTTTTGCGCCGGTTCCCGTCCTCCCCAATGATGTTCGACCAGTCGCTGAGACCTGCGCCCGTTTGCGACTCCGCACGAACCTGCAGTGCAATCCACTCCTTGGCCTTCTCATCTGTGCCTCAATCAATCATTCGCCTGCCTTCCTGATTGCACAACATGGTCTGGAGCACAGTCTTCCTGTGAAGGGGGAGAGGTTCCAAGAGTTCATTCGCGGTCTGTTTTGTTTCTTCGGTCGCACACCTCTGGTCATCCACTCGGGGCTAGGGTTGGTCTGTGCACTGACGACTTCCCATGGAACTTTGGCCAAGCCCCCGACCCGACCCGACACCTTGCCTCGGCGTCCCGCCCTCCTTTCTGCCCTTCCATCTGCGAGCGCAAACAATAACTACTAAGTCCACCTCACGTTAAGTAAACTAACAATTTGACGAATCAAGAACCAGTTCCTTGAACTGCTCTTCTCGAGCCCAGTCAACACCGCTTCCAGTAACAACAGCACTAGTTACCCCCTTCATGACCCTCCATCTGTGCTGGCTCGCCTTGACCTGGCTTTCTAGTGTCGCGAGTTCGCTTTGAGACTTTGTATTGCCTCCCGTCTCCAGGGCCTGGTCAGCCATTTTCCCCGCGAGCTGCAGAGCCTCAGAAGCTAGCTTGGTGTTTTGATGACTGACATGCAGCACCTGAATTTCAAGCTCCGCTAAGCGACTTCGTAGGGTTTGTAGTTCTGCGCATGTTTTGGTAGTCCGAGTCACGGCTGCATCCCGCTCTTGATTGATGGGTAAGAGTGCCCTTTGGTACTTGATGTCAGCCTGCTGCAGTCATCATTCTTGCCCTAGCTAGGGATAAGGGACGTGTCATGCTCGTACCGTTCAACCACCGACGTTTCGGTTGCCTGATGAACTGCGTTCAATGTCGGTTGGACTACCACAACGTTGTCTACCACGCTGTTGCGCAAAGCAAGAGTCGCCTTGGCCTCTAGGACCTGTGTTTGGTTGCCTGAAGAATCATGGCCTGGGGGCAAGCTAGCGCCTACAGGTCAAAGGATCAGGACCTGAGCAGCTGCGCATCTGGTTGTTGGCACTCACTAGGAAGCGGATGGCCCTGCCGGGATTGGAGGAGTGCGGCTTCAAGCTCAAGTTGCTGCAGCTGGTCATACAAAGCTAAAACATTTGCTTCCGCTTCTGTGATAACAGGTATGGTAACAGAGGCTAGAGTTCCGATGGAAGGCATATCGCGATTCTGGAAAGACCAAGAGGTCGCCTCATTTGCTGTGGCATCTGCCACCTGACGGGAGTTGAAGATAAAGGCCCGTCCTGCACGCGACACGGCACGCAAGCCAAGTTAACCCGAGTTGAGGCAGGGAGCTCATGCCTGTTCTGTGGGGGAAAGCTCCAGCTCGCCCTCGACCCACACAGTACGAAATACATCCCGTGGGCAAAACCATTGCAGGGCCAGCATCAAAGTGAACGGAAAGAGGAATACCCTCTCTCTCTTTTAGAGAACCAGAAAAAAAAGACCAGCCTTCCGTTGCCTAGTCGGTACAGGTCTGGGAAGGGTGAGCTGGTTCTTGGTGGAGTTGTTACCGCGACCACACAGGACTCCTAGTCTGGGGTTTGTGATACAGTGCAAGCTATGATGCCTTACGGTAACTCCTTGGTCAGCTGTCGGTGTCTGTTCATGTGCCTCGAAACCTCAAACGTCGCTCTGACAACAAATCGACGGACATCCCGATCGCAACCCGTCTGGTGGGACAACTGAGTCATTTTCAGGTGTGAAGCGGAAAGAACAGGAGTTCAATACTTTAGCCGTCGTGTAAGACCTCATATTGACACAAGCCGACCGACAACGCTGGGATCTCTAGTCGCCAACCCCGGGGCGGCGAGAGGAGCTTGTAGCAACACGAGCAGCCACCTTTTTCAACACCCGATTTTGGCTTGATGTACCCGACTGTTCTCGCTCGGAGTTCATCTCGTCTTCGCTGGGCATGCCTGCTTGGGCATGGCAACGCAGGTGTTGATTGCCCATACGGGCCAATGCCTGCGAGTAGACGTCTCTCAACTCACATCGTGCGCATCCGGTTTGCTTTCTTCACTTCGGCCGATCTTACGCTAATCAACTATTTCTAGGCTGGATGATTTCAAGTCCTTGGTGGCGCGGCACGTCTCGATTCCGGCTCAATGTATCATTACCTTGACCCCACAGGGCAAGCCTCTGAAGCTACAGACAATACAACTTGAGGTGAGTGCGCTGTGGTGAGCATTCTCGCTGCGGATAAAGGAAGTTTCTGACGATGCGGCCCAGACAGAAATATTTGTATACGACAATAGATTAGCGCAACCCCTTTCGACCGGCGCATCGCCTGGCCCGAACCCCGAACTCCAGGTCCCGAAACCGTACATTGTTGAGAACCCGCCCAACTCGATAGGAAACAGCAGATCGGTACAAGCATGGCAAGAACTGTTCAAAGTGAGGAGGGAGTGGGCTGTGGGGGTGGTGGAGGACTGTCGGCGGATGGCCGAGGACACCGAAGAGCGCTACCGTGAGATGGATGTTATGATGCGTTGCCTCGATGCTGCCGAAGCCAACTTAGAATCCGTTATCAAGAGTGTCGAGCCAAGGTATGCAGAGCTTCGAAAGTGGCTGCCGGAAGCACGAGCCGATTACACCGCCTTAACAGCTGGTTGGGAACAATATCTATCGTTTGCACGGAGCATCCCGGTTTCGCCGATTATGGTGCGGTTCATGACGCGACGCGACCTTGGAGACGCCAATGCACGAGCGCAGCGGAAGGCGACCCTGGAAGACTTAGTGAACCTGGAGATGGCACGGAGGACGGGCGGCCACGCTGCCGCGGCACTTCGCAATTTTAACACCCGAGCCGCAGCTCTCGAAAAAGCTGGCACCCGTCTGTTTCACGATGCCGAGGACGTGTTTCGCGAGTACGAGAGGATCATTGAGCATCACACGAAACCTCGCGAAGGTGATCCCCAGCAGCTCGTAGGAGACATCGAAGCCTTAGCCACGAAGATCGGCACCGACTACGAGACAACCCTTGGCTACGCCAACTCCAGTCGGGACGCGGTCGTGCAGGCTTCTAAATTGGCCTCCAACCATACCGAACGCCTATTGCCGAGCATGAGTACACGGGCTTTGGAAATGGATGAGATGCTTCGTTATGCAACGCAAGCGAGAAATTTGCTAGCCGTGGAGTCACTAGATTTCATGCGCGGCCTCACAAACATCACAGCCCTGAGCCACACCGTCAAATCGCAGCTCAATGGCATGCACCAGGAAGAAGAGTTTGCCACATTCGATTATCTTAGGCTGATCCAGCAAGTGCCATACATGTACGCAAGTTTTGTTGCGGAAGCCATCAAACGGCGCGAATGGTTTGACAAAATGAAGCAGGATTCATCCACTCTTGCAAATGAGGCTGCTCTTTTCCAAGAGGAAGAGGTCAAACGACGCCGGAGGTGGTACAAATCTATTGACAAAACCTACGGCCCAGAAAGTCTGGGTCTGGATAGCGCAGTTCCTGGCTTGGAAGTGAATCTCCATGGGGAAGAGGAACGGTGGCCATCTACAACTTACGAGGATCTCGAGGAGTTTCGAGCGTTATTGCAAGCCCATAAGGTCGACCCTAGGATTGCCGAAGACATCGAAAAAATGGCGTCAGAAATGGGCAAGCCCACTAGACAGCAATCCAAGCGGATGAAGGCATTCAAGAACGGCAGCGTCCACGAAGCCGCGTTGGGGCGCAGCGCCTTATTGATTCGCGGGGATGACGACCTCTTGCATTCCTTGCAAGACGACAAAATCAAGCTCGAAAGCAAGCTCAAGACGGCCGAGAGCCGTGTACGAAGACTGGAGGATTTACTTCACCGGCAGACCCAAGCATCACGGCCGAGCCTGGGCAACCTTTTTCACGCCCCGAGTCAGCAATTCTCTGACCGAGTAGACTCCACCATTTCGGTCAAATCCCCGGTGCTTTCGGAAGATCGGAGAGGTTCAGCGGAGGGGACAGACATACTCGCTCAGCGTGTGCAGCATTTGGAAGAGCAGCTGGCTGCTGAAAAGGAACGGTCCGCGGCACTGGAGAAAGACCTGGACGGGCAAGCCGCACGGTTTGGCGACGTTAAGGGCCAAGTGGACGAGGCCAACTCCACCAAGAAGGATCTGCTAGAAAATCTTGAGGCTCTCAAGCGAGAGTTTACCGAAGAACGGCGATCACTGGAAGGCGAGATCAAGCGCCTACAGGCACGGTTGGAAGACACTGAGGATGAGATCGACCACTTCGGCGAGTCCAGAGAGAACGAGAAGGTCACATTCGATGAAACAATACGAGCGTTAAGATTTGAGGTCGAGCGGCTGACCAAGGAAAAGCACGACGAGACGCTCAAGTCAGATGGGAAGCTCAACTTCCTACGGGAGGAAACGCGTCTCCATCGTGAGACTCTAGATGCACAGGAAGTAAAACTTCAAGCAGCCCAGGGCGAATCTAGGAACCTTCGAAAGCAGCTGGATGCGATGAGCGAGACAACCGACGTGCAATCTAAGGCACTGCATGAACTTTGGGAACAGGTTTCGCTTGGCGACCCCGCCCCCGACGATCTTTCCGAGCTTGTCGACGAACTCTCGATAAGGGTCGGCGATGCCGTAGCCCGGGCGCGAAGCTTGGATAGCGACACATCGTTGCTCAGGTCTGAACTGGAGTCGGCACAGAGTGACGTGAAGTCAGCCAGGGCAGAACAGTTAGCCCTAGCAGAACGATTGTCAGACATGGAGGCCGCATCAATCCGGTCCCGCGAAACGGTGGCGGAAGAGCGTGCCAAAGTTGCAGCTCTCGAACGGGAGTTGGTCGACGGCCGCGAGCAGTTAAGCCGACTACGCATTACGATTGCTGACGGGGAGACGGGTTCCGAGTCCCTTCGAAAACAACTGGAAGAAGAGGAGACGAAGATTGCGCTAGTCACAGAAGAATTAGCTTCTCGCCAGTCACATGTTGGTAGCCTGGAGGAGGAAGTTCAACACATCAAGGGAAAGCTACAGTATTCACAAGGGAAACTCTCAGATCTTACGGCCTTGTTCGACATGCGATCTGTACACGCAAAAGACCTCACACAACGCCTGTACTCACAGAATGAGCGCCTCATTCATCTGCTTGACCGGCTAGGGTTTTCGGTGACTCGTCAAGACGGCAGCACAACGATTCAGAAGGTCCCCCGTTCCGAACGGTCGTCACAAAACGCCAACGACTCTGACCCTGGCTCCTCACTTCGCCGGTCAGGCACACTTAGTAGCCGTGCTGCTATGGTTAGTAGTGCGGACCTCAACCTCCTTGATTGGGTGAGCTGCTCCGATACGGAGTCAGAGTTGGGCAGGTACCAGGCTTACATCTCCACGCTTGGATCGCTCGACATGGATGCCGTTGGCGAGGCCGTGTACCGGCGTGTCAGGGATGTCGAGCATCTGGCTCGCAAGCTACAGAGAGATGCCCGAGCATACCGTGACAAGGCTCGCGCGCTACAAAAGGAGGCACATGAGAAGATTGCTTTCAAAAACTTCAAGGAGGGCGATCTTGCCTTGTTCCTCCCGACACGAAATCAAACGACGGGGGCATGGGCTGCCTTCAACGTCGGATTTCCACATTACTTTCTCCGAGAGCAGGAAACGCACCGCCTACGGAACCGGGAGTGGTTGTTGGCACGAATCTCGCGAGTTCAAGAACGTGTTGTTGACCTGTCAAAATCACTCAAGAACCCTCCGCAGACAGGCAAGAAGACCGGTGGTGCCGAGTCCGAATCTCTCAACGAGGATGACAATGACAATCCGTTCGATTTGTCTGACGGGCTCCGTTGGTATCTTCTCGAAGCTGCGGAAGACAAACCGGGGGCACCGTCAACACCAGGCCTTGCCAAGAGCACAGTCGCGGCTAACAACGTGGAAGCCGTTGCCGAGCGGCCCACGCAAGGGCGAGGGGGGCCCAAAGGAGGAGTTCCTGGTATTCGAGGCGCAGTCGCATCGGGGATCGAAGGGGTGAGCAAGACGCTGTCCAAGAGCCTTGAAAGCCGCCGGTCTAGCACAAGCTCAAGGAAAGCCCTCCCTTTTGCGGGGGCGTTGCCAAGGAGCCGGGATAGTGCTGTGGCCAGCGAGACTAATTCTCTCCGTGCCGCGCCCGTCGACGGCGCTTCATCAACGAGCCCAGCGCATCACGATTCGCCGCAGCCTCCCCGGCCGACCGACGAGGAGACAACGGGGGGCACGGTGACGGACCTCAAACCAGCGGATCCTCGTTCAGAGCAGCAGCCACCACAGCCACAGCGGGGGATTCCCAATGATATAGACCATCTGATAGGGCCTTAAACAGTTCTTTCTTTCTCTCTCTCCTCTCCCCGCGGCCCTCGGGATGCTGGTAGGCGGGTATGTTATTCCTTTGCGCGCTCGTCCCACCTTCGGCACAAGCAGAGGGGCACATTCGACACTGGCCTGACAAAAAAAAAATGTGCCTTAGGATTTGCTCAGGGGGCCTGTGTTCCCGTTATGTTATTTGTGCTAAGGGTGCTTGGGCCATCCGTTCCGGTTTTGGGTTCCGAGGCAGGAATGGGGCAACGGGGGTGTACATGAGATGGCAGTGCAGAAAGATGAGGTTTGCATACAGTTGATAATACATATACGGTTCTACAATTATAAACCCAATTTTACTAACGCCATTCTAGTGGTATTGATGTGAATCTCTACCTCATCGTGACGGCCCGAACAGGATGCATATGTCACGGAGCACCACTCCGCGCCTCGCCGTCCTCAGGTCCTTCAACCAGGGGAAGGATCTCCACAGTTTTGCGGACAGGTTCCACGGTGCTGCCAACATGAATCTCGACCTCCCAGCGGCCCAAAAACTTGATCCTGTCGGTGTCTTCCTCGAGACCTAGGAACCGGACGCTAGTTGGGTCCAATGCGATAAGGCTCCCTTCGACGTCCTCGACTAACAACCCCTTGATCCGATTGATGATGTCAGTGATGGATACTGAGCCAAAGATAGCCTGGGGCTCGTCTGGTACGGTAGATGTAGGATAGTTGGGCTCGTCTGTGGCCACAAGCGGAGAGATGGACCGCGCGGGTGGAGGGGGCGGCGGGGCTGGGGCTGCGATTGGTTTGCGGTAAAAGGGGAGGCTGTTGGGGATGAGCGTGGTCAAAAGGGCGCGGGCTTTCACGGGCTGTCCATTGTTGTAACTTATTAGCAAATGCTGAGCGCAGATGATGTTCTGAGGAATCGGGACGCTTGGTCCAAGACAGTAGCTTGCTTGCTCGACGTACAGTTGTTGTGACCACGGTCGCAATGGGAGCCTCTGACCGAGATGAATCTTCCTCCCCAGCTCCTAACATGGTGCCAAAGGTAGCCTCACGCTCCCCAATATTGTCGCGAGTCAGGCCAAGTTCACGGAAGCGTAGGGCGGTCATATACTCGGCCATATTCTTGGGGAACCACTCGTTGCGCATGCGCCCTCGTTCGGTACGAAATATGGCATCTGGAAGAGGATACCAACAGCCGTATCTTAGTTTCCATTGACCTATGTCTAATACATGCGGTAGGGAAGGGGGATTGTGTGTCACGCCCATACCTTTGCGCCCAAACTTGGGGATGTCCTCGAGCAGGCGGACGACGACGCCTTGATCTTTGGGCCGGGGGTGGTTGGTCTTCGTTCGGATCTGCACTCGCGAGACAACATTGGCCTCACCGAATGGTTGCGCCAATCTCCGGAGGCAGGCCGTGCAGGCCGGAGGCCTTGCCATCAAGGGAGTCGCCATAGTTTTGCCGGTGATTATGTGGTGAGAAGCAAGACCGGGACGAATCCGTGAACGGGCCCGAGATGTTTCGTGGTTCGGCAGCGCTGCCAGGCTAAGGTTGCTCGCCCCAAAATTTACTGAGGTGGGGCAAACAGCCTATGAGGTTGCAACATTCTTGGCGTGTCGTTTGTCGACGGGCTCTGTGGGCTTAGGCGGATAATCTTCGGATAGGCGCAGGAGTCCAGTGAACTTGGACCCATTGTTTAAATCTTTCCCCCTTCCTGATCAATCTCGGAAAAGGGGATCACTAAGGTCTCATAACCATTTTCAGGGAAAAGGACTGTGCAAGCCCATACGATACAACCTCACCCGCTTCTCCACTACAATACGCGAGGTATCTTCGCCCATATCTTTCCAATTAGAGATTAATTAGACAAAATCCTGGCCTCGGCTCGCCTGATCGATCCAGCGTTGAAGGTCCATTACCAATGCATCGACTAATGATGTCTCGATGATACCTAATTGCCAACCTAGCACAATGTCTACCTCGCCTCCGACCACGCCGGAAACGCTAGCACTGACGGCAGCGCCGGCAACAGTGCAACCCTGAGACATGAGAGATCTCTGAATCATCCAGCTTCTAGCTCCAGACCCGTCTGGCTTCGTCCCGCCGAGCATCGCCCCAATGTTAGAGACCTCCCACGTTATCCTGCGCGGGGTCCCTACTTTAGAGAGCCAGAACTCACGCCAATCGGACACCCAACCGAGCATGCTCATAATATCATCCCTCGGCAGCTCGGCCACACGTTGCTTGATGTCGCGTCGCAGCCCTGCCGCCACTTGCCAAATCCTTTTTGTCAGCGGTTGCTCTCGGAGAGCCGCAATGGTGGCGTTGTCAAAGCTATGATCTTGCGCCGTAACAAAAACACCAAACTTGGTATCCCGATTTCCGCTCCCGTGCTCGCCATCATGCGCGAATGGTCTCAGATCGATCGGGGTCGTACTGCGGAATTCGACTACCTCCTTGGGAGAGATGTGCCTAGATAATGAGGCGAGAATGAGGGCATGAAGCAATGGCGTTAGTGTCGTATGGTTGGCCCTGCATGCGGCAAGAATCCGTGGCACCGCCGCTGCAGGGACCCGGATGAGCCGCAGTCCCGTCTGACGGGGCTCGCTGGTGACGGGCTTCCCCGTCCACGGCGCGGCCGGTGGGTTCACCTTGAGCCACGCCGGCCCGAGCTCATGCCACAGTGTCTGGGCTAGGTACATCCAGGATTTGGTGAAATTGACAACGTCTTCCTGGGGCGGGCAATTCATGCGAACGCCGGATGCCTTCAGGTTTAGTATGCCATCGGTCAAATGGGTAACCTGCTTTGGAGCGCAGTTAAGCTCTTCGAGAAGATGGGTGTGGAACAGCGCAGTGCTACGCCCATCGGCAAGTGAATGGTGTATTGCAAGAATCGCATCGATCACCATGTTTCCGTCCCCATCCTCAAGCGCCTCGTTCCAGACGATAGCTGTCAACTTCCAGGGAGGGCGATGAGCGATATCCAGCCAGGATTGGTCATGCCTTTCTTCGAGAAAGCGGAGCAATACCGTGTCCCGGGCGTTGGAATCGGTCTCCGCTCTCTCGCAAAATTCGAAATGGTGCTCGAGATTGATTGTGGCTTGTTGAACAAAATGCGGCCCGGAAGTTTCCCGGCCCACGATCCCAACACCCAACGAAGGGATCGCCAGAACCACTTTGGCGAGAGCAATCTGAAGTGCATCCCGAACCCTCTGACCTTGAAGACCTGCCGCAGATACTGAATACCGGCATGTGTTCGCGACACAGTTGTAAAAACCCAGTGCATGCCGTGATGAGGAGTATATCTCACTATTGTTATCGTCAACATAGGTCATCCTTATTCAAATGTGCTGCGTGTACTACTGGAATAGCCGGGAAGGGGGAATTTGACATTGTTCACATACGTTGGCCCCAGGGGGCGAACTATGTCGGCTCCGGCGTTCATTGTGATGTTTGGGTCGAGGGATAGACTATTGTCAAGGACCTTCTCGTGATTACACCACCACCACGCCAGGAACCTCCTGCTCTAAGCAATACGCGGTAAGCTCAAGTACCTTGGGTACTCCTGTGATAGGTAGGTAGGTAGGTATTTATTTTGTCACCAGGTCCTCTGAATACAATCAAGAGCTAGATGGGTGAATGGTACCGTGAAACCAATACACGGATACAACCTCTCAGAGGTTTGGAAATTTGATCGGGCTGTGGAGGAGGTCGGGTGTAGTGGGTCCGGAGGAGACCAAGCCGCAATGTAATACTACCAAGGTACTTTTGTCCGTACTGGGTACCTGACTTCCTCATCTGCAGTCCGGCATGAAGGGCTGACTTGTCAGGCCTCGCGTATGCATCTCAGGCTCGAGGTTGGGAGTGTCCCCTGCTTGGCACGCAGCGCCGGAAGCGCTCACGCTATGAAGGAGACAGATAGCGCCGAATTACGTATGTACATGTCTTGTGGGAAGGGAAAAAAAGGGCGGCTGCGAATGCAGGTTCCAATTGGTCATGACAACGACTCGGGCAGGAGGCCCGGGCTCATCTTTCCCCAGCCCCATCCCTGTTGCTTGCGGCAGGGCCCCACCATGTGCAGCCCCGATCGTGTTGGCAGCTTCCATTGGGAAGTGGATGCGCTGGATGGCAGGGCGCCGTACATCTTCCTTCGCCTTGCGCGGTTTGAGTTGGGTTTGAGAAGGCGGCGGGCGTGTGCACTCTCGCGGCATGAACCGCCGGGGACACTTTCCGAGGTTGGGCAAATTTCTTCTTCCCATTCTGTGCCAACTCAACCAACCCCCCAGCCTTAGGTTGCCCTCGGGTGACAGCGCATTGTTTCACGCCGACAGCGCTTGCCATTATTTAGCGCGACGAACCCCCAGGCGCATCGCAACGCTGGATCTCAAACATTGAAACATTCGATCCAGCTCACCCAAATCACGACCTCCCCGCCGGACCCATACCTCGTACCAACACACACATTTACTCTCGCGGACGATACGACGACGGTATCTAGAGGAAGGCAACGTGAACCAACATGGAGCGCGACGGGGCCGAACTCGGGGCTGATGCCAAGACTGCACCCACGAGTAACCGTTTCACCTCACCGCTTGTTATCAACAGCGTATCGCGGAGAAATAGTTTATTCGCACGACCGACCATGACCGACGGCAATGCGCGGCCGATGAGCGTGGCCTCAGCCTCCGACGGCAATGCCGCATCGCCGAATAACACTCGAATTCCCCGTCCTACGTCCCAACGGCGGCCCTTTTCTATCTCGGACGCTTATCGGATGGCCGAGGAGGAAGAGGCTGCCCAGGGCTCGCCCAGCCCGGCGCCCAGGTCGTGGCGGTCCGCCGGGAAGAAGCTACAGAAGCCGAGGAGCCCCAGCACATCCATTCTACTGCAGAGGAAGGCCTCAAGTAGCGTCAAGCCTTTGGAAACGGGCAATGGCGACGGCGGTGGCGATAGTAACGGCGAACGTCCTGTTTCATCGCAGCAAAGCGACAATTCGGACAGCACCTTCGACGAGAAACTCCGGCAATTTGAAAGAGACCACGGCACCCCGGAGGACCCTAGCCGTGTCGGGGGCGCGGCCGGCTTGCTCTCTCGTTCCAGGATTGGCAGTAGGATTGTCGAGTCTGGGAAGGAACTTTTGTCGCGGAAATCGAGTCGCAACAGCCTGGATGGATCTTCGTCACCACGGTCTACCAAGGGCGTAGGGCCCAGCCCGTCGTTTCTGCGTCGGTTGTCGATTAGAAAGCGAGAATCGAGCGACATTTCTTCACTCGCCCGAGAGCCGCATGAGTGGATGAAACGGGATGAGAACGCGCCTCTACAACCAAGCCCCACCCCTCCTAGGCGGCCCGCGACCGCTCTGTCAGGCTCTCAGACCCCCGACAGGAGTTTTGTCTGGCAGACCGATGCCGACTTTACCGCCGGCGACCTGCAGGTCTCGAACAGCCCCCCTGTGGCCATTGGCCGCAAAAACACCAAAATCGATGAAATCCGCGCCTTGGAAGCCGAAGTGAATGAACGATTCTCTCAAGGCCCCAACAACCGCCAATCGGAGATCAACTCTTTCCAGCAAGAGACACGACAGGAGACTGGGTTCCAAGCCGGTCTCGAAAGGCGCGATAGTGCCATTGCCGCTACGGAAGACGTAAAGTCGGAGGATGAAGGTAGATCGAGCCCCCCATCCCGCCCGGTCAGCCGTGCAGGCGTAAGGCTGGACGAGCTTAGGTCACGCGAAATCGAGAGTCTTTCTAGGAGAGCCCTTGCCACCGCTAGGCTTGATGAGTTTCGTGGGAGGAACATTGGGGTCTCGCGATCTCCGTCCCCGGATGTTGCGCGGAGATCCGGCCAAGAACCGGTGCGGGCTTTTTCTCCATTACGCGAAAGACTGAGGAGGCAGATGAACGAAGCTCCAGTGTCCGAGACACCGGTGGAGAGCGATAAGACCGACCAAAAGGAGACACTCAGCCCGGCGCTTTTTGGCAGAGCCGACATCAATCTCGAGAGTGTTAACGAAGTTGAAGAATTCACGGGCCCAGCACAAACACTCCGCCAACTAGCAACCGCCGGGGCGAGGGGCCAGGCGCCGGACGAGGCGCAAAAGGTTTCGAATGATCCGGCCCCCACGGTCCGCGGTGGTAGACTTACGGAACGCCTGCAAGCTAGAAGATCGTTGGGGTTCCCTAAGAGCGACAGCAAGCCAACGGTCGGGTTTACCGGGCTGTCTCGAAGTTCGTCGGTGGAGTCTAGAAGGGCCAAGCGTAGGAGCTTTGTGCATTCAGACTCAGATCCGACCGACCGCATCGAAGGAGAGATGCAACTTTTTGCTCCGCAGGAAAATCAGTCGGAAAGGGGCTCTATGCGAGCGCCGTCCCCCGAGTCCGAGCCGGAGCCTGAGACGGCAGAAAAGACGCCAAAACTAGCCAGGGTTGATCCTTTGTCACAGCCGACGCCGAGGGTGACGGGTGCCTATGTTGAAACGCCAGCAATTGTCAAAACGGAGAAACCCGAAAACCTCGTTCCAGGTGCCGGGGACTGCGATGCTGTTGGAGTACAGGAGAGCGATTTAAAAGCCCCGAGCACCGAGAGGGTCGACGGTTCCACAAAACACTCGACTACACCGGGCGAGAAGGAGTATACCTCCCCACAACGGCAAAGGCGCGCACAATCATCCAAAGGTGACGGGGCATCTAGTAGACCATCGCCGCTATCAACTCGACGACGCGCCAGGTCTCTGTCCCGCGGCAGGGCCCCCTTGCAAAATTCTTCCAAGCCGCCCACGGTCAAGGATGATTTGTTAGAGATACAACGGGCCAACCAAATTGAGGACTCTACTCTGGATGACATTGGCGATTTGTTAAACAACCCATCCCAGGTCAACCCTACCCTTTCAACCAGCCCGGCCGTAAAGCCGGAGCCCACCGACAAGGTCAAAAAGTCTAGCAAGCCGAAGGAGCTCGATGTGTATGATCGGATGAGCCAGACCCTTGAGACCAGTCTGCACAACATCCAGAGCGCTAAGCAAGGGATTGAACGCCTCGAGAGCAGGGTTGCACAAGTCGAGCTCAAGGAGCTGGGTCAAGACTCAGTTCACAGCCAGCACATCAAGGGAAAGTCGTCTCCGTGCCCTGCTTGCCGAGGCTTGAAGCCCGCGGCTGGCGCGGAGGTAACGTACATTCACCTTCCACTCCCTCGTTTGTGGTACCGCCGACCCAATTTTCGCTTCACCCTCCTCGGCCTCGGGCTATTCCTGCTCACCCTGTGGTATGCTGCGGAATCGTTGATGTGTCTGCGCTACTGCAAACCTGAGCATTGCTACCCTAACACGCCCTGCGAGTGGTCCTCGGAGGACCCGAGTTGGGGTTACGCAATCCCGGCCAAATTAGATCAGTGGGTGGCCGGCGGCCGGGGGAAGGAGCTCGTACACCGTCTGCAGCCCGACGTGTCGGATTGGCTTGCTGATATTCGGGATGCCATGACGGGGATTGACATTGCCTCGGTCGACACGTCGCGGTACACTTGGGAGCAGAACCGGCAATATCGCAGGCGACTGGCTAAAAAGGGGATGACCAAGCCTTTTGTTGAGCGGCCGGAGGATAGGGCTCTGTTTAGTGGATGGAGATCTGCCAGGATGGCCGATGACCGGGCACGATCGGCCGAGGAGATGGGTTATGCTGCTAGCGAGGATGAGTGGATTTAAGCTGGCATGAGCAGCCCCTTCTCCTGCAGGCTCGCTATTCGCAACCGGCGACTCTTGAAGGACGAGGTTCTTGTCTGGACTACTAGCATGACTTAGAATCGTGGAAACTGTTATCCCGATGAGGAAGCGGCACACATGAATTATGTTTTCTGTTATTAAGAGATACCTTAACGCAGACGGGGTGACTCGTCCATTTGAATGCACTAGTTTGAGGCCGAAGCCCTTGATGATGATGTTTAGCTCAATTGCCTAAACCCCCCGTCCCCCAAACACCCATCAAATCAGGCATGGCAGAGGCCACCCGGTATCTGGCAACCGCAAGCCTTCAATCTCATCGCCTCCCTCGCCCTCTTCTGCTGGTTGGCCCATGCAATCTCACCCAGCCCCGTGAGGTTGCCTTGTATGAATTGACCAACTACTTCCATGTCATAAAACCCGTCCGCATCCCTAAAAGAGGAAGTGTCGACCCCATACGATGTGTCATGCTCCATGATGATCTTTTTCAGAGCCCCAATCAAACAAGATCTTTTTTGAGGCTCCAATGTATCTGGGACCTGCTTCTTTAGTAGGGCTTTCATCTGCTCGCTATCTCGCTGCAGCCGCCACTCTCTTAGTCGGTGCTCGTACTCTGGCCTGACGAAAAAGCGAGAAAAGGCCTCATCCCGCACGACAGCTCGCATCTCTTCGATGGTCGTACCGGGGCCGGCTTTATGGACAAACTTGCCTTGGGCACGAAGGGCCGGGATGAATTCTTCAACCCAGCGGCGGTAGACTTCGCGGCCTTTCATGCGCCGGCGATCGTTAGACTTGAGCCGTTTGCGACCTTCCTCCCCGCCAATGACCCCGGAATTGTTCACTTCCTTGCTGGGGGCGATAGCTTCGTCATCCGACGGCAAGTCTTGGATCCAAAAGAGGCGGCAGGTGGTGGCGTAGTCATAGAGAGCCTCGACCGATGCAAAGGGCTTGGACCAGAATCCCTCGACCTGCATCCCGAGAAAGTGGAGGATCTCGACTGGGTCACGGCTAAGGCACACTTTGGCCTTTTTGCGGTCCAATTTCTCGATCTCAGGGATGCGAACCCACAAAGCTTCCTCGTCGATTGTCAATCCGAAAGGGCGGATAATACTCCCTAGCAAGTTCCATAGGTCTCCATGTGCGTGCTTGTAGAGAGCCTATGATAGGTGTTAGCCAGTCCTGTTAACTTATTTGACACAATGGTACCCTTCCCGTCCGAGCACTGGTGCATCATATCGGCTGGCCCCCCCTCGGTAATGGAAACAGTGGTTAGAGTTCCTACCCAAAAAAGCTGGTCGGCGCTTGTGCAAATCCGAATGTCGACTTGAACGTATTTAGGCTTTGGATCTGCCGCCTCGCCGCTTGGAACATTGACCTCGGCCGCAGAACTGGGGGCCATCGTACAATCCTCCATGTCAGAAGGCCACGGAATTGCCAAATTTGCTGAGGTCCCCGTCCAATGAACGAGGGCGTGTTTCGTTCGGAGTCTGTGTTTGATCTCCTCCATCAACTCGATGGGCGTCTTGGGCTTGGAGTCAACGCCGGCTCGCGGAAATACCACACGCCTCTCGAGCGCAACGAGGACGTCGACGTCGCCGTGATCGGTCTTTCCAGGGCCTTCGATCGGCGTCGCAACGTACACAAAAAGTTCCCGCAGCACAGCGGAGCATGCCGCCGCCACATACCGGTATACGGCCGGCGGCATGCGAGGTATGTGCGGCGGGTTAACAGAGGAGGAGAAGGCTAAACCCCCCATGGTGAACTAAGAAGACCGGCCTGAAAGTGTTGGTGTCGTGGTTTAAGGACTGAAATGAACAAGTAGAAACGTGGTGTAGGTGATGTAGGGAAGGGAAATGGTAAAAAATCTAGCAAATCTACGCTAGAAACAGAAGCAAGATAAAAAGACGGGAATGGTTGGCAGATTGATATACTGATTTTCGAGAAACCTCAAAGTCGAGTGTGAGGCCAACCTTGGGCGCCTGCATTATTTGGGTGCGGCCGCCGTCACTGATTGGTGGGAAAGAAGGGCTGGGTTTGGAAACAGGTGGGAAAATAAAGACCATGCCATCTATTGTGCCTAGGTGTAAAATCTTTCCGCTGAACAACCTGCTTGACTACCCCTTTCATCTTTACGGATTTCGCGCTATAGATTTCTCGGGCTTGATTAACGTTGAAAGAGCCTATAGGTGTAGTGAATGATGGATTATGGAGTGGGGCGGATGGCCCGAGCCTGTTCAATGGGAATCCCAAAGCGATAGCCCGTTATGGAAGTGGGGCGCCATCTCACTCACCTCAAACGCCAAACACGGACTGTTTCCCCCAACTCAGTCATTTCTTAATCCCCTCGACAAACCCCACGAGACGTCAAACGGCATCGCGAAGTCCGGGCCTAGGCGGATAAATTCAGTCATGGAGAACGGCGCAGTTACCCAAAGCGAGGGCAAGGACCCTTCCGGGTTTCTGAGCGAGATTATCGGGAACCCTGTCACCGTCAAACTCAATTCAGGTGTCGTCTACAAGGGTAAGTGATGAGGCCAGCCGAGGCATACCCGGCCGAATGAGCATAGAAGTGAGTCTTTGCTGACTTCCGGTCCGCCGGTATATAGGGGAGCTTCAGTCGGTGGATGGGTACATGAACATTGCGCTCGAGAAAACGGAGGAGTTTGTCAACGGCGTGAAGCGAAGGAACTATGGCGATGCGTTCGTCAGGGGGAACAACGGTTCGGCCACCACCCGCCCTTTGTCGTATTCTCTTTTTTTAACATTGTTTCTTACTATTTTGTGTAGTTATGTACATTTCCGCCGACTAAATGATAGCCCTGCCGAATCGGACAATGGGCGGGTGAGCCGTTGTGCCCCATGGGGATTGTCTGGGGTACGGGGAAACCACGGTTGCTTGATTGCAGCGCCCACAGCGATGAACCCAACAGATATCAACAAGCCAAGAATTTGAAGGGTGACCAAACGGGCGACAGGTATTACCGTGCCCTTCGGAAATGGAGAAGGGACGCCCTATACATTACAGGGGGTGCATAATTGGATGCTTGAATTAGGGGCGGAACTGAGGACCCGAACCGACGTCGGCTAGCACCAGATACCTCAATCTCAATGCAAGGATGGAAAAAAGACCTTGATTTCCTTATCTCTAGAATTACACTCCCCTCCCCAGTGCGCCGGCGGACACTGCCACTAACGAGTTAGATACTGCACGAAGCCCCTATTAACCCAGGATTCACTTCACCACCAATCACCTAGGAGAACGACGACAACAAAGTGAACAAACAAGAGTACCACAACCCCCCAATATCGCTATCAGTTGATAGCCACGCGGCGTGCCTCGTACTTCTTCGCTTTGGGTACCACAACACTCAAGATCCCATTACGCAGACCGGCTGACACACTCTCCTCCTCGACACGCACCGGGAAGCTGAAGGTGCGCGCAAACTCGCCGACGGGGCGCTCCCTCAACCAGACCTTGGCCTGGGCCGTAGGCGCCTTCCCCTCCTTGTACTCCTTTTGGCCGCTCCCTGGTTTGTTGTTGCTGTTGCTATCCTCCACAGCAGGCAATGCGACAGTGTGCTCTGAAGTCTCGACTCCCCCCTTCCCGGGTTTCTCACCCTCTACATTGACGCTATTCTTGTCCATGGGACTCGCTACTGTAGCAGGGGGGGGCAAAGACGTATAAGCCCGCTTGGTGCGACCCCGGATCACCAGTGTCTGAGGCTCGCTGAACTCAATCTTGATCCCATCACGCTCTACACCTGGGAGTTCGCCATGGAGCTCGAAGGCAGAATCTGTCTCGCGGACATCGAACTTGGGGTAAAATGTGGTGGTGCTTTTTCTGCCGCCCGTTTTGTGGTGGTGGCCGAGGTGCCCGAAAGGACCGCCGTTGCTGTTGCTCTGAGACTTGTGGTGGTAGTTGTCGAACTCGTCTAGGAGACGAAAAAGTGGGGTAAAGCTCGCGCCAGAGTCATGGAAGTTACGGGCGAGGAAGGCCATTCTGGGGGGTCCGGTTACGGGCTTGAGGGTGTCAAGGGCGCGATGAAGGGGATGTTGTTGTTGGGGTGTCTGTTGAATTAGGTTGGAAATGGCTAATGAGGCTATGCCGACGAAGAGAGACGTTTTGTGTAGTGGAGGTTAAAATCGTATTTAGGGTGATAGATGAGATCAACTGAGACTTATATACTAGTTGGAACTGCCGTTGCCCGGCGCCCGCAACCCTCACGAGCCTTTGTGATAACTAGCCATAAACATCGCCCCTGGATAGTTCTCGAAGGTAAATGAAGCGACCCGAAGACATGTAGCTCCGAGACCGAATTACTGTCAAACACTGTCGACTTTACAACCACTCGATATATATCTAGAACTCAGGGGAGACTTCCAGAAACAACCATGGTTCCAATGCCTGGATTGTTGGTCGACCGTTGGGTTGGTGGTAATCGCTGACTGGTTGTCGAAGGGGATGGAGGATGGTGGAATCAAGTGGGGGCGCAGCGTCGACTCCAGACTGCTTACACTTGGCCTGCGCTTGTCGGAAAACTACCTATTCAACGTGGTTTAGACCGCATTATAGATAAAATATTATTTAACAGTCGCATTAAAGACAACATGACAGTTAGTGATATAATTGGTAATGTAATGGACAATCCGGTAGGCAATGTGAATTGAGAATGAGAATGCAAATGTCAATGTGAAGCTCAGAGTAAACTATAAAGCGAATGTCGATATGAATTACTAGGAAAATGACAACACAGTGAATAATATGATCCACATGAATTGATTCAGTAAATAACTTTCTAAACCCTTCAAGTTATCTACTACCTCTGGACAGTCAATTCTCACGATGTTTTCTGCCTCCCACCGCCTTCTGATTTACAAGCAAGCTTTGAGGTACCACACCAAGCAATGTAGCTTTTTCCAAAGTAAGGGGCCACATTATCCTCTCAGCAGCATTGCCTTGGTGCTGCCCAAGATCCCGACTATGCTAAGCTGCTCTCGCGTAACCCTTGCTAGCAACACATGAACACATGACACGAACCAAGCCTAGCGCCTGAATAGTAAGAAGAACCCAAAGGATCACTTGGGCGTACAAATTTTAGAACAATGGCAGCAAGGTGGAACATATTATGATACTTGGTGGGATAGATTGAGACACTCATTGAACCTGACCGTTCCTAACGCTGCCATGCATCTTTCCCGGACACATGACACCTCTTCCTCCTATCTGGATGAAGAGAACGAGAAAACCACGCGAACCTGCTACTGCACAAAAGAACACCCATTAACCTAGAGAGGTAAGGTAAACCTATCGCAGAGGAGGATATCCGCTCACAGCATGGGCAGGAACCTGCATGCGGACGTTGACCGGGCCCATCCCTTGGGCTACGGGCGGCATCATGGCCATTGCCGGGCTCTGCATCCGGTTGAAGGAGCTAATGAGAATCCGCCCAATCGATGGCTCTAGCTCCGTCCCATCCCGTGCAATCTTGACTTCTCGATTCGAGTTCCACGGGTTTCGGAGCCCCTTGGTGCGGTAGAAGGGTAAGCGTGTCGTCGATAACCATTCGAGTTGGAAGGGCTTGCCCCAGGCCTTCGCTTCAGATGTCCCGGCCTCACCGTCATGGCCGCTTCGTACACTAGAAACGTCACCCTCTTCGGCGCCTGAGTCCCCGGGAACTCCGGTTTTGCCCTCGCGGTCTGCCTCCCAAAATATGGTGCCGCGTGCCGAGTCGTCGATGATGCGACCCCGGGGCGCAAACTCGGTGGCTTCCGTAGGAATCGCCTTGGGAAGATCGACTTCGCCAGTCGACTGCGTGCTGGGTGCAAACTCGATGGCGGCTGCCGGGTCCTCGTTCATGGGCGACATCATGCGCGCATACCCGAAAAATTCGCCGGACTTATTCGCCGAAAATACAAGATACACATTATCCGCCTCCTGTTGTGGCGAAATCTTGACGTTAGCCGGGGTTCAAACCACGGTTATCACGGTTGCTCTGCGATATGCCGGCACAAGTCCGACATTTCGTGCAGTCCTCCCTCACCTTAAACGCCACGCTCAGTTTCTCTTCGTTGTGCGACTGCGTGGCCCAGGTGCCGCTCTGGACACTGAGTTCGAGGTCCTCAACCGTTAGGCTCTTGAGAATGAAGAACCGGTCCGTGTGCGCAGAAGACCCGTTAGTTACGGGTAGAGCTCCAGCCCGAGGGTCGGTAACCTCGGGCTGGGAGGGGATGAGGCCCGCTCCAGGCTCACTGGTTTTACCGCCGTCCTCGTTGATCTTATCGTCCAAGCTATGGTCGCCATCGCCGCCATCGCCACCGTAACTGCCGTCGTCACGAGCTGCGTTGGTATCGGCCTCTTGCGTGGTGCCCCCCGCCTGCGGCATCACCGACGCCGCAGGTCCTGTAGGAGCTGTTACCCCTGCCGGGCCTTCCACAGTGCTCTTTCGCAACCTACTAACTAACCGGACAGTCATGAATTTCGAATCGTGTAGTTTCCGCTGGGCTGTCGAGCAGGACAAATCATCCGGGAAGTTGGCAAATGCGCAGTTGCTCTTCGAGATGAGAAACAATGACTCCAAGCCCTCCGTCACCTTGCATACGTGATGCACCAAACCCATCAGTTCTGTTTGAGGAGGCAGATTTCCAATCCAAATGGCATGGCCGCTTTGTCTCGGTTTCCTCGGGGGGCCACGAACCACATTACTTTGCTGGTCATTTGGTTGGCTTCGGGAGTTCCCTGCCAAAAGTCCATCAGTACGCAAACGGTTAAGCCTTAGTGTATGTCTGGAGAAGCGCGATACTAACTCACCGCCATTGGTATGTGGAGTGGCGGGCGGTATAGATGCCAAATTGCGTCCGAAATTGGGATATCGGAACCTCGGGTTCTGTTCTTGGTTCGGGTTGGATGAGACGAACTGGCCGGGAGTCATCGGTACTTGATTGTGAAGCGTCTGATGAGGGGGGTAGGGGTGTCCAGGAGTGTAATAGAAAGGGGCTCCGTTCGGGACTGCATGGCTCATGACAACCGGGCTGGGGTAGTAGCTCGAAGGCACGGTGGACGATGGCTGCGAAGGCATGGTCTGGTAGAACTGGGGCATTTGTTGGTGCTGCGGGACGTAGTATTGTTGGGTCGGCATGGCGCCCATCGTGCTAGGTGTCCCATATTGGGGGGAGAGGCCGGGAGGGTGGGTTGGGGCATATCTGGGAGCCGGTTGGCCATAGGATTGCCCCTGGTAGGCGCCCTGGGGGAGGGCATTTGCCATAGCGCTCATATCGAAGGAAGTATTTCTTTGTTGTGCCATGCCAAGCTGTGACGTAAAACCATGCTGGAAGCCCATGGGATGAACCTGTTGTTGAAAGGGATCTGGATATTGCTCCTGGTGCGGCAGCGGGGCCCCTCTAGAGATCCCGTTTGGCTCGGTGTTGTATGTAACGGCAATGGTGTCTTCCTTGGGAGATTTGGCCGTGGCGCCGGTGTCACTCGTCTTGCTTCCCATAGGGGGGGCTGGTAGCTGCGAATTGGGCGGGTCCAGGGCTCAAGTATCCTTATGTTGGCCGGAAAGAGGACGGACTTTTGCGGGTTCAAGGTTGATAATAGAAAGAGGTAGTCGGGAAGTAGAGTAAGTGAGAGAGTGGAGGCTCCGGACAGGGAGCGGCGGACCGCGGAATATTGTGGGACGAGGAGGAGAAGCACGCTTGTATGAGCCACACAAGCTTCTGCTAGCTATAACCTACTACGGCGTGTGGCTATGAAGCGGTTGGCGTAGCGGAATTGCTTCGGGAACTCAAGCGGACCTCCGGGTGTGCTGCCGCGGAAAATAATCTCCAGAATAATTTCTTGCCCGGTGATGGTGTGAAAGCTACCGCAATATCGGCAGCTGTGCAGGTTCATGTGTATAGGAAGCCCAAAGACTCGCAGGCGTGAGAGGCGGCGGGGTTGTCAAGCCCTAGGACTTTGGTTAGATATCCTGTTAGCTAGTGTAGATTATGGGGAAAGGGGAAGAAAACATTAGTGTGCGCAAATGATGTTAAGCAAGGAGGAAGGTACAATGCAATATTGCCCGTTGGAGGACGACAAGGGTGGTTCTAGGAATATGGAAGTGAATGTTGCCGGTGGCGTAACCCACGGCGGCAAAAACTTGGTCTCGTCTCGTGCCCTCGGTCTTTCCCAGCACCCCATGGGGACTGCCCCTCGGAATTATGTAGGCAGCTGCAGAAGAAGAACGGGCTTTAAGCTCAGTGGCTGCCCAGTGCAAGGAGCTATGCATATGACACAGATCTGCATCTGAATGCGGTGGCCAAACTAGTGGAGCCCATATGTACATAATACATATAGTTACGTACTCTATGGGTTTGCTTGAGCCGACGCCGGATGGGTCCTCCAGACGTACCACGGCAAGCACGGGCGACGGCGAGATTGATATTGATCACTGTCGTTGGCTGCTTGGCTGATTTAGAACTCGTGTATCTTGAACACAAGTGGGCCAAAGAAGTGGAAGTTGGGGGGTAAAAGGGGGGGCGTAGTGTTCTGGTTTATAGGGAAACAAAAGTGGCCTTTTATCGGCCCAGGCCAAGAAGTGAGGTTGATGAAGGACAGATGCCCTGGCTGTTGGCTTCAGCTCTGTGACTGTTGTACGGATATCGCTGTCGTTGTCGTTGTTGGAGATCTCAGAAGAAAGTGTCGTGACGAAAGAAATAGTAACCAGCGTTCCACTTCCGCTGACGGGAAACCAAACCAGGAGAGAAACGAAAGACGAGCAGGAAGATGAACAGGTAAAAGGAAGTGGGCGGGGTAGAGATCAAACCCCACGGCCGTCGCTCTTGGTCCACTGAGACACCAATTTAAGAACGGTGGGAGTGGTGATGATAGGATTTGGTATGCCTGTGTCTGTCTCCACGCCGGCGGATTATGGATGGAGAGGATGCAAAAGAGCAACGGGTGAGGCAGGCGAACTTTTGACAGGAAGGCGTGGTTCGGAGCGGCGAGGATACGCACCAAGCGCTAGAACGGGCAAAAGATGGACAGCTGGAGCCCGTTTTGCCACCGCGGTACAGAAGAGCAGAACACTTGACAGGCTCAAGTTCCCCTGTGGCACTTCCCGTCTCCGGTAGTGTACGTTCTCTCGAATATCGGTTCACGCCCTCCGACTGGCGACTGAAGCGGTCGTTCAGTACCTGGCCCGAGCCCACGTAGGGCATGTTATGTTGAATATAACAAGAGGGTGGGTGGCTGAAGGAATCTCGGTCCTTGCATAACGATGAGGCCATGGGTTGGAGAATGAGACTTCAACGGCCGGGGGGACCAGCATTTGGGGGTCAGCCGTACGCCGAATCACGTAAGTAAACTTAAGGCTGGTTTTCTACAAGTGAAAAGTGTTTCAGAGAGGTCGATGCATGAGCAGCAGTGTACGTGTAGGCATCAACGGGGGGGGAGGGCGTTAGACGGGAACGGTGTCTCGGTGCCATCTTTGCCGTCAGCAGTTCCCACTAGAATGAAGCAAAGATTGCTCTCGGCAGCAAAATGTCTTTCCATGATGAAACCGGCGTCTAGCGTTGCAACGTTCTTGCCTTCCAAGTTGTTCGCTGGAGCTTGCGAATCGTCCCTGCTGAAGTGGTGGATTCGGGATAAGTGGATCTCGTCATCAAGTGCCTGGGCTCAATGACGTCACTGGGAGCACCAGCCCAGGGGTCTCAAGTTTGTTTCCTCTTGTGTCCCTGCTATTCTCTTGCCAATGGTGTCAATGACACCGCGAGTGTTATATTTCTGTTACAAATCGTGATTTTAAAAAGCGGAATACACTACGATAAGATTATGAGAAAATGGTAGTGTCCTTTTCTTCCTCAGTGATGTGCATATCCAAGATGGCTTTGTTTGGCCTGTTTCACGATCAAGGGAGAAAGGTGTGGATCGATGGACTTCCATGGCTCCGTTTTCGCGGCGGTTCTTAGCATGGGGGTGAAGAGCCGCTGAACCCTCGCGATCGTGGTTGGCGGAGTCACCGAACTTGGGAGAAAACGCTGAGGACTTGGGAACCTCGCGCCCTTGTACGGTTCCCGCCTTAAGCTAATAGGTTAAATATCTCTTTCTCATCAATAAAAGTATCAGCGAACGACTCCCAGCTAGGTCGTTGGTCTCCGATATGTGGAGCTAAGCTGTAGATGGGGATTTACGGAGATAATATCAGTCATTCTAGCGGGCGGGGTTCAGCTTCTTACACAGGGAGACAGGATAGAGTGGAAAGGGTATGTCAGGTACTGAGATGAGCAGCGTGTACATGTGGAAGGCGATTGGGCCATAGGTATGGCACTAGCAATACACGGGTTGGGGTCGGAGAGACAATGAGGGAAACCCGGTGCATCACCATGGGCAAGAGAGTTAATTCTTCATATACCTGTCGACGTTACTCCGGGTTCAAACCCGTCGTCTTAGGCCGTAGGAATAAAAGGCCCGAGCGGAAAGGATGCGCATCTTACGTGGGCGACCGGGGTCCACTTCTTCTCTCCTACCCGCTAGGTTGCCCACCACTTAATCCTTCTTGAGCGGCAACAAGACCTCCTCGATACCGTTTTGTGTGATGACCATAATCTGCAAGCCGTCGCCTACCTCGATGTGCCGCTCAACAGCCCCGTCGAATGCATCCTTAACCAAGACCTCCACCTCACCACGCGTCAGCGGCCGCCGTTCGCGCTCTTGGAGAGCATGGCCCTCGCCGCTGTTTGGGGTGTACTGGTTCTTGAAGTTGACTTGGTTGTCTAAGAAGGGCATGATCAAGCTCGCCGCGGCGCCGCCGGCTCGGCATTGTTCCCGTTCGTAGCTGCCCACGGGATCGTACGAATAGACCGCGCCCTTGCCCTCCTCATCTAGCCCGCCTAGGATCGCGTGAGCGTAGTAGGGGAAGAAGCGCTTCTGGTATAGGATGGTGGATAGGCGCTGCGCACACGCCTTGACGCTCATCGGTTTGCCGTGGCGGTAGCGGTACATCTTGCAGATGGTGTCAAGCCGTTCTTTTAGCGCCTCGCCGTCAGCGGCGAACCCGACCACTGAGAGCACGATAGTGGCATCCTTTTGGTCGGCAGTCGTGCCGCCAATCTTGAAGAGCTTGGGATGGTGTCTCGAGTTGATGCTGTAGCCCGATGTCAAACGCGTGTCGCCCGCCAGGACCGCGAAGTCGTCCCCGGCAATCGCGAGCGTCGAGCCGCCGTTGTCGGTGTAGCTATTTTCGGAGCGTTAGCGAGCGTGTCCCGATGACGGTAGCAGCCGGATTGTAGTCACGGAGGCGGCTGCCCCGGCAAGATATCGGGAGCCATACGGGTCGAAGCGGTGCTGTCGGGCACCCTCGGGCGCATCCTCCTTCGGTGCATCACTGATCGAGTAATTTGGCCCGTTCATGAGCGGGTTCTGGCTGAACATGGCGGCCATCGTTCTTTATGTGGATCGGGAGTCGCTGCAATAAAACACCGGGGTCTGAAGTATGGACTTCTGGCGCAAGAAAGAGGAAGTTCCGGGGCGCTCGATAATGGGGACGTTGGAGGACCGACGGAGTTGGCGCCTGCTTGGGGAGCTTGCTCAAAGAGTGGGGTGCTGGAAAGTGGTGGTGGTCGTCAGCCCTGCAGCCTGTTGGGGCTGGCCGGCTGGCGAGCGCTCGCCGCTCGAGGAGCTCTCTTTCGGGCAGGGAAGCTCAGACCAGGCCGATTGATGACTCAGCCGATCTGGCCCCGGGTTGTGGGCCAGCGGTTAGGCCCACTCTGCAGCCCCCTGCCGAGGCGGCCGGACGGGTACGAGTGGGGTCCCAATAGAATTCCATCAGGGGTGTTGGAAGGCCAAGCAGCCATCACGGTCGCTTTAAAACGGTAACCCAAGCAATTCCGCACTTCCTGTCGACGGACGTCTCTGACGACCCCAAGCGATACCGGTGTAGCGCCACGACACTGCGAACACACAGCCGCGGCGGACGGCCTACGAATCATTTTCCTCAGGAACCCGCGCGAAACATCCACGGAACATCTGCTTGAGGAGTTGGGAGTCCGTTCCGGAATCGTCGACTGTCCACTATCGGCCGCTCTCCTGGATCTTGTTGTGTCAGTTTAGAAAACATCAACGGGATGGCGCGCGATATTCGCAGCCAGGCCCTTCAGCGCCTCGCCGGATTGGCCGCGAGGAGCCCGCAAGTTACATTCGACAAGTCTGATATCGACAAGTTGTGTAGGGCGAGCCCGAGTCGCCACGCCCTCGTCTCTGCCTCCAATGGCAACGGCCGGGATGTATCGCTCCCTCGGCCTGACGTTGGCCGTATTCTAATGGTAGTCTCCTCCTCTTTTTCGACACCGCCGCGCGTTTGATGGTTGGTGAACAGTTTGACTAACTATTGAATTATTTACCTCTGCTTGTACAGACCAACCGCGAGTTCGAGATCCTCCTCGCCCTTTGCAAGACGGCGCCGTCCTTGCCAACGGCTCAGGGTGCCCAAAAGTTGTCGCAACACCTTGTACCGTACCTCCTAGACGCGCACATCCAAACGTTTGCCCCGTCCCCGTTTTTCCGCAAGATCGAACCCTCGCCCACCGAGTCGCTCAGCTTCCATCTCACCGCTGCCCTTCTTTCTTTGGGAACACGCCACGCTGATGTCCGTGAAGCGATATCCGACAACATTACGACTTTCCTCGACACTTGTGCCGATGTTGCCGACCGTGTTCTGCAAGCTGATGAAGACGAAGACCCGGGTAATCTGGAGGACTCTGTACGGATTGCAACCATTGCCATCGCGCTCCTGGGCTTTTTAGATGCCGCTTCCGCGCAGGCCGGGTTTTGGAAGTCGGGCAGTCGTCTTGGCGTAGTAACCCGTGTGAGAGACATCTTTTCCCAGCCATTCCTGGTTGCTGTGGAAGCGGCCTTGTCCACCATCCGAAACGCACATTCTCACGACCGCCATGTCAAGGAGTGGAAGCGATGGGTCCGCCATTGTGATATGGACGGCCGTCCGCTGGGGGCGTTGCTACTCCAGCGTAGCTTCATGAGGTTGCTTGTAGCTGCCACGTCTCTCTTGGTTGCCGAGGAGGACGCCTTGCGGGACTCGCATATTCTCGACGCCATGATGTCAGGCAGTGGCCTCCGACGGCCCCTCGCTGCCCACAGCCCCGAGGCGGATTCTGCTTCGGTGGAGTTGTATGCGAATGTCGCCGCTGACCAGATGCACGACCTGGAATCCAGTGCCGACTTTGACAGTCTATCGCCGGCCAAGCAAAGCCTTGCCTTTTCCGTGAAGGCCTGTGCCTTAATTAGCTATCTTAATGCGTGTACTTTGATCGACGAGGCCGCCGAAGAGGGGCCCCTTGTGGCATGGCTGGAAAGCTCGTTGAATAATCCCACTGAGATGGCCGACGATGAACTTGGCGCGGTGGTCCTCAAGTCCATGGCGTTGCTCTGCAGACTATCCCCTTCGTATGCCGCCACCGTCACGCAGATTTTGCCTCGCTTCATCGTGCGGGGGAATGCTAAGAACCAGGCGGTTGCTGTGGCATCGACATGCCTCGCGTTTGCCTTGCAAAAGCTGTCCCAGGATGCCGCCATTTCGACACTGTACCGCCTTGGTAATGTATTGGGCCCCGCCGAACCGGACGCCAACACTAGCACTGCGGCTTTGAGTCCTGCTCCCGGTACCGATCGACCCTTGACAAGCGGGGCGGGCGCCCTCGGCGGACAAGGCCTCTCCTACGTTTATGGGGGGGCCAGGCACTCCACTGGTAGTTCCATGTCGCTCCAACTGCCCAACGAGGAGGAGAAGTTCGCTGTACGGGGGAATGTGGTCCAGGCGATCTGCGAAATCGCGATCTCTTCGAGTGACGACAAGATCACAAACCTGGCCCAGTCAATGCTCGCGCAGAAGCTTGACAAGCTCAATGGGCCCCTTGATACTCGGATCATAACGGGTGCCGCTTCTCTAGCTCTTAGTGGCGGGCCCGCACAGTTTCTCAATCTCTTGAAGCGTTACGTTGCCGTCGCGCATGACGCCGTGGTGGATGGTAGAGATGACATATTGCAAGCGGTAGGTCCTGGCGGCCCCAGTGAAGGAACATCGTTTAAGTACCCCGAATCAGCATCGTGCTAAATTCTCCTTGTTTAGATTATGAAAGCACGGAACCACATCTCTGCGAATATCAAGAGCGACTCCCCCTTGTTTGCGCCATATCTCCAGGATTTGCTCGGTGGTATCGTCTCGCAAGGCGATGCGCACGCCAAACAGAGTCCGCAGCGTTCCAAGGAATCCGATGTCGAACTGGCCGCCCGGGAGATTGCCCAACTTCTCCCTCCCCTCGCCACGCTCATGGCCGCGAACCAGGCGCTCTTCGGCGAGGCTCTGTCCGATAAAATGCGCTCATTGCTTCGTGACGCGTGGTTCAACATCGCTGTCCACGGCTTCAATTACTCCACCAACCGAGGAGCGCAGAATATCAAATACCTGCAGATCATCGCCATCCACTCTCCGCCACTGGTCTCCGAAAACCGAGGTGAACAGAACGAAAGCGATATTGACCTCAACCCCATCCTCCGCCGGGGTGAGAGCTCCGAGCAGGAGTCCCTGCAGAAGAAGCTCCTCATCGAGTTGATCCCAGCGAGGAGCGGAGAGATCAAGGGCCTCAGCTATCGCAAGACCATATTTTTGCTCGCCGCTTACCTTGTCGAGAGCTTGAGAGCGGACTCTGGTGACTGCACTCAGGCCTTGTCGTACTTTCTGGAGCCCAGCATGCGGCGAGGAGAGGTCAGCCGTACAATGGACGCCATCATGCATGCCGTCGTGGACCGATACATGGAAGAAACCTGCACTGGTCGTAACCCAACCTTCTCTGCTCAGTATGCCGCAACGCAGCTTGCCCGCATCTTCTGCAGCTGCTGCCATCGCATTGAGCGGGTACAGCAGGCTGCCTTTGGTTGTGCCGACCGCATGCTAGCGCGCATCCCGTCGATATTGTGCCAGCGCTCATCTCTTTTCACGCTCCTCGAGCTCCTTTCCCTCATGTGGTCCAGCTGCCTCGAGGCAGAGACAGACCGGTACGAGCCGAGGACGACTTTCAGATCCCCGAGGGGTGACGTTGTTGTTGAGCTCTCGGACGACTACCAGTTCAGACAACTGACGCTCGACAACCTTCACAAGAATGCGAAGGGCTGGCTAGCAGGGGCGATAGCGATAGCCCCTTCAGACGTCAAGGGGCTCTTGCAGACGTATCTCTCTGACTTTGACGAGGAGAGGGGCTACGGCCACATGTCCCTGGGAAGGTCGTTTGCTCTTGAGATAGGCTCGACCATTCCCTTCAGCGACCAAAGACTGATATCGCTTGACACGCTCGGCCGCTGCCCGATCAATATGGCCTCTGATTTTGTGGCCCAGTACACCACTCGGCAGGAGTATCGGTGTTCAGAAGCACCCGCGGACCAAGCCCGAGACTGGAAATCCTTTGTCTATCCTGACCGCAGATCCTCCTTCTCCGCTGCACCTGACAACGAGAGCGCCGACGCCATCGCGGCCCTCGCTCACATTGAAGAGCGCATTCTTGGGCGGAGGGCCGCCAACTCTCTCGTCGAGGTGAGAGACGCCCTGCGCCGAGCTGCCGCGCTTCTCTGCCGCAGCGAGCGGGATGAATGCTCTATCATCCAATACCTTGTGAGCATACCGTTTGCCTTGTTCACGAAGCAGTCTATCAAGCTGGGCATCTCACTTTGGGTCGGCGTGATGAATGAGAATACCAGGATGGCGCCTCGGCTGCTAGCCGAAATTGTTTACCGGTGGGAGGCCAGCATCCAGAAACGCCAGGGACTTTTTAACCCGTCCATCACAAATCCCGATCCGTTTTTTCTTAGACAGGAGTTCGCTCCTAGCGACAATGCCGCCCTTGCGAAGCGGAGGCAAGTTGTTCACAACCTGCTGGCCCCTCACTCGCATCTTCTCCAGTTCCTGAGCAGCCACTATAATGCTACCCTGTTGGGCAGCCTTGACACGCATTTCCTCTTCCACCGTCTGCTCCATGCAACATTCGCCGCGACGAAGAATTCGACACCCCACCCCATGGCCCGGGAGATCCGACTCCAACTAGTCCTCTTCGGCCTCAAGGTGCATAACACGACGGCGACGATAAAATCAATCAGCCAGGTTGTACACCGTCGCCTGCGGGAGCAGCTCTTATCGGCTGGTCTCGGCTGGTTCGATGCGCCGCCCCGCTGGTCCTTTGGAAGTAATATCTTGCAGCTCAAGACCGAGATCCGCTTGATCGAAGATGTTTTAGTAGCTGTCCATAACACAGCGGTTCATGACTCTCGGACTGGGGACAAGAGTATGGTATATGGTGCGAAGCAGAAGCTGCTTACCCACCTGTTGGAAAGCGAGCTCTCCCGGCTTCATGTTTGGACCCGCCCAGTTGATGCTGCGAGGCAACACGCATCGCTTTACCATGCAGGAAAAGAGAACGTGTTTGAGGTATGTGTGAATGCTTCCCCCTGGACTCGGACCTTCTAGCTGGTTTACTGGCTTGCTCACACCTGGTTGATCTTTGTAGACCGATCCCAAGAATCTGGTTGAGGTTGCCTGGATGGAGAGCCCATCGTTGGCTGTACATTTGGCCACCAGATTCCCGTACCCGCTCCTGCAGAAAGAGGTCCGACACCTCCTGCTTCGAAATCCCGGCAAGGCTACTGAGGAGCCAGAGGCACTGCCGCTCCTCTTCAACGGTTCCTTGCCCAGTGATGTCTCGGAGGCAATCAAGGTAAGCATTCTAGCGTTCTGCCCTGGAATCACGCTCTGCGCGTGTAATTTTGTTTTCCCTCTCAAACGGTTCCCTCACTTACTCCTCATTTAGCACCTTCTTTTCTGGGCCCCCGTAAACCCTATTACCGCCGTGACTTTCTTCCTCCCAGCCTACAAGAATCATCCGTACCTGATCCAGTACGCGATGCGGGCCCTGGAGAGCCATTCGGTGGACGTGACCTTCTTTTATGTGCCTCAGATTGTCCAGACGCTTCGATATGACGCACTAGGTTACGTTGAACGTTACATCCTTGAGACTGCGCAGTTTTCGCAGCTTTTTGCGCATCAGATCATCTGGAACATGAAGGCCAATGCCTATAAGGACGACGATTCGCAAATTGTAAGCCTACATCCATGTTTATTATTGCGTCACGAGTGATATGAAGCTAACCCCTTTGTTTTTCGCCAGCCCGATGCTATCAAGCCTACTCTCGACAAGGTCATGGGCCACATGGTCGGCAGCTTTTCGGATGCCGACCGCGATTTCTACGAAAGGGAGTTTGCTTTCTTTGACGAAGTCACGAGTATTTCGGGGAAGCTCAAGCCCCTGATCAAGCGCCCCAAGCCGGAGAAGAAGCAGAAGATCGAGGAGGAGCTGAGAAAGATCCAAGTCGATGTGGGCGTCTATCTACCCAGTAACCCCGACGGTGTTGTTATTGGTATCGATAGGAAATCGGGCAAGCCACTTCAGAGCCACGCCAAAGCCCCTTACATGGCGACTTTCCGCATCAAAAAGGAAATAAGCTCGATCGACGAAGCTGCTGAGGAAATGCTCGAAGAGGAGGGCAAAAACAAAGAGACAAACGGCCAACCGAGCACTATCGAGGCCTGGCAATCAGCCATCTTCAAGGTGGGCGACGACTGCCGACAGGATGTGTTGGCGCTGCAGATGATTGCTGCGTTCCGTGGCATCTTCCACAGCGTCGGCCTCGACGTGTATGTGTTCCCCTACCGCGTCACTGCCACGGCCCCCGGTTGTGGCGTTATTGATGTCCTGCCCAATTCCATCTCGCGGGACATGCTCGGCCGCGAGGCGGTCAACGGGCTGTATGACTATTTCGTTTCCAAGTACGGCAACGAAGACTCGCTCCGGTTCCAGCAGGCGCGGAACAACTTCGTCAAGAGCATGGCGGCGTACTCGGTGATTTCGTTCCTTCTCCAGTTTAAGGACCGGCACAACGGCAACATCATGATTGACGACGCCGGCCACATTCTCCACATCGACTTTGGCTTCTGCTTCGACATAGCCCCCGGTGGCATCAAGTTTGAGCGCGCGCCGTTCAAGCTCACATCGGAGATGGTAGCCGTCATGGGCGGCAGCGCTGAGCATCAGTCGTTTAAATGGTTCGAGGAGCTGTGCATCAAGGCGTTTTTGGCGTCGCGGCAGCATACGGAGAAGCTTTCGCAGATCGTGCTGCTCATGATGGACAGCGGGCTGCCATGCTTCAAGCCAGAAAGCGTCAACCATTTCAAGGAGCGCTTCGTGCTGGAGAAGAGCGAGCGCGAGGCCGCCGAGTTTATGAAGGCGCTCATCAAGCGGAGCTATGGCAGCTACTCAACTGGCATATATGACCAGTTCCAGCTTCTCACCAATGGAATTCCGTACTAGATCGGGTAGGGGTTAGTGCTTGGATCAGGATGAGCCCCCTACTTCTTGCTTTGTGTTTCTTTTTCTTTTTCTTGACTTTTTTTTCTCTTGTCTTTGGAACTAAGGATGTTGTCTATAGAATAATTTTTGGGTGGCCATCAGAAAGGCCACGTACGACCTTTTTTGTCTCGTTCTTCACTTAATTCTATCTGCACAGACGCCGTAATAATCGAAGGTACCCGATGAGGGCAACACTGTAGTTCAATCTGCAAAGCTTTTTGTCCACATCCAACCGAGTTCCAGAATTCCCATCCGTCTCGAACAATATGACGCCTCCTCCCGCCCAGTTCGATTTTGTATTCTAGCTAGCTTGTTGCTCCATGTGTGTCGGTAAGTTGTATGTCGCATAGTCGACATGGACAAATGCTCTGTCGACAATGGGGACTGATTCGAGGACGTATTGGAGGCTCTCGCTGTTGCGTTATGTGTTAGTCAAGGGCCTCACCGGTCATGTGTTGCGTTGCATACACGGGCTGTACCTGAACGCAGAGTGGGGAAAGGGGAGGATGTATGTTTTTTTCCTCTTTCTCTACATACCTCAAGTCATGGCTATCTTTCAAAGGGGTGCTAGCGTCGAGGACGATGTCGACTTCGACGTTGAGCTTGTCACCGGCGTGGTAAGCTTGAAGACCTTGGATTTGTTTGATGGTTTTGGCGAAGCGCATAGTCAGATAGAGGACTGCGTATTTAATTGTTAGACTGTGTTTTCCGGTTTCTTTTCCCTCCTTATTTCTTTCGTTGTGGAGAGGGGACCTACGGATGTTTCTTTGATCGGCCGTGGCTGAGAAACCAGAAAGATGTCGTATGTGCTCAAAAGAGGTCTGAGACCAGTTGAAGATGACGATCAAGGAGAGGGCAAGACCGCCAAGGGCATCTAGCCACCATACTCTGGCGTAGAACCCGACTATATTGAGCCCGGAGTCAATGATTGATCACCCAGAGGAGAAAAGGGGAGAAGGTACTGACTTAGGGGGAACGCAATGGAACCGGCGTTGAAAATGACATCTATTGAGAACATACGGATTTGTTAGCTTGTAGATCAACGACCCCTTTCCGTTTTGTTTTCTTCGGTAAACCTCATCTTAGGCTAGGGGAAGGGTACTGTACCGGTACTTGCGTCTGAAGCTCTGTGGGACAAGTTAGTCGGGGCCGTTTATGTGACTTGAGCGTTTATTTGTGGCGATTTCAAGAACTTACAGTGCCTGGACGCTTGAATTGTTTACCATGCGGCACCAGAGCCAACACAGTCCCTTGATCACAATGGTGCCAAGCATGATAGAGATGGCCGGAATCCCCCTGATGATAAGGCGAGTTAGCACACTAGGTAAACAAAAAAGGGGTGTTGAAATAGAGCGAAACGAGGCTTTGCTTTGCGACTTACAACTCAATAATCTCGCGGTCGGGTGAAGCAAGCCTAGTTATCGCCTCGAGAGCAACCTGCACAAACGACGTGATCATGATGACGGAGAACACTAGCACACCCAACGGCTCAAGACGGCGTCTCCCGACGGGATAGCGGTACTGATCCTGCTTGCGGATGAGCCAGGTGGTAATCCAGACGATAACGGTAGAGAGAAAGTCAAGCATGGCGTCGACCAAGCTAGCGAGCACAGAGACGGACGGGACGGAGACGACCACGGCGACCTTTCCGGCTAGGAGGATCGCATTAGCGGCAAAGTTGACATAGATGGCGAGGGTGACGATGGGGGCGTCGCTGTCAACCATGTCATCTTCGAGCCACGGGATCTCGGGCTTTGCGAGGCCCGTTTCAAGGTCGGGGTTGTTGCTGCTGCTGCCTTTGCCGTTGCTGTTGGCACCACCGTTGCCGTCGTCCTCGGGATCTTCAGAAATAGCACCTCCATATGACGTGCCATCGCGGGCCATGAAGAGCGGTGTGGTCTCGATCGGGCGGTAGATGGCCTGCGGAGTCCGCAGGACCTTGCGGGCGGGTTCGGCCGAGAGAGCGGAGGAGGCCTCCATGATGGTGGCCGGGACCTCGACACCACGGAAGGCTGAGGCCGGCATGTTGTTGTATTCGTTGAGCAGATCGTGGGGCAGCGAGGAGTCGAGCAGCCTGTCAATATACAGGTACTGCTGGACCAGGTAGTTGATTCGTTCATGGTAATTGCGACTAAGGAAGAAGGGGGTGGGGTGTCAGTGAGGGTGTTGCGGGTTTGGTAGATACGGAGAGATGTAAACCACTCGGCCTCGGCTACATAACTAAGGCGAGTGCAAGGGTGAGGGTGAAGGTGAAGGTGAAGGCAGATAGGGAGACCACACACATGTGTTTGGGCATAGCACCCAACTCGTCGTCAGTCTTCCAGTACCGCTCCCAACAGTAGCGCGGGTTGCTGCTTCCGATCAGGCGCATGCTGCGGACGTTGGAGCTGTTGAGGATGGCGCTGAGACGACGTTCATCGCGACGCGAAGACTCGTCCTCGAGACCATCTGCCCCGAGGATCTCTTCTTCTTCCCGGCCGCGATGCCGGATCAGCGACGCGAGTGCCCCATGGCCAATGGGCGCAAGAGGTGGCTCGTCCTGAAGCAGCAGAAACGTGCCCCGGCTGCGTGGGAGTTTTGGTGTTGTTGGCTCGCTCATGCTGGACAACACCTTTCCCCCTTCGTTTCCTTCTTGTCTCGTCTCGCTTTCCTTCGTCTGATTCTGGCTCCCCCTTCGCCTATTCTTCGCTGTTTTGCCTGTCACCTAGCTGTTCTGAGAGTACTGGAGACCTCTTCTTCTTTTACCAAGGGGCTCCGCATATAAGAGTGTTCCGCACACAATTCTAGTGTCGTTGTTGGGATTAGAATGGCAAGAAAACCAACGATGTAAAAGCTCCCGTCGCTCCCACTTCGACAGCCGCCTTTTCTTGTACTTAAAGAAGGAAAAAAAAGGCTACCATGTACATACCCCCCCCACCGTCCCCGTGTCGGCTGGGATTGCTCGGCGGTTTCGTCAAGTTTTTCCCCAATGTTCAATCCCGGTTGCTCTATCCCCGAGTCAGGGCCCTGCGTTTGAATCTCAGCCGACCAGCGTCTCTTCAGCAACGGGCGGCCCCCGGCTGATACAATCGAAGCTCGGCAAGGCAGGCAAGGGAACGAGATGGTAGCCGTGCGGTTTTCAGCGCGGACGGGGGTTTGCGGGGCGGAGCTGCATGCTGCAGCAGTGCTGCAGTGTCGGCCGTCTTGCAAACTTTAAAACTGCAAAGTGGACTGGTGTGCCCACTGTGCTGCAACGTGCTCGACACCGATGCCCCTGCTCCCCTGATAGAAACAGCACCCCGTTCGGCTCCTGGAAACGGCCCCGCCTCGATGCTCCTCGCTCCCTGTCTTGGCGTCTTCCCCGCCACCCTCAAGAAACCCTCGCCGCCAACAAGGGCCGGGAGCGTCGTCCCTTGCGACTATGGGTGGTTTTGGTGTGTTCGAAACAACTAGCACCTCAGTGAAACAGCGCCGCCTTTGCCGCCGCTGTTCCTTTTGCCCGATTCTCCCACCAACTGACGAGTCGCTGTTGCGCTGTGTGGCATTTTGGTTACATCCAGGTGCTTATGAACGCAGTTGGTCGTTCCCTTGGTCAATTGAGCGGCACGTGCAATTTGAAGGCGGGAAATACATGGATGGAGTGACAGCAGTTCGACTTCCATCCATTCCAGGTTCTCTCCGAAGTTTATGGCCTTAGATATGTGCCCACAAGCCGGGCTGCCCGAAGACGGCCCGTGGGCCTATGCACAGGCTGCTCGCAACTGCCCATTCCATTGCTCGCTGTGGCCAAAAAAAGCGGCACGCTCAAACAGATAGCTCAAATCTAATCCAATAACATTCGATCAAATCTTGGTAAATTTTGATTGATTCACTCTTTTTTGTCTTCTTTCACTTTTTTGGGTTATTCTTTTTAGTCTTTTTTCACTTTTGTAGAAAACTAAGTTCTCAAGGACTTGGTCTGCCGCTTTTTTTTGGCCACAGCGAGCATTGGTAATGATGGGCTTGGCCCCTTTCACCGAGAGACGGGACACCGCCCGGGTCCCAAGTCTCCCGCTGCACCTAAGACCTATTCTGTACTAGTACCGGCATTCTGTTCCTGGTTTTCCAAGCTGCCCTGAATTTTTATTTTTTCTTGTTTGTTTCACGACCAGCTGGCCACTATTCGTAACATTATCTTTCGGTAGATAGTCCCCGTCCCTATTGATGCCCGGGCCGTGCTCCGTGATGTGTCCTTAGTAGGTAATTATGTGCCTACCTACCTACCTATGTTATATAAAAGACTGTCCAGACTAACGGGCTACCCAAGCGTGAAGTCGGGTCAAAATAGCTAAATCTTTTGGACGGTTGTCCAATTTATCTTCCAATTCGACGATCGTTCTATTTGGACCGTCGGACTCACAGTACTGTCCGAACCAATGTCACACGAGGAAACGCGTGCGGCTTGGGGTTATCCTAATCGGGCACGTTTTCGGCCCCTGCAGTCTCTTTGGTGGTTGAGCGTGGCCTCAGCCCGTAGCGTGAACATCTTTGGGTTGCAAGGGAAACCCCGGATCTCGATCTTCTGTTGGGCGAATTGACCAATGGGAATGGAAAGAGTCAACTTTACACTAGTGTAGCGCACACTCCTCCAGCTGCTAGGCTAATGTACGTGTGCTCCGTGGTTATGGTGGCTATTCAATGTTGTTAATTAGTTAGTTACCTGAATCCACTGTCGCACAGCTTGTTTCACTCTCCATAGCCGGCCACCGTGGGATTTTGTGTCAGAGAGGAATTACTTTGCCCTGCATGTCCTGCTCCTTGCACGGGATCGGGAGGCACGGCCGCTTCGATTGCGACTTAAGGCCGGGATTTCAACGCCAACTGCAACGCTGTGAAGCAGGAGCCAAGCGGCAAAGCTAGGCATTTGTGACCTCAGGAAAGCTCACACGCAACTCGAAAATCGGACTCCGCAGGGTTAAGATCATTTGGCAAGCTGGTCCACGGTGTCGGTGGTTCCTTTGCTGAGGCTGTATTACTAGGGGAAAGTAACGGTCCACGGTGGTCGGCAACTGGCATAGTTTACTGTGTACCTATACAGAGGTAATAAAGTGTAAAAGCAGCGACCAGCTCCAAGTTGGTCGCCCGGTTTTGAAATGTCGATTGTGGGGCTCCGATCAGTGGGTGGGCGGGGGGGGGTAGCCGGAGATCTTCCCGATCTGGGCCCGCCGTTCTCATCCCTGGCTCGATTGGCTGAGCCACAACCTGGAAAAATGTTGACGGAGCTTGCTGGGCCAGCGAGCCAGCCCGCTCTTGGGCCGTGTCGCCTTCCGAAAGCCCCGGCCAGCAAAAGAGAGCACCGAACGCACATTACGGAGCACCTTCGTATTTTCGGGGCAACTGCTTCGCGCTCGCCCTCGACTCAACTGCCACTGTACATGGATAGCTTCCATTGTGTGCTCCAACTCTGCTTGTGTTGTCTAGAACCTAAAAAACGCGAGGCAAACAAACGATACTGCGGGCTGTTCCATCTAAGTCATGACGGGACTTGATTCGTTCGGGGGGGAGATGGCTGTACGGAGTCCAGCGGCACATACGAACATCCAACAACCCCCCACTTTGAAGATGCATTCAATGGTGATGAACAGACTCCGAATGCCAACATCGTCCATGAACGAGGTGGAGGCACACCATTATCAACACCTTCCTGGGCATCGGTTGGGATATTTTGTCCTCATGAGCTAGTTCCTGCGGAGGCGACAGAGGAGCAGAAACAGGCTCATCCACCCTCTCCTCTTCTTGATGAATCTCCGCCAAAAAGCAAGTTTCGTCCGGACGCGTCTTCTTGTCTGTCCTCGGCGGCGGGAGAAACAGGCGATCCTTGGCGATCCAAGCATGCTGTCCAGGCCCGCCAACTAGACCAGGCCAGCCCCTAGCCCTTGGCGCCCGGTTTTCTCGGGCCATTGTCAGCTCCTTTTGTTGTCCGGCTCTTTTCTCGTTCCAAGTCCGCCCAATGGGAACGCAGTCCTAGTACACACGAGCTAAAATGGAAGTGCGAGTGCCAGGGTGCACGGTGCGGGCTATGAAGAAGGTTCTCGATGATGGACCGGGTCCTCACCGAAGACGCAACTTGACCCATTTACTGTACCCATATGTAACGTTATAGATGGAATGAAATTCCATCCCATGATGGGTTTCTCACTTAAGTAGTGTAGTGTAGGCATCTGGTAATCGGGCACTTCCACCTGACCATTGCGGCGGTTTGTGGCTTTTTTTTTCTCCGCCCAAATCTGGGCTCCAGTTCCACCATTTGGCTGCCCGGACAGGAAACGGAAGCCCGAAAACGGCCACAGGGGACGGGCGGCCGCTAACGAGACCCCCTGGCCCTTTCCCAGTAGCGCCTTTCTCTGCTCTCCACTTCCAGTCCCAATAGTCCCAGTGCGACGCTTCCAGGCTGGTGGCCAAGCGAAATAAAAATAATTCTCGCCCAACCGCCTCCTTCTCCATCCTCCCTCCTGACTCCGACTGTTCTCGTCTCTCGTTGTCGCCTCGTGCTATCCTCACCCAACGTCCCTTCTTCTTCTTGGTCGTCTTCTTTTCATGACCCCGGTTTTGCATCCCGTTGCCAGCTCATTTTGCTTCTAATTCCACACAGCCGATTGCATCTTTCCACCTCTCTCCCCTGCTGTCGTGCTAGGCTTTGTCCCACTTTCACCAGCAACAACCGACCGTCGCTCGTCTCAGCGAATTTCCACAATCCCGGATCACCGGTCTCAACTCGCACATCGATCTCCAGCTCCTTTTGTATCAGGTACTCAGCACCAATCTTGAGCTTTCATTTGTGACGAGCCCACGACACACAATTTCGTTTTATACATACCGGTCTTGGCCAGGTTGTTCCCCTGGGGCTTGACAGCGTCCCTCGTCTCACTTCCTATACAGTTGAGCGACGTTCACAAAATTCGTGAGTGATCCCTTCTGTGCTGTTCGTCAGAATTATGTCCGATCAAAGTCGTGTTCTTCCCTTGTCATTTCTTCACGCACGGGCAGCGACGACGGACCGTTTTGGGACCACCAAATGGGGGGAGATGGCGCGAGGGCGAGGCAATACGTTGCCTTTCGTTCCGTAGGGAGGACAGGATATGATGTCCTGGTGGTGGCATCGACACTAGTGCCCCTTGCTTCCTTTTCCAGTGCTCAGCCAGGCTCTCTTGATACGCCCCCATTCTTGGGGCAAAAAAATACACTTAACATCACACCAGCTCATAATCAGACCTTTCAGTCATCCGAGTCACTAATTTCGACACAGCTAACCACCTCATTTCCTGTACAGGCCCACGGTTCCCAAATAGGGAAACCGGACCACAAGCCCGGGTGTCCCCGCGACACACAGGTCTCCCGCCCTCGCTTAGCCGCTCGATCCACGCCAGATAGGCCTCCGCGCTGCCTTGTGCTGCCCTCCGGACGGGCCCGCCGACTCGGCTCTTAATTAGAACACCTGTTTCCCGGGACTAACGTCGCGCGCCAGTATCCTACATGCCTAGATTTTCGGTCGCGTTCGGCAGGCGCAAGTCCACAGCCGATAACTTGGAAAATGCGGCAGTGACAGGTCCCTCGTTTCGCGTGCTTGAGCGAACTGAAGTTGTTGGCCCCAAAACGTTTGACGGCGGGGCAAGGCTTACCACAACGACACATTCCATCCACAGATCAACCGACTCTAATGTCACGGTGGATGACAACATATTTGCGGACCTAAAGCCGAACCGGTATGTGCAAAGGCCCCCTTTCGCCCCTTGTATGGTCGTGCGGGAGACATGGGGGGATTCGTGAACCCGTCCCGGGCGTTGTTACTGACTGGCTACCGGCAGTGGAAGCGGATCCTCGAATACAACGAAGACTACTTTGACGGACAACTCATCGCGCGATAGCAACGCCTCGACCACCCCATCGTCTGCTGACGCGGGGGCTACAGAAGACTGGCGTGGTGCCCCGAGAAAGCAGTTCGCCAACATTGCCGTGCCTCCAATCCCAAAATCTACCCCCGGCGGGTTTTTGAAGGCCGCGGGACGTACATTTTCCTTTGGAGGACAGAAGAAGCAATTGCCCCCTCACCCAACAATACAAGAGTCACCGCCGGCCACACCGCCTCACATGGAACTGCGGCCGTCCGGAAGTGGGCGTCCAAGGGCTCCTACTTCCTCGACCTCCACAACTGTCACATCCCCTAAGATGGAAGAGGACTTGGATTTGGGTGGTGACTTTGGGCAGCTGGTACTGGACAACGACAACCATGCCAGCACGGCAACCGTGCAGAAGGGTCGCTTTTCGGGCCACATGCCCACTCCACGATCACTCACAGTAGCCCGTCCGATCCAACAGGCACCGCCGAACGTCAGCACGACGGCCAGAGCCGAGGCTCCTACTCGCTCATGGAGTAGCCAGCATTCCGATGAACAACTCATTACGCCTCCAGTCCCACCCCACGTGTCTCCAACCCACCCAGGACAACGTTCCCAGGTTTCACCCGATGAAGGTCCAAGGCGACCATCCCTTGCTGCCCAGAGGAGCAATTCGGAGGAGGACGCGGAGGACGAGGAAGCGAAGCTGCTAAAGGATTCCCTGTCGACGGTGTCAATGTTTATGACGGGCCCGGGCAACTCAGACTCGCCCTCTCCTGGAGCCGGGTATCGTAGGGGTGGGAGTGATCTAGATGGAGAGGACGATAGTATGTTCGATTCAACCCCTTCGACGCGACATGCCAACCGCTACTCCGCCGACCAAAGGTACGGTAGTCAGTCAGCCAGCCACAAAGTCATGACCCCTGCCGAGTTTGAGCGGTATCGGAAGGACAAGGAACGGCAAGACCGAGAGCGCCAATTGACGGCTATGCCTGGCAGCAAAGCCACTGATGAAGATGAGGAAGATAACTACGAGGACGAGGAGGACGATTTGGAGAAGGCCAAGCAGCAGGCTAAGCAGAGGCGGAAGCAAGAAGCTCATATGACCGTCTACCGACAGCAGATGATGAAGGTGACGGGTGAGTCCGCCGGCGGTCCACCGCCCTCGCGGCCTGGTTTCCGGATGTCCTTCAGCACCCCGAATCTACCGAATGCCACTCAGGCGACGAGTCCTAACACGGGCAACAACACCTCCGAGAACTCCGACGAAGACGAAGAGATACCCTTGGCCATTCTCGCCGCGCATGGCTTTCCGGCTAAGAACCGCCCCCCAAACCGACTAAGCACCATGGGGTCGAACCCAAACTTGCGGGCGTCGCAGCAGCCGAGCTATCAGCGGCCCATGTCCGTCGTCGGCGACCCTCAAGCTCCCCCGGCGAACCCGCGCCTTCCAGCTTTTGCGAGAAATTTGCCCAAAGACCCCTTTGTTGGTGCCGGCCTTGTCCGGAACTCGGTCCGGGAGAGTATGGCCCTCGGTGGAGGCAGTCCTACCCCGACTCTATCGAACTCGGCAGTGCCGCCCGGAGGTCTCATCGGCGTCATCGCCAACGAGGAGCGCAACCGCGCTTTGAGGAGAGGCAGCCCACTAATGGATAGCCCTAGCCAGATGTCTGGAGCGGCCGGCTACGACCCTATTGCTGGAATTCCTTCTCACATGATGTATCCGGCCCACCCGCCCCCGTCGATGTTATCGCCTGGCGACCAAGCCCAGATCAACATGAACCAGCAGATGCAGCAGTTTATGCAGATGCAGATGCAATTCATGCAGATGGTTGCAGGTCAAAATGGCGGTGCTCCGGGCATGCCAGGGGGCTCCTTGGCGACGCCCCCTCTTGGACACCTAGGCCCCATGGGTTCCCCCACTATCGGTGCTAAGACTCCCGATATGCGGCACTCGTTCATGGGTCTTGATCCGATGGCCGACTCATCCTTTGGCCGAGGCGATGCGCAGATGCGTACAATGAGCATGGTACAGCCAAGTTCGGCATCCTGGATCCAACCGTCGCAGCCCGCCGCTGGCTTCGCTCCTTCTATTCGCTTCCAGGGAGGCGGTACCTACGCGCCATCTATCGCCCCTTCGGAACGTAGCAATGTTGGTCTCCCGGGCCGCTACCGTCCCGTTTCGCACGTGCCAGCGGCGGCCGCCACGTCGAGCCATTTGCGGAAATCCTCAACTATGTCTGGAGCCATTCCGCAACCCAGTATCTCGATCACTAAGTCTGGTGCCGCGTCGGACGACGACGACGAAGAAGAAGGGTGGGAGGCCATGAAAGCGAAGAGGGAGAAGAAGAAGTCGTTGTGGAGGGCTAAGAAGTCCATTGGCGACGACCTAGGTTCATTCCTGAGGTGATCATTTGTTCGTTGTGGGGGTGAATAGGAGGGAGGTGGTGCCCCCAGGTATTTTTGTGTCGCGGAGACAAATGATTGGTGGTCCGGTATGAAACCTCGGTGATTCAGGAGACGACTCGCATGACCACAAGCGGGCGTAAGTTTGGGGGTATCTCCGAGGGAATCTGCCTGGATGGGTTGATGGATGGTTGACTTTGCATCGTATATTCCCCCAACCGCTCCTTGTTTATTGGGCCTTGGCTTGTGTGCCAGTTAGGGAGTTTTTGAGAGTTTTTTTTTGCGGCTCCATGGCCTGTCTTTCACTGGTGTTTCTGCGGAGGAGTATGATAGACATAGCATTTTTGATACGCTAATCTGGTAATACCACAATCAATATACAAGCAGTGACCGTTTCGGAAGGTCTCCCATCTTCTTAGCTTGTTGTTCCTCCATGCTCGAGTTCGGACCGCACCAAAAAGAGTCAGTTGGGTAGACATCAGATACAAAAGCGCCGCCAGAAGCCTCCATATTTCCTATTGCAACCATAATGGCTGAAATGATCACTCAATAGTACCTGCCGCCCAAGCCTTGCGTTTTGCACCCATCTCAACTGCCGCTAGGCCCCAATCCTCGCCATGGTTGTGGCTCCCCGGAATCAACCCCGCGCGGGCTTTCGCCTGCTCATCCGTTAGGACAGTGAGCACGCCAAAGATGATGGGCACGCCGGTGTCGAGCGAGACGCGTTGCAAGCCGTCCGATACGCTGCCGGCGATATATTCAAAGTGCATGGTCTCGCCTTTGATGAGCACGCCAATGGCGATGATGGCGTCAAAGGGGCCGGTGGCCGCCGAGGTGGATGCAGAAGTTATATCCGCGGTCAGGTCGGTGGTGGAGCTGCCGAGGAGGTCGCCTGCTGAGGCGCCGGCTCCGGAGGAGGAGGATTGCACTTGGGAAGCGGCGTAGAGGCTGAGTGTGGATGTTAGTATGGAGAGGTAAAGGGGAGGTATGCTTTGACAGTTCGATACAAGTGGTACGACGAGCTAGTACAAAACTATGGGCAGTTCGAAACCAGATATATTCAAAAGGAAATGGGCGATGTAAGATGATGCACACGAGCTTGTCGTCGCGAGAGGAACCTTGCGAGTCCCTTTCGGAGCTGACCTACCGCTGAACGGCAATTGGCAACTCCCACGAGCCCGGGACCGTCTGGACCACGATATGGGACTCCTTAACGCCGCATTCCTTCAATTTCGCCTTCGCCCCCGTGAGGAGAGGGTCGATGATCGTGTCGTTCCAGCGTGCGTGCACGATGCCGATGCGCAGGTTGCTACCGTCGTGAAGCTGAGGGGCAGGACCTTTGTTATGCATGTTGATTGCGTCGGTGGGAAGATCAGAGCAAGGAGAGGTTTATATGTTGTAAATTCAAGATGATATAATTTGACTAGTCTCTCGGATTGGTCACTTAGAAAGTCGATTGCTCAATGGGCATTTATGAAGGTGAGTTCCCTGAAGTTGAATATTGGCGGGGTGAGCTTGGAGGGGCTCTCGATCTGTCGGCCCCACTCAAGCAAGCACTTATTTTTTCTCGGGACCTTGTTACATGTACACGAGGTATTGCTGAGTCACCACCAGTGGCATCATCGTTGGTCAGGCCAAGCAGTCCACATGAGCGAACCAAGATCCACGATGTCCGTAATTTTACTAAGTTTTGAAGTGATTCTCGGATGACAAGTGTCTGGCTTGTACCGGCTATACCGTTTTTTGTTTGTCGATGTTTAACGACGGGGAAATGCAACTAGGCCCAGGAAGGAATTATGAACGGAAGAACGGCTATGCCAGCAGTTCCTTCCTCTCCAGAATTCAACTCCATCGCTCCTGCACATTTGACCTCGGCACAATGTAAAAGTTTTGTGGTCGTGATGGGATATGGGTGGTAGAGATATGTCCGTGGGTAAGGTAAGGTGCCTGCATACGTGTCTACCAATCTACCTCTATCTACAGACCCCTCTAGGTACGAAGGTACCTACTTAACCTTCACGACTGCCAATCGTCCGTTGCATTACGATATCTTCAGTATCTATGGCGGCTGCAGGGCTGCTTACCTGTCCTACTATTCTCGTCTTGTTCAACATCCTTTGAGTGACATGGCAATTCTACCCTTACCCGAAGATAGCGTCCGTAGGCTGGGCTCGACTCTTGTCATCACCAGTCCCGTCGCCGTGCTCAAAGAGCTGTTGGACAATGCCATAGACTCGGGAGCTACGACGATTGACGTACTAACCTCGTCAAACACTGTGGACAAGATCGAAGTCCGGGACAATGGTCATGGCATCAATACTCGCGAATTTGACTGCCTTGGTCGGCTAGGCCACACCAGTAAGATCAGGTCATTCGAGGAACTCGACACTCTAGGTGGGAAAACACTAGGCTTTCGTGGGGTGGCCCTGGCGAGCATCACGGCGCTGGGAAATGTTTCGATTACGACTCGAGTCTCATCCGAACCTGTTGCGACCATGGTCTGCCTCGCTAAGCAGGGCGGTGTTAGTACACAGCGGCATGCTGCTGCCCCAGTTGGCACCACGGTCACAGTCACTGGTCTGTTCTCCCATCTCCCTGTCAGACTACAGATCACCCTCAAGGAATCACACAGATACTTGGCGAGAATCAAGGATATCCTTCAGTCTTATGCCTTAGCAGAGCCTGATATAAGACTACGATTTGCCGTTATCAAAACCCCTGGTTTGTCGTGGACTTATTCACCACATTCAAATGGGGGTATCAAGGAAGCAGCCACCCAGCTCTTCGGCATTGAGCTGGCCTCACAATTCGTTTATCAAGTATATTCCAGCTCGAATCCTCAGCAGCAGAGTGGACCTCTCGCAGATATGAGCAATCCTGATCAGCTGGCGGCGCAAACACCGGTCACGGCGATGTTCGAGGCACTTGTACCGAAACCGACGGCCGACTTTCTGAAGATTACCGGAGGGGCGTTTTTGTCTATTAATAATCGTCCCATTTCTGCAACACGAGGAACTCCTAAAAAGCTCGTTTCTCTTTTTAAACAGCATCTGGAACGACACTTTGTTGGGGGCCGGCACGGATCGGCCGTGAGAGATCCATTCCTTGTCTTAAATATTCGGCTGCCGCCGGGCAGTTACGATGTCAACGTTGAAGCCTCCAAGGATGACGTGCTGTTTAGAGATGAACAACACATACTCGACCAATTCGATGCGTTCATTTCAACTGTCTATGCCACCGGCGGGCAGCACCCACTGGTCACAACATCCGAAGCTACCTCGCTGATAGAGGTTGAGCGGCGTGCTCAGGCAGCGCTGGGAACTCCAGCCCAGTGTTCGTCTCCACAACAACAGGTAAGAAGTATTAACCGTTGTGCAGATAAACACAAAAAATACTGACGGTACGAGGATGCTACTCCGGGATGGAGAGTTGATATGTCTACGGGAGTTGATGGGATGAGCGACGGTGATGACGGCGACGACCTTGAAACCCGAGCAACCCGCCAACCGCAACCTCGCGCCGACATTGAGAATGAGATTGGTGACCGGAACAACGAAGCACATTTGAGAGAAGGTTTAAACCCTTGGTCTCTCGCCAAAATCACTGGCACCAACAAACACGATACGCCTGTAACTGGAAGTACCCAGTCGCAACATAGTGTTGAGCGTCAACCGCAAGAGCATGTCATTGCAATACACGGCCAGGACGGAGCTTCACCAGAAAGGAGGCAACGTCATTCCCTAAATAGCCAACCGGAACCCCGAACGGGCCATTCTAGTCAAGTTGGAAATCCGGCGTCCCAGGGTCGGCCGCTACGGGACTTATTCGAACACAAGCCCCGAGGACCTAGGATAGGCTTTACTCAGCCACGAGGGCGGCAGGGCGTACCTTCCCGTCGCTCGAGACTCCGAAGCCCCCCAACGTCGTTCCCACCTGGGTATGACCGCGGAGAGAATGGCTCGAGGGAGCCTTGCCATATGGGGGGCGCGGCTCGGTCAGCTCGGTCAGTCCAGTCCCAGATATCGTTTAACGGGAACAGCAAGCGGCCAGAACCCCGTTTCGAAACCCACTTGAACCCAACCCAGCGGGAGTTCGGTACTTCACGGGTGGGAAAGCGCCTAGGAGGCCCGGCGCGGACAAAGCTAGCGGACCCGTATGATTTGGACGTTACAACGGCCAGTCCCACGCAGAAACGACGCCAGATACACACCCGTGAAGTCCCTGCTTCCTATCCGCGTGTTTTTCCAAGTGTTATCAACACGGAGGAGGGCACAATGGGAACTAGAGCTAGGGAAACCATCGATGGTAGTACAGCGCAACCCCGCCTACCATCAGACGACCCAAGAGCACAGTTCATTACCCATGGGCGTCTCGTGACGAACAGCGGGCATAAATCACTTAGGCGGCTCAACACGGAACAACTGCCCCTAGAAGTGACTCCCCGCGACTGCGAGACGTGTGCTCTGCTGTTGAGTATGACAACGGACTCGTCCAGCTTGGAGCAGCTCATTCCTAAAGCATCTCGGTTCGATAGTTGGTTGGTTGACGGAGAACTGATGGGCTCCTTGCCGAAGGAGCTGAATCTCACAGCATCGCTGAGCTAGTTGAACCTCTCCTGGCACGCATCAAAGATGTAGCTAGCGCCAAGGGTTGAGAATTATTCTGCTCTTATAATAGTCATACATCTAGGGTTGGCTGACGGCGGCAAAACACCGGGTTTCGAGTAGCGGGAGCCCGGTTGCTTCATCAATTCTGGTAGCTGAACGTGGTGCTCGTATTGCGCGCGGCAGGTGAAGATCATGTCCACGATGGTCATGGACATTCTGTGGACACACGCTGTACTAGGAATCTTGGCTGATACGATGAATCCTGCGCTGTAACAAGTGCTATGTACGCGGGACTTTGTCAATGGCGCAGCGTCCGGGACGAAGGTCAAAATGGACGAAACCTCAGCGTCTGGGCGGACTATAGAGGTGGTTGACAAGCTTTTGCTATTTTTACATTCGGAAACAAAGTTGATTGCTAAAAGAGGCACTGCGGTCTAATGACTATGATAGTGAGAGGCTTAGAATAAGAAATTGCTGAATTACTTTTGTGATTTCTAAAATTCACTAATAGCACGACTTCCGGCAGTTCGGCAACGAGGTAAACCGTCAACTGGCAGACTTGGAGAACTTACCTCGTGCCTTGGCTGAGCCCCTGGCATTAGTGTTCAAGTTATGCATTTCTTGGTAGGTATCAAGCAGCCTACTTTCATACCAGTTCAGCAATCCGAGCCCGAATTTCCTGTTACAACTCCCAGTCTTCCCCATCTTGCCTTGCTCCTGAAATCGTAGACGAAAGAAAGGAATTTTCGAAGGGGGGGAGGGGAGGTACGTTGAACGGTTGAACGGTGAAGTGAACATGGGCTGAAAGGGAGAATACACCTTGTCTTGGGGGGTTCCCGTAGTGTTTACTACGAGCTAGTTGGGGATGTTGTGGGTGGGTGTGGTGTATGGGTTCCAACTGTTGGGGTTGACACGAGGTTTTCTGCAGGTTTGGTGGGTTTGCTGCACAGCGGCGGACTTGGAGGAATTGAGGGGTGTTTTCTTCGCTCCATCGGTTCTCCTCTTCATGCTAGGTTTTCTTTCCTCTTCACGGCTTCGAGGCCGCGGTGTCGTCCATACAGACATTTCTCGGTGTCCATTGACGGTTGACCACCTATTCAAAAGGTAAAAAACGAAGTGTGAGGGTAATGGGAGGCGGGCAGTGCATCAGCAATCGCGTTTTGCAGGGGTTTATGTCCCGTTGCTTCTCGTGTTAGTGTTGCGGAGAATGGGGCTTAGTTGCGGCAGCATCGCTGCTTTGCACCCCACCCTGGCCAGCGGACGTCATCCTTGGTCTTGGCATTCCGCGTTCTCGTTCAGCCCCAAAGCCAACCACCGATTCCACGGGGCCAATTGGGCCGGTTCCAGCGCAGCCCGGGCGCTGCGCAGGTGTTGCATGGGGGGTGGAGCAGGTGCATCTTTGGGGGTCGGGTCGGGGCCCATTGCCCCCGACTGCACTTTCCCCATTCTACCCATCCCTACCACCGCCTAGGCCTCAGGTCGCCTTGGGCGTCCGCAACATTAACTTATTTTTTTTTTTTTTAGTCGATTCCACTTCTTTGATTCCATCCGGGTCCAGTACGAGATCGACGGCCGCCCGAGCTCCCTCCCCAGCACCCTCAGCTGCAACCACCTGCTCCGCTTCAACGTCCGGGCCATTGAACTTGACTTGCGCCGGGACCTATTTGTGCGTCAAGGCGCTGCGGTCCGAGGGGTCTTTTCACCCAAGATGCACTGCTCGTAGGGCTGCCGCTTGTGCTCCCGCTTCCAGGTTGTTCCTCTCCCCGGATCATTGCCCCCCGGGCTCATTCATCCATCTTGCCACCCATCAACCTTTCCCGTCCGGAGCGAGCATCACGACGCCGTTGCCCACCAAGCTGGGTTTTGTGACCCCCCCGTCTCACATCAGCTCCGAGTTGACCAACAGTCGACGAGCCTGCTATCCCCCGGCCCTCGACCGCGATTCAACAATGCCGGTGGTGGATGCCCCCGACACGCCGGCCCCCGTATCTGAGCCCGAACAATGTGGTGCCCACCGTAGCGATCGCCGCGGTGGGCATCGGCCTTCCGGTGACACGCCCTGGCGCCCCTCGCCGCCGTCCGAGACTCCCCCGATGCGATCGTTATCCTCGTTGTCATCGTTCGCTGCTTCCACCTCGCCCTTATCCCGCAGTACCCATGATAAGGGCCTTGAGCTCCGAAAACGGCCCCGGGGTCAACTGCCTCGCCTTTCCGTCCTTGTTCCCTTTATCTCGTCGATATTGATACCTACTCTCGTGACCCAACCCGTTGCGGCGGTCTCTGTGCCGTTTGAAAACTGCCTGTCCGAGACCTACATCAACAATGTGCCGGCCCCGTTGCAATGGGTGCCCCGGTGGGTCGACGCTTCGTTCAACGCGGACGATCCAAAGCACACTCTCCGCGTCACGATGTGGGGGAACGTGACGGGTGCCTTCACTGACGTTACTTTGCCGCCGCCCGATAGCCCCGACTGGACGAACCCGAGCAAGACGGACGGCAAGATTATCGACGAGCCCGAGCCAAATGTGCCGAAGCCCAAGCTCACAACACTACACAGCAAGGTCGAGGTTTTGACCTACGAGCCGTGGAGCCAGACTAGCAATTTTTGCAATACATCGCTGACCAACGCTTCCTGTCCGCTTGGGCCGGTTTTTAAAGACGTAGATACTGGGTAGGTTGGGTGATTTGCGCGTGTGACAGGGGGGACGAGTGTCGCAGATTGCTGACTATTTTTTGCTCCGGCCGGTTTCCCCGCGGGTGTATAGTTCTCTCAAGTCAGTACTACCCTCAGTGACCTTGACGAACGACTTCTACTCGTCCTATGCCTTCACCTCCTTCACGGCTACCTTCATCATCATCTACGGGGACGTCAAGGGTACCAACATTGGCTGTGTTTCGGCTGCGGTGACGCCTGAGCTAGGCCAGTTGGCGTGGCTTCTCAAGTTCCTGCCTCTGCTTGTCTTGCTGTGTGTCGGCGCCGCCACCGTCTTTGCCGGCATATTCAGCCCTTGGGGCGCCGCTGATATCTTCCACTGGAGTTCCAACTACGGCCGCGATCCGGACCTGCTTCGACTTGTTACCCCCGGCTTCGGGGATTGCCTGCAGTACATCCAGTTTGTCGTTCTCACCGGAGGACTGACCTTGAATTACCCCGGATTTTACCAGCCTATTGTCAGCCAGGGGTCGTGGGCGGCGCTCATGTTCAACCAAAGTTTTGTTACCAAGGAACCGGGCTGGGTCAGCGTGCAGGATGGGATCTACGTCACGGAGGGGAATTACGGCTTGCAGAAGCTTGCGCAGCTAGTCGGTATGGGGAACGTCGGCGATATCTGGGCCGGTATGGTGGTGTGGTTGCTCGTCATCATTGGGGGCATGATCGTGATCCTCCAGGCTGGCTTCTTCGTCCAGTGGCTGTACCGCTTCCTGAAGAAAATCCCGGAGGAGGACCTTCGCGCCAAAAATATCCCCTTTACGCTGGGCAATGTCATCCGGATCGTCTTTAACTATTTTCTCCTGCCGATCGTGGCGTTATCAACCTTCCAGCTGGTTGTTGCCAGTGGATCGCCCGCTTACACGGTTGCTCTCGCGGCTCTCGCGCTGGCCCTTATCGTTGGGTTTGCAGCTCGGCTACTCTACCTCGTTGCGGCCACGAAACCGAGGGCGTTTCTATTCGACGACCTGCCCACCCTTCTCCTTTACGGGCCTCTCTACAATACGTACTCGGACGAAGCCGCGGCCTTCACGCTTATCCCCGTGCTCCTCACATTTATTCGTGGCATTGCCATAGGAGCCGTGCAGCCCGCCGGGGTTGCCCAGGTGATCCTGCTGGCCATCTGCGAGGTGATACAGATCCTTACACTCCACGCTTTCCGACCTTTTCACTCTCCCACCTCCATGAACGCCTATCACACCTTGTTCTCCGCACTTCGTCTCATCACCGTCCTTCTTATGGTTGCCTTTGTTCCCTCGCTAGGGGTAACAGAAGGGCCAAAGGGCTGGATTGGTTATGCGCTGCTCGTCACCCATGCCGGCGTGCTTGTTCTTGGATTCCTTTTGAATGCGGTACAGACCATGGTGGAAGTCCTGGCCCGCATGCTCGGAGCAGGCGGTGATGATATCCGAGGGCAGACCAGGGGCGCGCTGTCCAAAATCTTTGGGATGAGGCAGCTGTCGAGGCGTATGTCGCGGCGGGAGAACGGCCCATCTCGACACAGCCAGCTATCCAGTTCGGCCATGCTCGATGCCGACGAAGTGTCCAAAGCCGGGTACATGGCGCCCAACGGCCGCGTACGGAGCGAGTCCGCGGGGAGCTTTGGGATGATGATGCATCGCCGCCAACGAAGCTCATCGGTCCTGGATAACTTGAGTCTTGACACCCCTGGTCGCCATTTTGATAGTGGCGCGAGCTCTTTCACCCCGACCACTCCTGGTGATGCCAGCAACCTGTCTTATCTATCGACGCCACGGCATGCGCATCGCCAACATGACCCCTTTGGTATGCAGACTCCGGATCCTTACTATCGTCCTCCGAGGCGGCGTACTACCCTAGAGACGCCGGCTTCCCCGTCTTCTAGTACAGCAGCTACCCCGCTGCGGACCGGAGAACGGAATCAGAAACGTGCTAGTCAAGGAGGAGGAGCTGGTGGCGGTTTGGCTGGAGATCCTGCGGAGATTGGGGCTCAAATATCCAGGGACGCCACTCCGGCGCCGTACACGCCCCCGTTTGCTCCACGGGCCGACTACTCGACTCGCGAGGTTGACTTTTACTACGGAGTCCGGGGCCAGCGCCTCAACTCGGACGCACCCAACCGCAAGCTCAGGACCGGTCCTGCTGACCCCACCCGGCCGGCCGCCTCTGCTGCGGCGGGCTGGTTCTGGGGGATGTTTGGCAAGAAGGGAAAGGAAAAGGGCAAGGGCTTTGAGGTTGTGAGGAGCGCACGCATGCCGCCGGCTATGCGGGCAAGGGCTGGAGATTTTGAGGATGATCCCCCTCCCGAAGGCATACCGGTTGCGATGGGTGTCCTGCGGAACGGGCCTATCGAATCAGACGAGGAGGAAAGCGGCAGAGGCAAGAAGAATAAGCAGCCAGCGCAAATCACGTCGCCGGAACAAGAACCACTCAACAGTGGGAGGAGGTCCCAGGACGATAGTGGTGACGAGTTGGGCTCACCAATCACTTCCTCGACACCGGTCGTGCCGAGAAATGAGGCCGCGGGGGCGGGTGAGGAACAGGCAGGGAGCAGCAGCCAAGCACGGGACAACGACGACGCAGATGATGAGCTACCGGTCCCGGATGTTCCACGAAAGAGCTCAAAACGGCACTCCTGGCTTAGTTTGTCAAAGGGAGCATCTCACTCGGGACAACCGTCCGGATCTGAGGGCGCGTCGATGACCCTCACCCCAGCGGTCGCAGGCTCGGCGGCACGTTTACCGTTTGAGCGGACACCGTCCCAGAAACGGCGTTCAACTTCGTCGGCTGGGCTCACAGATGAGTTCATCCAGGTTGAATTGCAGGACTCAAGCAGCAGCACGCCGGCTGGCTATGGGTTTGTCCACCAGGGTAGTGTTCACCGAGTTGATCCAGAGGTCGACCTGTTGGGGAGTTCGGCTGAGGTAGTGGATGAAAGGCGGTAGGAGAGATATCGTGTCCCTATTGGGAACTTTTTTCTCTCTCTTTACCCGGGCCTTTTTACGGGATAATTTTGGTGGTTGGAAAGTTTACTACTCGCATATCCGGTTTAGTATCGGATTTTCTTATGCTCCTGGGTTCTGATTTCTTCTCGTTTTCTTTCTTTTCCTTTCTTTTTTTTTTTTTTTGAATGTCGAGCGACGGCGCATAAAACACGGAAGGGCTATTTTGGGGCTCGGTTGGCAAAGTGCGTTTACGACGGCCGGCTCAACTTAGGGCTTGGCTAGCATCTTATAATTTATCTAGTATGTACACTGGCGAGGCAACAATTAGAAGGATCAACGGGAGGCAACAGAGGCTCGGGTCCCTTGGGATTTATCTGGGTCGGTAATTTGGGGGCGGCATTTTCGCTAGAGCTTAAAATATCATTTGAAAAAGGACGACTATTTGCAAAAGTTCCCACACAGTATATCACTGGGTGTACATACTGAGTGACTTGGTGTACACAGGTAGGTAGATGATGTTTGGAACCGTCGACAGGGGTATTATATCATGTACTCGTGATTTCGTAGGTGGAAGCCACCGGAATATATACGGCAAGGTGAACTAGGGAGAGAAATACATGTACCAAGTTGCCTACTCTTAGACCCCTCGTGTCGATTCACGCAACATTAACACCCAACCTCCACCCTCCCAGCGTCATAAACCCCTGAGGGAAGATTGTGAACGCCTTCCCATCCACATATAGTTCCTTGTCAAACTAGGAAATAAGGAATGGAGCACACTCAGAGCATCACCATGCCAGCAGCCCCTGCAGCAACGGCACCCGCCAACCCGGCGCATGCCATGGCCACGGCAGCCGGCGGGGGTGTCGGTCTCGCACCGGCGTTGCCGCCGCCAGTACCGAAGTAAAACCCGTCTGCGGCGGTGCCGGACCTGGTGCACATACTGGGCTGGAGACCGCTGCAAGCTTCAATGGAGAGACTGTTGCCTGTTGTCAGGGTTAGCTGAAAGCTCTCGAATAATTTCGCCGAGAAAACGAACGGCGCGAGTCGGGCCGAGAGAAAGGAGAAAGGATAAAGACATACAAATACTCGTGACTGCAGCGGCATCTACACTGATACCGTTTGCGGGCGCTACCGTTGTCCCCCCTCCTCCCGGGACGACCACAGTGACGGCATATCCACCGCCGTTCCCGCTGTCTGAGCCCAGTTGCGCGGTACAAGCGGCAAAGTTGGCGCTGCACTGGCTGACAGCGGCGGAACAGTGGCCTGGGTTGGCGAAGGAGGTGGCGATGTAGGGGAAGGAGAAGAAGGAATTGGGCACGAAGGAGACGGCGGTGGTGGCGTCTGCTGGGTTGGGTGTGACGAAGGTTGCTGGTGCGGTGCCGGTGCATACTGCGCTGTTGCGGAGAGAAATTGGGTGTTAGCGATTTTGTACCATCTTTCATACACGCAGACACATAGACGCAATATGTATATGTATGTACATTGGTATGTACGTCTGTTTGTATGTGCGGGTGTATGGGTGTGTGTGTCTACATATGTACATCTCCTGTTTCATAGTGTTCCCACTTTGAACAAGAATATCATGTAGGAGTTACATTTTCACAAAATGAAAGTAAGCCACTCACTTGAACGGACAGCAGGCGGGGCTATTCGCTTCATCGAGAGCGCACCGCTGGCCATTTTGGCAGCAAACACCATTGAAAACAGCCCCCTGGTCGGCGCAACTGAAGAAATTGGTGAGGCATTCCTGGCGCTTCGCGAAGGCAACGGCGTGGGCTGGTGGTACTGCTGCTCGTACTGCCGCCGGTGCGGCTGTCTGAACAGGTTGGAACGGCTGTTGTACACGGGCGCAAACAGACGACGGCCATGCCGCGAGGGTTAGTAGCAGCAGCAATAGCGGCCGGCTGCCGTTGCTCGCGGCCGAAGCTCGGACATATGGTGGTGATCGTCCGGTGTCCATCCTCGCCCTCATACGGGTAGTAGGGACCAGACGATGAAATGCGGGGCGTGGGGTCAAGGGGTTTGGAGGCTTGTTTGTAGATGCGGCAAGTATGAGGGCGTTTGGGCGATTGAGAGGTGAAGGCCTCAATGGTTTTGAAACAAGGTGGAAAAGATTGTCAAAAAAGGAGAAACTGCTCTGGTCGCATCGGACAATCGGCAACAACGACAGCGACAACAACGATGATAACGATAATAACCAATTGTATTCGCTCCTGGACTGTGGCTGGGCGGCACTGCAAATTCCTTCCACAGCAGACAAAGAGGCAAAAACTGTGAGCACCTTTTCCCCATTAGTTAGCACAAGGGTGGGCGGTGTGCCGAATAGCGCAGTCCGTAAAAGAAGCCCCGAAAGGGTTTGTACAACAAAGCGACTCCCCAGCCCCCCAAATGGAAGTCTTCCGACGAGGTTGGCTTGTCCAACGACAAGATGGGCGCTCGGCGGAAGGGCTGCGAGTGGAGGGGTTGGAAGCTTGGGAGCTCTGTCTGCTGGTGTGGTGGTGCCTGACCAACCACAGGAGCCGAGAGACATCCCAGTGATGTCATGCGGGTGCTGCCCCAGCAACCCAATACGGGCAGTCGCACCCGGCCAGCGGACAGCGGGCTCCAGCTCCAGCTTGCTTGCTCATGCTCATGGTGGGCGCTAGCGGGGTAAAAATGCAACACCACGCTTCCAGGGGCGGGGCAGCCCTGTCGCGAGTCGCATCGGCAGGGGGAATGAGACGCGTCTGCCACAAATTCACGTGATGAGGGATGGAATCGAGGACACGGAGGGGAGGGCGGAGGAATTGACAGTCGCAAGCGGTCCCGTAGTGCTAACCCACATGTGTGGGAGTAGAGAATGGAGAAGGCCCAACGTTGATGTGTATCCCGGCCGGTGTTCTCGGGCGGGCCGAGGTCGTCACGGCCCGCGCAGGTGACCGAGAATGGTTCTCAACCGCAACAAGGCCGTTGGTTCAATAGGCTTGTCGCCCGGCTTGATCTCCTCTATCTGCTGCACCTCGGCGCGAGCCTCCTCGACAAGCGCATTAAGGTCGCCCCAGACCTCGTCTTGGTAGCTCGTCAGCACCCGGGACCACTGATCCAGCCAGCTTTCCCAGGCTTCTCCAGTGTTTGATGTGCCGAGATGCTGGGATACCGGGTCTCCCGGGCCGATGCTTTCGGTTGGAGCTGCCCTGAGGTATTCAGGAATAAAGTTGAGTACGTTGTCCCACGCAGATGAAGGCACGCGGTTCTCAGCACCTTCCCCGAACAACGCCTCGCGGAGATTTGCGAGGTCGCTCGGTGACGGGGCCGCGCCGACCTCTGCAAACACCTGTTCAAGGTCGCCATCCCCGGACAGCATGGCGACAACATCGTTCCCGTCTCTCGCCTGTTGTTCCGCGACTGAGTGGGAGTTCGGCTGCTCTGCCCGTTCGGCCGCCGGTATTGCACTCCTAGGGGCGGCCGGCTGCCACGCGTTTTGCATCTCCTCCGGCACCGTCAGCGCCGGTGCATTGTCACTGTTGAGGAAGGCTGAGAAGGATGCTTCCTCTTGAGCAATATGATCTTGCGCCTGCCCCGACCTCAGAGTCGCACCACCCGGCGCTGGAAGGTTGGAGCGCAGCTGGACGGAGCTTTCGCCTGCCCTTGCTAGAGCCTCTCCGACTCGTGATGAGCCTCCCTTTTCGTCGCTGGCCCCAAGTCCGCTCCCGGCTGGCGGCCCCGAGAGCAGAAAGGACGCCGCGGACTGCACCATCTGGGGTAGTGACGTCCCCGAAGCTTGCAAATCAGCCGCATCGTCCCCCTCCCCCGGCCTTGTGACAGCCTTGCCCTTTCCGGCTTTCGGTTCCTGCTTCGCTGCTTCGTCCCCCATCTTCCCACGAAACCCTGGGCCTAGGTGTAAGTGTCAGCAGGACTCCAGCCGAGGCCGCCGCCAATGAGAACCGTCCAGGAATTATCGAAGCAATAGCCTCACTCGGTAGCCGACAGGAGGAGTCCACGTTGCTGGCGCATGAGTCGCAGACGAATGGCGCAACGCGATTCGGTTGGGAGAACAAGCGTTGCTGCCCGGCGCTCGCCTGACCACTCAGCGAAGAAGACGCGCAAAGTGCGATTGCTGGCCTAGACTCTCGCTCTTCTCGCCGGAGCGCCTCAATGGGTGATCGCTTTGTTGAGAATCGTGCCGCTGAGATTGCCGGGTCGATTTAAGAGCACAGACAAGCTTCCAGAAATTGGTCAATGACCTGGAGAAGAAAGGAAGTTCATAAAAGAACTAGGTGCCCAGACCGGGACTTTGGCACATGCTTCAACCCATTGCTCCACCTACCCCGGGGCTTCTTTCCCGAACCGCGGGAAACAGAGAGGAAGCGGGCAGTGGGCAATCAGTGTGGGCGTCAGTGGGGAGTGGATTGGGCAGGGACCTCTAACTAGCGAGGACTGGTGGACAAGAACATTCAGGAGGAACAAAGAGAATGAAAGCGTCGCAAGGCGCAAGACACAGCGAGACTGCCAATCAATCCGCTCGATGAGTCGCTAAAAGCGGGTATTTGGTACTGCTTAGCGGTCTCTCCGCACTGTGCGCCCCTGCCCTTGGGCCATTCTGCTTGGTGGCTCTGGACAAAGTCTGGCCGCTTTTGAGGCGTACCACTGCACCCATCAGACAAAGTCCATTGCGCCAACAGCGAGCACTGGCTCCCGTCATTTTCAAGCTCAACAACCTGTTTCCACCAGCCTTCGTGCCCTTCTAGCTGCGCCCTCACCTGGCCACAGTCTCAGTTGCGTCGTCACAGACGTCTTCCTCTCCACGTCTGGCCCAATTTTTGTTTGGTATCCTACCTGCCTTGCCCCGCACCTACCCTTTCTTGAGACCAAGCTTGCTGCCAGGGCCGACCATCCCCTCCGCTACTTTTTGCCTTCGTTTTTTTTTTACCTGATCGTCGCTCCCGTCCGTCCTGCATACAAACCACCCCGTCTAGGTGGCACAGTCGCTCTCGAACGTCCCTCCCCGCCAACAAACTACACCACCAACAAAATCGAGCCTCAGCTCCTCTTGTCCGGCCCCCGATTCTCCGACGCCCGCAGAACTGAATCCCCTGCATCTTGCTAGCTCCAGCTACCCACACCCCGGCTCTCACGGACCCTTGTCGAGTACACTGGTCGAACCCCGCCTTCGTACCGCCCCGACATCAAACCTAAACCCGTGGGGATCATTCCTCACACGACCCTCAGAACACTTGATTTTGACGCGTCGCTCCAGAAGCAAATCGCCGGCGACCTTCCTCTCCCTTGTCTTTGTCCCTCTTCCCTCCCTTTCCTCCTCTCCGTCTTCCTCCCCGGTGCCCGTTGCTGTCAGAGATCGGCGCACGTTCGTCCACTCCCAAGGATTGTCAAGATGGTAGACGCAGAAGCGAACGTACCAACATGGAAATTCACACAGTAAGTCATTCTGGCCCTCGGTTCCTTACAAGCTTTTCCCACTACACCCCAAGCTCGTGCTTGGCGTGGTATCTCGTCCTACTTGGGAATAACACGACACGATATGCCGCCTTAGGCTAACCATCTGAAATAGGTGTTTTGGTGATAAGGGGGACGTGGAAGACATCACAGAAGGTACGATACCATCGTCTCTATCTAAGCAGGCAGCAAACCGCCGATCGAATAACCCCTCCCTGGCGGACTAGGAAGCGGCGGATATGGGGACCTGTGCTGACTGCGGCCTTTTTTTTCCACTCTAGCCGATATCATTTCCACTGTCGAGTTTGACCACACCGGCAACTACCTTGCGACAGGCGACAAGGGCGGCCGTGTGGTTCTGTTTGAGCGCAATGAAACAGTCAGTGTTGAGAAATGGGAGAGGGAGAGAGAACCCCACGCCCGACACATCACCGTCCCACCTGCCTGTTCCTGGTGCTGACACCCCGACTAGAAAAAGACTTGCGAATACAAGTTCCACACCGAGTTCCAGTCACACGAGCCCGAATTCGATTACCTCAAATCGCTCGAGATAGAGGAGAAGATCAACAAGATCAAGTGGTGCCGACGGCAAAATGCGTCACACTACTTGCTCTCAACAAACGATAAGACGATCAAGCTCTGGAAGGTGTTTGAGAAGTCTCTCAAGGTTGTGGCCGAGAACAACCTCTCTCACGACCTCACCCCCGGGAGCATAGCGGGCGGAGGCGGTCCCCCCCGCCCCCTACCCAACGTCCAGTTCCGCAATGCCGGTGACCTGAAGCTCCCCAGGATGACCCACCATGACACCGTTGTGGCTGCCGTACCCCGGCGGACATACGCCAATGCACACGCATACCATATCAACAGTATTTCTGTGAACAGTGATGGGGAGACATTCATCAGCAGTGACGATTTGAGGATCAACCTATGGAACCTGAACATTCAGGACCAGAGTTTCAACATTGTCGACATCAAGCCAGCCAACATGGAGGAGCTGACTGAGGTGATCACAGCTGCCGAGTTCCACCCCATGAGCTGCAACTGGTTCATGTACGCCAGCTCCAAGGGCACCATCAAGCTAGCCGATATGCGGGAGAGCGCCCTTTGCGACCAGCATGCCAAGAGTAGGTCAAATCCCCGTAACCAAGCCCTGTTGGACGGCTCGCCATACTACCCACCAGTTCAATGGCCTACCACCTCGTATCCACATTATACAACGCGTGTACTAATATGGTCACACAGTGTTTGAACAGGAAGAAGACCCATCGTCCAGGTCGTTCTTCTCCGAAATCATCTCCTCCATCTCCGACGTCCGCTTCTCGTACGATGGCCGGTACATCCTCTCCCGCGACTACCTGACCGTCAAAATCTGGGACGTAAACATGGAAAGGCAGCCGATCAAAACCATCCCGATTCACGAGCACTTGAGGCCCAGGCTTTGCGACACATACGAGAACGATAGCATTTTTGACAAGTTTGAGGTAGTGTTTTCAGGCGACGGCAAGAATGTCATGACGGGAAGCTACAACAACAACTTCATGATTTATCCGTCAGATCCGGAGCAAGAGGTGGAGGTCGTGTTGCAGGCCGACAAGTCAGCCTTCAAGGCGAAGAAGGTCGGGGTACCCACACCCATCAACGCATCTGCGAGCCCGACGGCAAATGGAAAGAAAGGTGGCTCCCGGGCAGGGAGCCCGTCTGCGCCAGGTCAGGGCCAAAGGATGCGAAAAGAGACGGATGCGGACCAGATCGACTTCAACAAGAAGATCCTCCACATGAGCTGGCATCCTTTCGAAGACAGTATTGCCATTGCTGCGACCAATAATGTGAGTGGCAGTCCTAGATATCTCCGAGGCTCCGCCCCGTCCTAGTTTTGGCCCCCCCTTTCTCACTTTAGAACCAACCCTTTGCTAACCCACTATTTCCATAGCTCTTCGTATTTTCGGCGTTGTAGAATCGATACCTGAACCTACATCACAGTAGGAAAGCCTGTGAAGGCTTCCCCATGCGGCGCTCGGTATTACTCCGGCCACGGACTCGGCCCAATAGTGAGAACATAGCCCCCCAACTGGATTTCAGCACTGCCCTACGGATTCTAGTTTCAATCTCGATGCGGAGTTCACCAAATGGTAATGGTGCGGAATGGAACATGGCCGAAGCTGGTAGTGCGCGAAATCTGGGTTGGGGGTCAGGAGGGTGGGAACTGAAGTGTTTCTAGGGGGAAAGGGCGCGGGGTGGACATGGGTCTAGTACAGGAGTACGCCCCCAAAGGCTCGAGGTGGAGTGGAAGTGGTACGAGGCCGTGTCAGGTCTTATCACCGTTCCGGGGTCGTGGTGTGTTGTTCCTCATGGAGTTGACATCACTCCGCAGCGTAAGCCATACCTGTGAGTGGTGGGATGGTGAGGATGCCAAGAGCTAGAATGCATTCCACACGGGGTACCGGAGCCGCAATGCAAGCTGTTAATGAATCACGGATGGGGCGCAGACCTCTCCTCTTTCTCTTGCGGTGAAACCAGGTCAGCAATTGTTTCCCCTGAAGCAGAGCTCAATCTTTCCTAGTTGGGGTTACGTACAGTGTTATGAGAAACATAAAGCTAGAATACGGGGAGAGTCTCCGATCTCGATTCCCGCCCAGACATTAGCACATTATTACATACCTACCGACAAACATCGGAGCCCTGTTGTCAGCATACAGACGAAGTAGAGTTTGACCCCCACCATGGACGGTTGAGCCGCAGGCCCAATGCCCCGCCATTGACGGGGCTGCAGCTGATCCCTGACCACACAGTCTGGCTAAGGCCCATTCTCAGGTCGCGCGCACTGTGAGAATTCAGCCTAGAACCACCTAACCATGATGGCAGGTATTCATGTTTGAAACATCGACACACTGACGCATCCATCCTCTTCGTGACATCTCAACAAACGATACAATTCCGAACACAACGCTGCACCCGGACCGCGAGGCAGCTAAATACACTCGCTATAAGATCTGCGAACCGCGTCGGCCAAGGCTCCTCTGCTTTCTCGAAAACCTTTGAGTCCCTCCTTTTGTCACCGGGCCAAAATTCCGAAGAACAGGCTTCCGACCGACGAGCAAAAAGAGTCGACAGCTTTTTATCCGGCACCCGCACGCCGCGATACATCAACGGCCCCCGGCTCATCTCGGCATTCCTTCTGCCCCCACATCCACAACAAAACACGCGAACCGAAGAAGAAGAAAAAAGAAGCGATGTCGGATCAAAACCACGCCCCAACAGCGCGCTCCAAGCCGCCTCCGCCGGGCGAGGAAGAAGCCGGCGCGGTGCTGCGGTTAGGCGAATTCGAAGGGGTCGACACGTTGACGCTATCGGAAGCGTCGCTGGTGATTGACGCGTTGATGCTGAAGAGGCGGAAGGACCGCAAGGATCGTAATGAGACCGACGTGTTGAACAAGACGCTGGATTACCTGGACGCGTTTGCGCGGTTCAAGGAGAAGGAGAATGTGGAGGCGGTTGAGAGGTTGTTGAGTGCGAGGAAGGAATTGACTAAGTTTGAGAGGGCACATATAGGTAGGTTTTTTTCAAAGGACACTCCCGGCCTGTACCCCCTTCCTCTTCCTTCCAGCGCTGAGTTACCGCCAGAGCTAACTATGCTTTGCCCTTGCTTTCTAGGCTCTCTCTGCTGCGACAGCGCGGACGAGTGCAAGACGATGATCCCTTCACTTGCCGATAAGATCAGTGACGAAGACCTCCAGGAGTTGCTCGACGAAATGGCCAAGCTTATGACCAACTGAGCACATACTAGTGAGGGAGGGTTCTTTTTTAAAGCGGACATTTCTCCCGGCATACAGGCGTACCGCACCGCCGTTATCCCGTCGATGGCTCACATGGCCTTAGGGGTAGAATCAAAGAATATGCATGGCACGGCGTATATTGGTCTCAGAATTCAGGCGTGTAATTTCCCTTTCTCTCTTGCACCTAGACGGGCCCTTTCGATGCTGAGCTGGTATTAAAAAAACAAAACAAAAATCAGAAATCTGGTACCATCCTTCAACGCCTCACAACTGCACATTCTGGAACCGTGTCCAACTATTCGCATACGTCCCCGCCTTCCGTTCCTGCTCCGTCGAGTTCAGCGTCGCCCGAGGTGTGGCATCGAGAATGTCCACCCTTCCTGTACAACCGCGGAACCCTAGTTGGGACCCGTCACTTCCAAGTCCAAGCTTGCCGATTGCCTCCGTCTCTGTTTCTCCCTTTGCATGTGTCTCAGCGGCCTGGACGGACTTCGAATCAAGCCCAATTGAACTCGAGCCTAGGCTTAGGGCTGGGCCGCAGCTAGGGGGGGCCGAGGCCTCCCATGGTTCACCAGGCGCGAGGGTTCTGGTGGAAGAGGTTTTGTTCCCCTCGTTGCTGGCCGCTATGCCCTGGCGAGGAGTTTGTCTGAGCCCGACCATACTGTCTACCCTGGCCATTCGCCCTAGAGATGCGGTGTTAGATAACGCAAGGCACTGGCTTATAATGTTTTCATGCGAGACGGATTCTACGTAAGGTTGCGCCAGGCTATACATACCCTCAGTCCGATCAAAGACACTTCCAGGTCCGCTCTGCGTCATCGGATTAAACACCGACTCCATTCCCGGCGGTAGCAGCTCGTCAGCACCGCTCCGGCTGATCAACGTTCTTCCCCCCCATCCCGCTTCCCCTTCTTCTCCTTGCCCCCCTCTACCACGAGAGTAAGTCATCCTCGATGGGTCATCGTGAAGCCGCTGCTTCTCCTTACGTTGCCGCCGTTGCCGGCCCCACCACATACATAGGACGAGCGCGGCAAAGATCACGACGATCGCGCAGCTGATGACAATGCCGACGAGGGCGCTGACGGATATGGTCATCCCGTTGCTGCTGACGGGGGTGGCCGCCGGAGGGTGGTCATGATTGGAGGAGGGTGTGGGAGAGATGGTGGGTGGTGAGGGTACAGTGGTACCCAGTGTTGAGGTTGAGGTTTCTGTTGAGTTTGAGGTTGAGTTTGAGGTTGAGTTTGAGGTTGAGTTTGAGGTTGAGGTCAAGGTTTCTGTTCTTGTCGCTGTCCTTGTCCTTATCCTTGTTTCCCTTGGGGAGGACGAAGAGGGGGATGATGATGAGCGTGATGAGTGTGACGCTAGGGATGATGTTGTTGATGATGACGATGATACCGACGACGTTGATTCAGACCTGGTGACAGTCAATGTGGCCACGCCGGCGACGGTTGAGGTGATGAAGACGGTAGCGTCTGCCTCAGTTTCGTCGGTTTGCGTGGGGTCCTGACGGGGGCGGATGACGACGACAGGATCGAATTGATGTTGCTTTCTTCCAGGATTCTCATCGCGGCGCCATCCGCTAGCCTTACAATGCAACAATGGGCCATCCCTGGTTACGGTGAGCCAGGAGGACCCGCCTTCGGCCTCGCAGGCCTTGCTGCGAGCTGTGTTGTCGATGGATAGCTCCGTCAGAGACATGGCCAGCAATACGAAGTGGCTCCCACCCACTCCACTCTCCTATCTAACCACTCAGCCAACTCCACCAGAAAGAAAATTCGGAAGACCCGGTAATTACTCGGTGAAATCGAGTCAGCCTTGGGTCGAGGTCGGAATCGAAGAAAAGGAGCTGTTTCCCGAGTCGGGGACTGGAACAAAGGTGTCAAGCTGGGGCCTGTATGCGTGCGTAGTGCTATGGTGCTGTAGTTTATCGCTGCGGGTACTGTCAACCAGGAGAACGAGAACACTAAACCGAAACTTTCCCCGGGTGTATACAAGGAAATTAGATCTGGGGGTCAAGCCTCCTTAAAACCCGCGCTCTCCCGATCGTGCGAGCACAAACTGATCGGATGGGAATCGCAATTTCTGAACTCGGTCGCACAGGAGGCGGGCAACTCCTGCTCGAGCACTATCATTCACACGCTTCGGCCTGGCTCAAAAAACGTCTCTTTTAAATTTGAAATAGATTGGATCAAGACTCACTTGGGTCTCCCAACTGAAAGAAGTACTAGAAACTCCTGCGAGGTTCCTTAGGGGGTAATATCAGGAGCACTAAATCAGCCAGGCAGATTGCCAGTGGCAATGTTGTGTTGTGTGATGGGATGCGACAGAATGGTGTGGAGGTGTGTACAAGTACCACAGAACAAAGGCGAACATGACCGATCAAACATTATGTATCAACCTTCCTTTCTTTGGGCTGAAGCCCCTGTGGCGGCTTAGCCACCACGAGTGACCGGCCCAAGTAGCAAAGTCCACAGACCTCAGGATCGATAGGTAAATTAAAACGGAGGCAAAAAGAAGGCCTCGTCGTCGACTCCGTCACGGTATTCGCTTCGAACATAAATCTTCATTTTGATTCTAATCATGACTATAGCTTTTCAAGCAGCAGCTTCGCTCCCTGGTTCCCAGATGGTTTTCCCTTATCCGGCTGAGCCCCCTTGCCCTTCGATTTCGCTTTCTTGCCATCCTTTGTCTCAGCTTTGTCCGCCACACTTCCGGCTGCGGCGTTTTCAAGCGTCTTCTTATCAGACTTGAGGACCTTGAGCAGCTCCTTCTTAGACGAGAAGTCGGGCGCCTCCAACAGGCCCAGCACGGTAAATGAGCTCGGGCCCGTGGCCCACTGCACGACGTGCTCCTTGATGATGGGGTACAGAGCGTCGGCAAAGTTGAGAGGCGGGTCAACCCGCTTGACCGCGCCGGCAGCCCTATCAAATCGGCCGCCGGCGATCAACGTCTTGAACATCTTGCCGCCGTGCGGTGTCAGGGATATGTGCGCTGGCGGGGGGTACAATGGGTCAGCATCCTCGGCCAGCGTTGGCTCGGGGTTGCCAGCCGCGGTCGAAGCTACAGCTTCCAGCGCAGCCTTCTTATCCCCGGTTGCGGACAGTAAGACGTCGGCGACGAACTGGCACCCGAACGAGGTCGCCACAAGGTCGGCAGGCGATGTCGCGACGGCCTCCAGCAGCGGTGGAGACATGGCCGCGACTAGCTCCTTGCGCCGGATATCGGCGTCCTTCTTACTCGTCCTCTTTCGGATCTCGTGGATTTCTGCGAGCAGCTCCAAGTCGTAAGAATGGCTGGCGGGGAACAACGATTTGGACTGCCCTTCGAAGAGATAACACACGGTGATGCGCGCGTTGAGATCGTTGGCCAGGAACACAATGTTTTCAATGCCCTTCTCCTCATTCTTGCCCAAAATTTCCGGGAAGATGGTCTTCGAGGTGAGCACCGTGTCGTCAATAACATCGTACGCCGTCAAGAGGATCATATGGCCGTGCGGGTCCCCGCACATGAGCTGGAACGTGTCCTTGTATGTCTTGAGAATCTGCTTGCGGTCTTTTGCGCTCCCGTTGGCCAGAAGCAGGCACACAAGCCGGGCTCCAGACTTTGTAAACGCCATGTTCTTGAGCAGATCGCCGTTCTCGTCCTCCTTAATTGTCTCGACAAACTCCTTGAGCTCTTCGCTCTCAGGTTTGAGATTCAAAAAGTATTGCAGCATGCCATCGTGGAGCATTGTGAAACCCGTCATCTTCTTCTGGATGAGACCGTTCGTCATGTCGAAAAGGTACTTCATCACTGGCCCTCGCTTGCTCGGCTCGTCGGCGAGAATCTTGGAGAGCTCCCCAGTGATTCCGGCGCCCTTGTCAAGTTTGAAAAGGGCAAACTCGGGCCCATACCACTCCCGTAGCAGGTGGGCCTTTTGTTCCTTTGTCGCGACTCCACGGTAGATATCGTCGAGGATCCAGGAAGCCTCCGAGTGGTTGATCAGTTTCCGCACCTTGCCGTAGAATTCCGGCACAATGATATCCCGAATCTCATCGTCATTCTGGACGAGAAGTTTCCCGATAAGGAACTTGGCATATCGGCTTTCAGCAAGCTGGGCGTAGGTCCCTTGGAGTTCTTTGGCGATTTGTTTCCGCTGGGCCGGGGTCGAGTACTTGATGGCGGTTTGGACAGCGCGGACGGCATCATGTTTCAAAACAAATTCCTTGATGCGCCCAGTGATGATGCTGTATAATTCGTCCACAAGTTGCTGGCGCTCCTCCTTAGGCACATGCGATTTCCGACGGAGCTTCTCCCACAACTTCTTCGTCCGGTGGACTTCGTCGGCCAGTGGCTTCGCGGCCTTGCGTTCCAGGGCCAATTGCTTTTGCTTTGCGTGCGCCTCACGGGAGGTTTGCGCTGAAAAAACATTGTCAGTCCAATGTCATGGGCGAATGCGAATGAACTGTTCAAAACGTACTGCCTTCAATGGGCCGCCCAGCTGGCGCCCGCCCGTTATCTTTCGGTCGTACCGGAACCCGCGCATGCGTTCTGCTATTCAATTCAGCTCCGCCGTCACCTGAGTCGGAGAACCCGCTACCATCACTGTCCGAAGCGACATCTTCATCGTCGTTGAATTTTTGGCGCCTAGGCCCGGTCTCAGTCTTGGCCTTTTTGAAGCGATTGCCGTCGTTGTGCTTGTCGCCCGAAGCCGATTTCCGCTTCACGGGAGCAGCAGAGGCTGGATGTTTGAAGGCCATGGCTGAGAAGGTTATCAGCGACGAGATGCTCGAGGGAGAAATCGTAGTGCCAATCCACATGTCCCAGACAAACACTTGCACCCTTGTCGCTCTGATTTTTTTTCTGGGGATCAAGCGCTTACCCCTGTTCTGCCAGGCGGTGAGACACGCAGGAACAGGGGACTCGCATTTGACCCCACTAGCACCCTCGCGACTTTGGCTGCCCCTCCCTTGACTTGCGATTGCAGTAGTGTATTTTGCCAACGCGGGCCTCCGTTGGAAGTCTTTCTCATTCATTGTCGTGCCACGGCAGATATTTTCCCTTGGGCTACATCTAGAATTCCCTCATTATGGGGCGCGAAGAACAGATTGAGGAGCGGGAGGTTCTCGACTCTATTTTTCCCGATGAGATCACAGGTAGGACCAGTCCAAGCACCGCAAACCTGAAAGAGGTGTTAACGTTGGGGATTGCTGCAGATATCTCGGAAACCGAATACAGGATATCAATTACTCTCGACCTTCCAGATGATGAATCCGAACCCCCAATAATACTCCTCACCATTCGATATCCCGAAGACTATCCGGACAAGGCGCCATTGCTCGAGCTTGCCGCACCTCAGGGCTCGAGCCCCCACCAATACATCAATGTCGCCGAAGACAAGGACCAGCTCCTCCAGGGGCTGGAGGCCACCGTTGAGGAAAACCTTGGCATGGCAATGGTCTTTACTTTAGTATCAGCCGTGAAGGAAGCTGCGGAACAATTGGTGGAGGAACGGAAGGCGGCAGCCGCAAAGGAGCATGAAGAGGCCGTCCTAGCAGCAGAACGCGAGGAGAACAAGAAGTTCCACGGGACACCGGTCAATCGCGATACATTTCTAAAGTGGCGGGAGGATTTCCTGAAAGAGATGGAGGAGAACCGGGTTCGAGAAGAGGAGGAGAGGTTAGCCGAATTGAAAAAGGCGAGAATCAAGGAGCCGGTCAAGCTCACAGGGAAACAGCTATGGGAACGGGGCTTGGCTACAGCTGGGCAGGAAGACGGCGACGACGACGGCGTACCAACCGACGATGTACAGAAGCTCAAGGTTGGCGACAATTGAATTCGTTGCTCTTAGTGGAAGGCGGGCGAGAGTGTTGTACAAGGTTGTTTATTTTCAGCGACATGTTCATGCTTGGGCCGCCCAACCGCCCAGCAATCACTTCTAATGGTCTCCTAGATTGTCTATACCCCCAAAGAAAGCCCATAATATTTTCTGTCCCAACGCCTTGAGCACCCCGCACAGGAAATTCCGATTTAACCATTTTCATCCGACAACGGGTGTCTGACAGGTGAAACGCATGACAAAAAGGAAGGTAGAAAGAGGAAGCAACGGAAATACACGACAATTCAGTTCATTGCATTTCAGTATCCTCGTCATCATCCAGACCCTCCCATTCATCCTCATCATCCGTATCCTCCCATGCATCTTCCCCGTCCACCGGAGCTTCGCCGAGCTCGCCCTTAAGCGACTCTAGCAGGTCCTGCGCATGCGCTCCGAGCCTCTCGTCTTCGTACTCCTCCTGCTTGAACACTTTCAAACACTGTGTTAGCCACTTCCTGGACGACCGCCAGAGCGCCTTCCAGCTGTCAGCATCGACCGTGGCCGACTGTTCGTTGCTGTTCCTGAGCTTCTCCCCTGCAATGTACTTGGCGTAACCGCCGAGGTAGAGAACCTCGACACTTCGGTCGTCTTCAGCGATCAATCGCTCGGTTACCTCCAACGCCTCCTTTTCCATATCGACCTCAATCAACAACCGCACCAAACTAACCCGTGAAGCGAACGGCGGAACGGAAGGGTCTTCTGGTGCCAGCTCACTCCACAATCCCAAGCCCCTCTTCAATGCCTCCTGGGCCTCCTCTGTTCGGCTTTGCGAAATACGCACATTGGCGACCGTTTGCCAAGTCTCAGCCGATTCAGGCGCAAGCATGATCGCCTCAGTGATAAGTGTCTCGCACCGTTGCTCCGCGTCCTCCTCCCAGCTGAGATCCGTCATGTACACCTCCACAACTGAGCACAGCGCTTCCGCCAAACGCTTGCGCTTGTCGGCAATCAGTGCCTCCTGCACGTCACGCGTGAGGGGTCTCGACTCTAGTTCGCTCGTGAGGACCTGGATCTGAGCCCGCAATGCGCTCGCCCCGCGCTCAAACCACGAGACGCTGTCTTGTCCACCTTCTTGGCTGAGCTGCGCCAACCATAGGAACTTCTCGGGCCCGCCGCCTAGGTCCTCCGGGAGTGACCCATCTTCGTCGGCCTTGACGGCGGCGGCAAAGAAGGCGCGCGCCGAGTCGATGTCGCCTAGCTCGACGTGGATTTGCCCGAGCAATGATAACGCGGCGCCTGCTTGTCGCCCGCCCTCACTAATGTGTTCGTAGGCCACGAGGGCTATCCGCGCTGCGGCCTCCGGATCGCCTTCTTCGAGAGAGGTCGTCGCTTGTGTGAGGAGCTCGCGTGGGTTGACATTTGAGTTTTGTGTTGAGGCTGCCTTAGCTCGAGCTCGGTCCCTCGCTTTGTCCTTGTGGGATTTCTTCTTCGGTTTCGTCGGTGCCATCTTGTCGGGACCACTGATAATGGCCTGAAGTAATGGATTCCCAGGTGATTCAAATCGGGGGATTCAAACTCAGAACGCAGGGTTCTTGTGCTCCTTCCCGGGTCTAACGAATGTTCGCTGGGCCTAGAAAATCCGTACGCTGGAATTTGGTCCCTATCGCAGTCTGGCGTTATCGATAAAGTTACCCCACGAAGTTTCTCGCTGTGGGTCCATCCGGCCTCCAGTGCCAAGAGCGCCGCCGTGCCGGAATGCCGGGAGCCCCACCTAGATTCGGCCAAGCAGATCAGATCGCAGGGAAACCTCACTGCTTGCTCCAACCAGAGGTCAGAACCCAACATTCCCCCTTTTCAGAAATTCGAGCGTTGAAGCCAGTGTCCAACCAGGCAGTATGGCCGCCTTAGTCGAAGAAAAAAATGTTTCAAAACTTGGGGAAAAAATAATTAGCTACACTACAGAGTGGTGTACATCGTTTGAACGGCGTTGCCGACCATGTTGACGCAATTCCCAATTCTCCCATCTGCAATTGCAGGGAATTATCCTGAAAACCCAAGGAAACGCATTCGCGAGAGAAGTTCTTCGCCTTTTTTACCTCAACGTCATTTCGGTTGCTTCCCTTTTGGTTTCCTTGTAACCCTCCGAAGCAGAGTGGATTCTGATTCGATCAATTGGCCGCGCTTCCGATGATGAAGGAGCTGATTGTGTGGCTGAACCCATGGCATACCCCTGTCTCCGGTGTTTCAAACTGGCGGTACCTGGGAACTTCCCCAAAGGAAACAGGGGTTCCAAATGTGATGGTCCTCGGGGTCGGCACACACACAGTCGATGCTCAGCCTCGGGAAACGCAGGATCATAAACCCGGGTACCACCTCACCCTTTTCAAAAACATGGCGCCTGTTTGTTCCTCTGTTTGTGCCGTTTCTCGCGTCAAACACCCGTCCATTCCTTTTGCGGTTGAAGGTTTTTTTTTTGAATATCGAGAGTCCCGCCCAACTCGGAACTCCTGAGGGAAAGAAGAAGTAAACAGACGGCTATTTCACGAACCGATCGTATCGTTTCACGCACTCATTCACTCACCACATACCGCCGTCGCAACCACCGTTATATCCACACTTTTGCTTCTTCGAACCATGGGTCTCACCAACTACGCCCGGCTTGCCCTCCTCGGCACGGCCCTCTTCTTCGCCGGCCCCGCCCAAGCCGACTTTGGCTTCACCCCCTGCATCGACGACTGCGTAGCCTCGAACGGCTGCGAGGCCTACGACGAAAAGTGCGTCTGCAAGGAAGCCAACAGCCTCCTTCTCAACTCCGTCGTGTCCTGCATGTACTTCAACTGCAAAAACGACCTCCGCGACGCCGACGACACCTTCCTGTCCCCCATCAGCAACGGTTGCAGCAACATCCCGGAGCGCAAGCTCGACGCCGCCGCTAGCTTGGCCAGCAGCTACTCCAGCAAGCTGCCCGCGGCCACCTCGGCCAAGCCCAGCCCCACGCACGACGCGCCCTCGACGTCGGACAAGCCGCACTCCCCGTCGACGTCCGACAAGCCCGAGCACTCCCCGCCTGTCCCGCCCAAGCCGTCCGCTACCACGTCCAACGTTGCCGGGCCTTCGACCTCTGCCGCCGCTGGTGGCGCGGCCTCGAGCAGCGCGGCCCAGACTACTCTTGTCACTTCCGTGACGCCCACTGAGACCTCGTCCTCGCCAGCCGAATCGACTACCTCGTCTAATGAAGGCTCCGGCAGCAACCACAACACCAACCCGTTTGGTTCCTCCGGCGATGATTCTGCTGGTGCGGCGATCCGCCCCCTTTTCGCACTGTTGGCCCTGCCCGCGGCTGTGGTTGTTGGCTTCGCCTTCGGCCAGTAAACGGATCCTGGATCAGCAATGAGGAGGAACGAGGAGGCCAGGTGTGCCCGGAGGGTCATTGGAGTAATGTTAAATGGTACGAATGTAATGAGCAGGATACGGCCCCTCGTTTGGTCTTCGGCAGATGAAGGGAATGTTTTCTGGCTCTCGACTCGTCATTTTTCTATTGTATTGTGTCTACTTTTTCCATTTAGATACCCCCAGTGAAAATTGCTGGTGAAGCCACTTGTTTACACTCTGGAAAGAGCTGCTGCAAATGAGAGAAAGACACTTCCCTTAGGACATTTGCCGTTGTGATGCCTGGTGAGATGGTCAGAGACTTTTAGCAAATACCCATCACGCCCTCAAGGTACCTCCTACGTGCTCTATTGCGAGAACCGCCTCAAGCATCTCTCTGATTTTAAACTCGTTCTTCTTCTGCCCGCGTCCCAAAGCCGGAACCTCCAACGTCAAGAACCTCCTCGCAACCAACTTCGCTTGCGCCAACTCTTGCTCGTCCTTCTCAGACAACTTCGAGTAGGCATCTACTAAACTCTCATTTTTATCTAGTAGCGCCACAATCTCTTCAGCTCTGCTGATGACTTCGGTCGGTACGCCGTTTGCAGCCGCGCACAGCACGCCCAAGCTCGACGTGCCTCTTCCCGGCAGAAGACGGAAGAGAAACGTCACTTGGTCTTCCGGATCCTCAGCCTCTGGGTCGAGGCGGACGTCCATGTGAGCAAAGGCAAGGGTTTGCCGTGATTGCAGCAGGCCATTATCGAACACTTCGTGAAAATGAGTTCCCGCAAGGACCTTTGGGGCTTCCACTTCGAGATCTAGAAAATATGTGAGATAGGCCGCAAGCAGAGCAGACCCGCTTTCTGAGTTTGTGCCTTTCCCGAACTCGTCGATCAGCAACAAGCTCCGCCGAGTTGCAAAGTTCATTGAGAATGCCGCTTGTTTCAAATCCACCAAGAAAGCGCTCTCGTCGTTGACGACCGTTTCTCTCGTAGCGATTCGGGTTAAGATGCGGTCCGTCACACCAACTGTGGCGTGCGTGGCTGGCACATAGCTCCCAGTGTGGGCCAAGTACACAATGAGGGCGACCTGTTTCATATAGACACTCTTTCCCGAGTTGTTCGGGCCGGTGAGGATGAGGGTGGACGGCTTTTCTTCGCTCTGCCCAACCGCAGCACCCTGCCCTGACTCACCACCGCCGCAACCACCGGCAATCGAGCAGTCGTTAGGGATAAATGAGGGCACTAGTAGCTCCTGGAGCGGATGCCGTCCACCCTTAATGTCTATCGTGTTTGAAGACGTCAAAGTAGGAGCTGCCCAGTTGTACTTTTCGGCAGCTAAAGCAAACGCCAGCATACTGTCGAGCTCCCCAAAAAGTTCGGCTGCACCTAGGATTGGTTCTTCATGCTCCAACACCGCAGCTGCCAGAGCCATAATCACCTCGATCTCCTCCTCTAAGGAATAGCGATATTAGTCACTAGAAGATTTTCTCACGGTGACGGTAGCTTAGGCTTACCAGAAATGCGGGAAGGGAGGTCTCCGTATTGAGAATCAAGATCCAACATGAGTTGGTTCTTATAATACACCGCATCTTCGTTAGTGAAGTACCTCATCCACTCTCCCTCCAGTGACCCTTGGCCATGATAAATGCCTTCTCCAGTTTCAGGGTCAAGCCCAACTGCAATGAGAAACCCTTCTTGCGGCATGACTGTGCAGTGGCGGATGTATTGGGCTGCTTCCCTTGGCGACTCACGAACCACGGATTCCTTGATTTCGGGAAGCATATGACAAACGTCAGCAAACTCTCGTCTTAGCCCATCCAGGTATTCGCTTGCTTCAGTTTGGATCTCCGTGTGGCCGCTCTCTTTAGAGAGTTGGAAATCGATTGTCCGTATGATGATATCGCCGATGTGCAAGAAACGATTGACATCAATCTCGGTACGTATCTTGAGCTAGTGAGTGAGCTGAACTCAGGGAGATGGTTCCGACGGGGAATACTCACCCTGTCAAAGATCTCAACGCCCACCGATTTTTCTAAAGTATGGATTGCTCGCTTTAGTTGAGCAGAGACCATGGCGAATCTCAGTAACGCCTTCCAGTCTCCTACTCGGATTGATAGCTGACCGCGTACTCGATCAACACCCTTTCGGACGTGGAGAAGAAGTGTCTTGGTGTTCTTTAACTTCCTCAACAGCTTCCGCATGTGTTTTGTAACCTCTGCATTATCGGGCCGGAGGAGAACTTCAATGCACCGATGGCGCTCTTGGATCAACCGGATGTTAGTACTCGGCCGTAGGAGAATTTGTCGGAGCCGCCTTTTCCCTTGGGCGCTCGAAGCTAGAGCTAGAAGAAGGCCAGTGATGGAAAGGGCTTCCTTTGCCTTGGGTTCGGAGCCGTTGGAGGAGCGAGTTTGCAGGTTAGGGTGTAATTCCGATTGCAATATTTGCAGAGATATCAGAGTGTCTCCGCTTAGCAACATGGTGTCTATTGGCGTGTTCATCTCGATGGACCGCACCCGGAACTGGAACGTCGGCTCGTCAAATGATGACGTGGTGTCCTCCACGACCCTCCGCCGTTCAAGATCGGTCAGGATAGCACTCGCGCAACCAACGGACAAGCAGCTTTCGAGGTTAACCTTTTCAGCGAGACGCATGAGCCTTCCATGAGCCAAAGAACCGATGGAAAGCACCGGTTCTTCTCCTGCTGTGGCAACTTCAACGCCGCTGGGTTCAGTCTGGCCAGGGTCGATGTTGGCGAGGGCTTCTTTGCCAGAGTCGTAATCGAATTGCATTGAGACGACGTGCCGCAAAATATATGCCCCATGACCACTTTCCGAGTCAATGCCGTCGTCGGGTCGGTGGGCATCCCGCTCAAGGAACTCAATCAAGTCGCTAGGTGACCTATTTGGGATGATGACGGAGGTCGGCTGGACGTGAAGCAAAAAAGTTTCAACAGCCTCGATACCACCCATAGAGATGTCTTCCTCGAGCACCAATGCCTCGTCCATTGCAACATAATAGGCACAGCCAACTTTGCCATCTTTGTCCACGTCAATAGCCATGATGATTTCGCTGAGTGTATCTTGAGAATAGTCGCCAGTGCTCCGTTCGCCCACGTCAACGCCATGGCGGATATACGAGGGTTGAAGCGTCCCATGGCCGAGCGGGTGCGGTGGACCCAATGGCGTTCTGCGGTCGTTCGAATATTTTCGTGACGATGACCCGAGTTTTGTTCCGTGGGGCCGAGGGGTCGAGTTGTGAGAACTCATGGAAAGACTAGAAGGCGTGGAAGCACGGCTTATACTTCCCTGTATGTGTCCTGTACGAGGTATCGACGATATCGGCGAGCTTGAACGTCCGGCGCGGGAGCCACTACGAGTGACGCCATTGCTTTGTCTTGGTCCGTTACGACGGCGCGAGGTAGAACGGGAACTTCGAGGTGGACGAGAGAGCGCCCCATCACGGCGAGAGGGAGTAGAAACCCGTGGCAAAGGCGGTCCGTTAGAGGGCGGTGATGGCGTCCCGGGACACGATGATGAGACCGATGGTGACTGGGATGGAGCGGGCGAGGAGAGAGAACCGATGCTTCGGGGGGACAACAAGTGGGATGCTGTTGAGTAAACACTACGGGCGCTACCGTGCCCAGGCATGGCTGCGGCTTTCTTCGTCCGATTCGTTTTGGTCAGTAGGTCGAATTTGTCGGACGGTTTCAGGCGGCTAGAACGGGCGCAGAATTTAGTTGATAGGAGAAACACATTCCATGCTCGACCAGCTGTGAAGCATCTTCTAGGAAGCGCCGGTCAACCGTTGAGTTGATGATCTGCCAGGTTTGGCTGATTTGTGGGAGGCAGGTACGACTGTCGTAGTCATTGGCTGGACTGTGTGAATCGGGAAGGGGCGTTGGACATGCCGGGTATTTTATGCGATTGTACTTGGGAGGTATGTGTACTGTTATTGAGGGGATGGGTGTTGGTGAGCCTAGGAGGATAGTTAGGTAATGTATCCAGGTATCCAAAGGCAAAGAGAGCCGGTGTTTAGATGATAAGTAAAGGGAGAACCGAAGGACCGCTCGGATGGCTAAAAGGCAATCGAATCTCATTATTGACTGACTCCCACTGCTGATAGTTACCTAGGCATCATTGCCCTTGCTTCCCACTCCCCTCCTGGACCCATTTGGCAAATTGACGACGCTGCTTCCGAATATCCACAAAATTTGGTCGAGATTCTAGAACAGCAAATGGATTTCCCATATAATCTTTGTCCACCACGCCAGAATTGTCTGTAAACCCTTGTTCGCCTTCACGTTCGATCTTCCCAGCCCAGACGCGCCACTCGAGTGGCCGTAGCGGCCGTGTGCCGAGGACCAGCCCGAGGAGGATAATGAATGTGGAGACGATGGTTTCGATTACAATGTCGATGGGAAGAGAAGAGGCGGCTGTTGGGGACGAAGTGAGCGAGGCGCTAGTGGCAGCTCGGAGGGACTGCAGCGCGGCATGCTCACGCGCCGAGTAGCAGCTAAAGGCCTGGTTAGCGGGCGATTGGAAGCAGAAGGGTGTGGTCCCTACGCATGGGCGAGAAAAAGACTGCCAAACGTCGTGATGGTCTTGGAAAGTAGCGTCATTTTGGGCTACGATTTTCAAATGGCTATAGTCTCTTTGCTATGTCGTGGTTGGAGCTTGTGACAACAATCAACACAGCTCGTGTGGGCCGGGCAAGGTTGTTTAAGAATCCTGATTAGCGCATGTTACGCATAGAAGGATAAGCGATCTGGGCAATATCTCATCAATTTAGATCCTTCCTTCTTTCTCGACTTTTGTATCTCCGCCATGTTCGGGTTCTCTCCTCTTCTTTATGACTACAAGTCCATCGCAGCTTAAAAAAACAAACACCTTCTAGTGTCGTGCTGTCTAGACAAAGACATTTTCCCGTTGCAAATCACCCTCGACAATCGAAACACAGACAAATCATTACCACATCCAAAACAAGAACAAATACGAAGTATAGCGACAAGAAACGCACAGCGAGGCAAGGTGAAGTGGGCAGAAAAAATCAATGCAGATGCGAAGTTAAGTAAGTAATCTCGGTCGTGTGTTCTCAAATTCACCAACGCCCCGTCCTTTCCATGCTGCCACCCCCGAAAATGCCGTTGTTAAGAAAGCTGCGAGAACATCCCCGTTATGAACCCCCCACACCCCCTGGGTTTTATTGTTGTGGCATTGCTGCCTGTGCCTCTAAACCCTTTCCCTGAGGTGTCGACTCGAAATCCGAAGGCATCTAGTGTTAATTCCGTATTTTCTCTGCTGTTGTTCGTTTCTTTTCTGCACTTTCATTTGGTGGCGCTTTTGTCTTCTTCCTGCCTGTCCACCATTCAGCTAACCTCGAAACTTATTCAGCCTTTGGCTCTACCCAGTTGATGTCAAAGTGGGCATTCTCCGGGATTTGCTCGACCTGCCAGTTGCCGCCAAAGTACTGAGCCTGTTGCTCCGCAGAAAGGGGGGGGTCGTCAAGGCCCAAGATGGCATTGGAAAATTGGCTCTCGGGCTCGGTACCGGCCGGTAGCTGAGTGCCTGACCAAGCTTCCTGCGCCGCACCGTCAAGCGCACCATCAAGTTCACCGTCAATTCCACCGTCAAGTATTCCCGAGAGGCCATTAAAGTCGCTGGGGTTGAACAAGACGTCGTCTTGCGGCATTAGGGAGGGGTCTATCCGCTGCTCAAACTGCTGGGCGGCGTGCTGCTGGCTCTGGACATGTTGCTGATGGATGTGTGTGTCCGCCTGGGCGTAAGTCTGTTGTGCCTGTGCTTGTTGCGCTTGTACCTGCGCCAGCATCTGCACCGACGGCTGCTCCATCACTTGGTGGTATTGGCTGAAGTCGTACGGTGAATGTGCGTGCAAGCCGAAATTGGAGTGTTGGAACGCCAGACTAGGGGACGGTGACCTGTGCATCAGGGCTTCCATGTGCCTTTGTTGCGGGTTGCCCATGTGCAGGTCGGGATAATGCCCATGAACGTCGTGATGGGGATACCCAGCGGGCATCGGTTTTCCCTGGCCGAAGTCGTGCATGGTGGACGACCGCGTTGGGTGGCCCATGCCCATCATGTTCAACCCCGCGAGCTGGTTGTGGGCGATTGCCGCTTGCACGGCACGGCTTGGGATATAATCGCTGTCCGCCCCAGGTGTCCTAGTTGCCGACCGCCCCTGTGAGGCTCCTCGACCGGCCCAGTCATAATCGTCCAAGTCGGAACCCTCACTGCGGTCGTCGAATGAACCTTCGAACCGGGGCGCTGCCTTTTGCGGCTTGGCCGGGGTGAACTTGTAGTTGGGGTGGGCCTTTTGGTGGTTGTCACGCTCAATGTCGGCCCAGGTCTTGAATTGTTGCCGAATGTGCTCAGGCTCCAACGGCCAGCTGAGACCGCACACCCGAGAGACGATCTGATGGTTATGCTGAGACGCCCACTCCTTGGCCCGCTGCTGATACGCCTTGCGGTACAACATGAATGCATTCATCGGCCGCTTCACCCTGCCGGGAGTTTTGCCCGTCTCAATCTCTTGCCGCCGGGCGTCGGCTGAACGATGAACGTACGTCTCGATGTCGGCAACCGGTATCGACGAAGCCTTTGTCAGCTCACTCATCGGCTTGTCCAGCACCGGCATGTTCTTGGGCGGCTTGGCCCGTTCTTTCTTCCTTTTCGGGACCGACTTCTCAACCCGCGTGCTGCGGGGGCCCAGGACCCTCGCGCTCAGGTCCGCCCGGGCGGCCGCCCGACTCGTCACGGTCTTCGGTCCTCGCGAAGGTGTGGGTGGGGAGGTTGCGGGTGTGCCATACGGCTGGAAAGGCTGGCCCTTCTAGTTAGCGCACTCTTGCAACTACACGCACCAACGGGCTCTCTCTTCAACACAACTCACCTCTGGTATGGGCCCGTAGGCGCAGTCATTCGGCGGGTATGCGCCCACCGGCGGGTGGTACATCTGTGATCAAAGCGTCAGCTTTCATGGACCGCCGCGATTTCAACCCACGCCTTCTTTTTCATACCATATCACCAACGCCACTGAGCTGTGGATACGCGATCGAAGAGTCTATGCCCTGTAATTGGTGCGCCTGTGGCCCTGGGGTCCCATACCTCGACACTGGTTGCGAGTGCGCGTGCATCGGGTCGGGAGACAAGACATCGTGGGCGTACGGTGTGGTGGCATTGTGTTGAAGCAACTCATTGAACCCTGATGGGAATGCCGGTTCGGGCTTCACCGGGGTCGGCGATGCTGGCGTATGGCGGTCCATGCTGGCTCTGTTGGATGATTGTTTGGCGCGCGATGCGGCCGCAGATTCGAAGGGCCCGATGGCCGAGAAAGCGGTTGAAGCTGGAATTGAGAATTCAGAATCTACCTTCTGGATACTTTTCAAACCCAGACTAGACTTGGATCTTGCTGGAGGAAATGTATCGGTTAGAGTTGAGCATTGGGGGACGGCCGATTTCTTTACTTACAACGCACGCCTTATGGGTACCGGTTGTGTTTCCGGAGCACGATGTGGGTGAGCCAAGTTGCCGGGTGAGTGGGTGTGCCGGTTGAAATAGGTGGCAGCCCCGAAAGGAATTGATGAGACCAGCTCTTCGTGCCAGGAGTCTCTTTCGTCCCGAGTGCGCAATAAGAACAGCGTGGTGGCTATTGTGTGTTGAGGACTATGCGCGTTCCGGTGTCAGGCGAGAGGCTGGCCCAAGGGGGTTTTGCTGGGGGGTTCAGGATGGGTGTGGTAAAAGGGCGATGGAGGTACGAACCCTTTTTCAACAGATTGGCTGCCGGGACGTCTGCAGAGATGGAGGAGATGAAGACCTCCTAGGACTCTCTTTGCGATGCAGGCGGTCGGCCAATCTCTTGTGGCTCGGGTTCTCTTCGGCCTGCTTGCTTCAAACTCCGGTGAGCAATGTCTCTTTTTTCTCTCCTGTTCCCTTTTCCTTCTCTTGATCACGCTTGGCTCTTGATGGACCTTGCTATGCTGTTCAATCATCTGCAGAGTCGGCGCTGAACCCTTTCCACAGCGAACGCTATGGCTTCCTTTTCTTTGTTCTGTTTACTTTGACGGTAGGGGGGTTGGACTGCTAGGCTAGAAGCCGCTTGATGGAGTTTATCTGCCTCTCCTCCGCTGGGGTCAATGAACCTAAGCAGGAGTGTGCTTGCTTGCTTTGTTTCAGGACAGGAACTCTTGTAGAAGGGGGCCAAGGGAAAAAGGGAATGGGGAAGCCGGCCTTGTATATGTATGCTCTTTATTACGGTTTGGCTGCCGAGCAATGCCATTTCGATCTGGTGTGCAGCCCTGGAAAGGCTGACGCATTCGGAAGCCAACCGGGCCGGAAGCGCAAAGGGTAAGGAAGGGTCTGGATAGAACAACAGCCCCCCCTCCCCCTCCTCTCTCTCCCCAGTAGGAATCCCGCTTTTCGTGGGCCGTACTGGCAATTCAATCCGTGTTCGGCAGAGCTCAAGAAGAAGAGAGACCCCTCCTCGAGGCTGGCTGGCTGGCAGGCTCGTGCAAGGGCACCTACCCTGCTGGCTAGCCCAGGAACCGGTCGAACCACCGCATTCCCTTTCCCGCAACAAACCCATCCGGGCATGGGACTGGAATCCACCACCGGTGAAGCCTATTCTCCAATGGGCAGACGGGTACGTTGCTCCACCACATGTTCACGCAGAGAACCGAAATACCACTTCTCGAAGAGCAAGGGGGGCGAGAAGGGACGGGACTCGTTGGTTTCTCCTCAGGTTACACATGGCTAAGGGGGTCACGGCAGGGCTGATTGTTGTGTGTGGGCGAGATGTCCGAGGATCGTTGGAATGTGCGGGCGGGTAGCCTCCCGGAAACGGTTTCGCTCTGGACCTCCCCTACCCCCTACCTCCCCTCCCAACGCCGCAGTAACAGACAGCTACGGGACCTACCGGCGGCGAATTTTGCATTTCTCCTTTCTTCGTCTTTTCTTTGATGGAACAACTCTAACGCTCCTTTGATACCCCCAAGGTGGATCTCTTGTCTATTTTCTTCAAGAAACTCCGCCCCCACCCCGTGATCGTGACCAAGAATGGCAACACGTATATCTTTAGCTCTTGGGTGGTGGGTGATTGTGGAAGTGGGTCAGATCGGGATTGGAAGAGAAGAGAGGGTCAGTCTACCACCAGGGAACAACACCCCACTGCCAGCGGTTTGCTCGTGCGAAGGGAATAGCAGCAGTAGCGATAGCAAGAACAACAACATGTCCGGGAAACGGAATCCCGGTTCGTCCATCTCTGTTCCGCCTCTAATTCGGGCCCGCCCGCATCCACATCCATATCCACGCCCATGCCCTGTGCTGCGCTGCCCGGGGGCAAGATCCTGCAATGCAAATGCGTGGGTGTGTATGTGTGTGTGTCTGTCCGCAGGGGTTCGATGAAGGGATCTTGGGGATCTGGTTGGCAAGCTTGCATCCATGTCTCCATGTCTGTCAAATCTGCCATGCAAGACGGCTTCGGGTACCCGCATTAGTGGGCGACTGTTTGGACCTCAGTCGCACAGAGGAACGGGGATGGCGGACTGGCGGACCCTAATTGCCGAGCGTGATCCGTTGCGCTGCGCTGCGCGAGGGAACAAGCCAATCATCGAGAGCGAGGCTGTTTCCCACGGTCTGGCTCTCTGCAGCTGCGCATCTAAAACCGATGCTCCCAGGGGGGGGTGAGCCGTAGGGATCATGATATGGGGGCTATTTACTGTTGCTGCTGTGGATCTGGATTCTGGGCGCATGGGAAAAATTAGCTACCCGACACGGAGAACGGAGATGAGAGGAAGAATAGAGGGGGAGCGAGAGGGAGAGAGGAGGATAGTTGGAGAGGCGGCGTCTATTTTATCATCCCTTGCGGCTGAATGGCGTGCTTGGGTGGTGAGCGTGCTGGTACACTTGCTACTTCGGGGAGATGTTTGCTTCAAAACGAGCGACGAGGAATTCCAAGCCACGGCTGTACCCAACCATCGTCAACCATCGTGGGGCCTCAAACGACCCAAGGGATTGGGTTTGGTCCCGTGAAGATGAAGACTACTTAAAAAAAGGGACCGACAGTCTGGCTGTGCTTGAGCAAGCAAGCTGTCCCGGTCAGCGAGCGTCCGACTGATGACCGAGAGCCCGAACGACCTGGTCGTGCAACTTCCGACCGACTGACCGACCGACCGATCGTCCGCTGTTGAAACATCGAAAACACGACCAAACTCTCAGCCGTCGGGTATTTGACTAACTATGCGGAAAACGTTCGTGTTGACTACACATCCTGACTTATTCACCCCCTCGCTTCTCATCTCCCTAAGCATCGCCAGCCGAGAGAGCGAGGGAGCGCAAGATGTTGGACGTCACGCGTCACTCAACAACTCCATCAGCCTGTCAGCCAAGAAAGAGAACTCAGGATCTCAACACAGGCGCGCAGAGGAGGGACAACTTGGCGGACGAAGAGAGCCAGTTATTATCCCCTAGCCGGCGGTCTGTCTATTCTCTCTCCACTCCACAGAGTTTTTGGTCCACCGCAAACCCCCGATCGTACATCGCGATATCTGCGTCCTGCCGACCGGCGAACCCTCATCGCCGGTGGGCCCAATCGTAATCCTTTCCGCCTCGTTCAGTCAACAGTCCAGCAAGCAAGCAACCAAGTAATTAACCCACTGATCAACCAGTCCGGACTTTCTATTCCGCGTTCTCACCCTTTTCCCCAGGGTTACCTACTTGTCCGCATCCGTGGTCCTCTTGTTGAATCCTGAACCACTTCCTTCCTTCCAGCCTTCGTGTCGTCGTGTCTGAATACACCCCACCCTCTTCCTCTTGAACACCCCTATGCAGTACCTATCCAACGCCACCTGTCTCAAAGCCAGGACCATCGGTTCGTGCAGCCCTATCGGGAAAAGCTACAACAATATTGCATGAGTCCGGGCGGGTTGCATTCAAGCCGTCACTCGTGTGATATCAGACGTGTCATAATTTTTCTCTAGTACACCTCGCTTACGTTCTATTGCTTGCTCTTCTTACTTGATTAATTAGGACAGGCGCTCTTTTACAAATCCACCGTTGAACAGACAGAGATGAAATGGAAATTTGCACTAGAACCCCCTCAACATTACGATTATCCCCCCCTCGCCAACTTAATTCAGGCTCGTTGGATCGCGGTTCCAGGTTGATTGATACCTTTCGTTGGGGGTTTCATAAGGGGTAACTACCCAACATTCACGGGAGTTGGGACGGGAGAGCGAGTTGTTGTGCTGAGTTGCGTTGGACCGACCCGTTGGCTTGGGACGCGACGTTGTTCTCATGGGGGTTGTTTAAGTTATCCAACTGGCCGACGACCTAGGTGAGGTTGAAAGCCCCACCGCATTATCCTGTCAGGGCCCATTCGTGGATGGATGGCCCATGTGGTGGTTGGTGGGTTAGGGGTTGGTTGATTGTGTTACTCGATTTTCCAACAGTTGAGGGACAATCCCAGGTTATATTGTGATGTTTCCTCGCGTCTTTAAGCGTCTCCTCTATGTTTTACATGCTCAGAATGCAAGACCCGAATATGCTCGCACCATCAAGTCCTCTTGGGACACGATTACCCCCACCCCCCTTACAAAGTAATAAGAAAATCTAAAAGCCCAAACCGCCAGCTCCGATGTGATACAACAACTGGGCCGGAGAATTAACCAGTCCCATCTAACCCACCCAACCCCCACCCACCGCCACTAATGGTACCGGGTAGGCCAGGAAGAAAAAGAGAAAGGGAGAAAATAAGAAACAGGCCAGGTCCAGCATCATCACTGTGCATCCAACCGCGGCGAGCTAGCCAACGCCAACTTGGGCGTCGGCGACCGCTGCGGCGCCGTGTGGGGCGGAACTCTGACCGGCTCGGAAGGCTTGACGGGGGGCGTCAATATCTGCTGCCGCGGTGAAGGTGACAGGGCCGCCACGGGCGGGAATACCGCGGCCGGGGGGCCTCCTACCCCGCTGGGAGCAACCGGGATAGCAACACTGCTGCTGTGGCTGCTAGAGAGGGCGCCTCCGTTGACGTGCTGCTGCTGATTTTGGTGTTGATGTTGCTGTTGCAGTCTGGGCGTAGGCGGTGAGTGCTTGGTCGGGGATAGACCCGCGCTGGAAGGAGGCAGGGGTGAGCTGCTGGGGACAGACACGCCTGCGGGATCAGATCTGGCGCCGGCACTGCGCGGCTGGGCGGGCGTAAGGTGCGGCATCGTCACTATTGAGGATAAAGGTGTGGCTGTGGTGTTGTTGGTGGGGTAATTGTCGTTGTCTGCAGGAACGGCCGCGGGTGTCTTTGTTACGGGAGAAGAAAGGTTTTGTGCCGACTGCTTCTGCTTTGAGGGGGACGGCGGGCCGCCACCCGCGAGGCCGGGAGCTGTTGTTGAAAGAGGGCCGGTCGTCACGGTCAACTTTGCCGACGACGCTGGTTTCTCGGTTGTAGTATGGCTCGTTGAGGCCGGCACGAGGAGTGGACCACTGGATAGTCGCGGTGGTTGACCTGACGGCAATAGGCTTGGATGTGGTGACGAGAAGGGATTGTTCCCATGGCTGACTGGGAGTTGCTTGGGCTTTGCCTCACTGCCGCTGAGTGCGCTGTCACCTGTCTTGCCTTCTTGGGAGTGCGAAGCGTCCGCTTGTGCTGACTGAGAGGTAGAAGAGGCCCGCGCGGCCGGCCGAGACTCTAGCTCAACGACCAACTCGCTCCGGGACTGTTGGGGCACGGCATCCTCCCCCTCACCGGCGGCCTGCTCGTCGGCTGGTGAGCTCGGCTGTTGCTGGCGGTTGACTTTGAGCTTGATCGTCCGGGCACGTTGCTCGCTCGCCTCTTGCTCGCGTCGACGGCACGAGTTGCAGACGAAGTGAAAATCCTCCTGGTCCGCGTCCTTCTCGTCGATGCCGAGACACTTGCTGTGCTGCCAAGTATTACACGTCTCGCAAGCTACGCTGTGCGTCCCATCGTCGATTTTGCCGTAGACACCGCAGATACAGTCGAAAACCCAGTCGTCTTCCTCGTCCTCCAGCTCTTGGAGGGCCTTTTTGTTTTTCTCAATCTCGGCCATCCGCCGCCGCTCCGACATGCGAGCCGCACCGCCGGTCGTGTCTTTGCTGTCCTCAGACAGCTGAGCAAGCTCATCCTCGTGCAACCGCCGGCGAGACTCCCGCTCCTTGAGGCGTTGTTCCCTCGACATCAAACGGTTGTCCCTCTCCCGCTCCATCTTGAGCCGCTGTTGCTCCTGCTTCCTCCTGGCGACTTCTTGCTTCGCCCGCTTCTGTTCCTCCTCGCGGGCCTGTTCCTCCGCTTTTTGCTGCTCCAATTTGCCGGCAATACGGCTCGACCGTTTTGCGAATGCCATCTTCTCCAGGCTGAGAAGCTCCTTCTCCCGTTGAAGCTGCTTCCGCTTCTTGGCTTCTACTTGCTTCTCAAGAATGGGTACTAGATGTCCTTCGATCTGCTCGCGAAGGGTCTTCTCGTTAGGATCCTTAGATTTCTGGATGGTCGACAAGAATTGGCGGATTTCATCCAGAGTGACGGCCACACACTCCCACTTCATCCCTCCGAAACCGTCGTCTTCTGGTTCAGCTACCTCGTTGGCACCGGAGGCTTCCTCATGGTCATCACCGGCATCACTGGCGGCCTTTTCTGACACACGACGCCGTTTGCTAGCCCGCTGAGCGGCCTTGGCCTTCTGCGTGTTTTTCTTCGGTTTTGGTGTGGGTAGGGGGGCCTCTGTTTGGCGGTAGAGGCGGTTGTCGTCGAGAACATAATACGTCCGGTCGTCCCGGTCCCACCCATATGGTTCGATGCGCTACATGCGAGCAGCGACAGGTTAGTACTTATGTATGGTAGGTGTTGGGAGCGAAATATCGGGGCACGAGATGTGCAGCTCACCCAGTTTGTTTGATCGGTATCCTTCTGCTCCTCAGTCTTCTCCCGCAGGCGCTCCGGGGTTACCATGACAAGTTGTGTCATCTTCTGGAGAACCCGGATCTGAAAGCATACCACCGTCAGTGAAGGCCAGGTATGGTGGCAGCGTTCCAAAGACAATGGGTAGTGAATGGCGTACCTTGGTGAAGACATCAAAGTTCGCAAAGCTAGCTGGCACCTCATCGGAGCCAAAAGGGTTATGCTCTGGGGCCTTGCTAAGGAATTGCCTCCTTGTGTATTCATCAAACAATTCGTGTCTATGCAGGGTGAGCGGCTTGCGGTGCTAGGGGGGCGCCTGGATACTCCGACGGGCAGCGGGACGTACGTGAGGCCGCGGTGAGAGGAAAGGAACTTGAGGAGGCCAAGTCCAATGTCCTGGAGCAACATCGACCCGGGTTTTAGGCATTCTGCCTCGAGATCCTGTTCCGCGCCAATCTCGTTAGAAAAACGGTGCCTTGGTTTGATTTGTGGGGTTACCAGTTGAGCTGGCGGCAGAATGCGACGAACCTCGATGTCAAGGTTATCGTTCAGCTTAAGGGCATGGCCGAAGAGAAGGATGAATTGGAAGAGGTTCGCAAATTGCCACATGTTCCGGATGCGATGCAAAATAGACGGCTGGGCTGATTCTAGCGCATTGCTAGAATCAAGCTCCTGCTGGGAGCGTTTACGAGATATCGGCATCCTAAGTTTGCGCCTTCGCAGGTCGTGATTTTATCGAATGCCCGGGATGACGAAATATGCGCGAGAGAGCGCAGGCCGATGGAGACGATAAACCGAGGGCTTAGCTGCTGGAAAGGATCGTTGAGAGACAAAAAAATCCCATCGCAAACTTCGGATTATCGGAGGGGTTGTTGAGGAAGAAGGTGCGTCTGACGAAAATTGCAAAATCGTAGCCGTGGCGAGGTTTGGGTGTTAAGGGACAACCGATGATGGATGATGCGACGACCGCAGAATCGCGTTTAGTCCAAACTTTCGAGGTTGCCAAGCCCAATAGACGGCGCAAACCGCGGCGCGGTTCACGGAGACGCGACGGAGACCCCGCGTTGAGAATAACTTTTAAAGCCCCGTTTGTTGCACAACCTCAGTAGGGGAGCCTGTCTGTTAGGGGCCTCCTGCTGCGTCAGCTAACTAACGACAAAGAAATTTGACGCTCAATGTTTGCACGCTAACGTTAAAGATCTTTGGTCTCTCATGGGGGTTGTCACTTTCGAGTAACCTGGCTCAAAAACTTCCTTAGCCCGCTCAAAATTGAGAAAGTTGTCTTTCGCAGATATGTGTAATACTCATGTTCCTCGCCAATTCTGTAGGTCGTTCTTTTTGTCAGTTTTGCTTCCATTCTCTGATGGCTTGCTGCCCTGGCGGGAGGTGCTCGATGGAGTGCGTTTCAGAACTGTCAGAGTGGGGGCAATCAACGCTCGAAGGGCGATCCGACGGGGTTTTCGAACCCAAAATTCGAAGTATTGCCAACACTTTGGCCCGCATCTGAGTCTCTGTAGAGGTTTATGGACAAATAATTTGCATTTGGAATTAATGGGAAGAAGTACTAAGGCCACCTTCACCTTCAAAGGCTAAATCATATCTCTGTAGAAACCGCTGTGGCGGTTGCTCGAGTTTGTTGGCTCCCTCGGATCCTCGTATGGAAACCAGGGTCCATGTCTCTCTTCTCCATGCGTGCCAAGACATGGAGGGCGGTGCTCGCTCACTCAGCTTCCCTCTTTGGATGGGCCGAAGGAGGGCCTGCATCCCGACTCCAATGGGCTCTTTCGTGTGCCTGCCGCTCCAAGTCCAACAAATCTAGCCATCTCAAGAATCACGAATCCCATATTTGCGGCGCAGTTGCCGGCCAACTTCGACGACCTTCCCCAGACTATCTCGCCACCCTCTTTGCCGCTGCTTTTCCAATCATCCGACGGCTTGAGCGTCCATTCAGTGCACCTACCTCCAGCGACCGCCGCTCCTTGAGACACAACGCCCCTCAAGTCTCTATTTCTCTCTCAAGCGTGCAAGCCAGTCGCGCAGCGTAATTGCGACGCCACGCACTCGCCATCTACCATTCCGCACACTCAAGGCCGTTTGCCTTCCACGACCATAATGCCCAATTCGAGATTGGACGGCTAGGACACATATCGAGGGCGTTAGCGCATTGCGCGCATTGCGCGCCAACATTTGCTGACCTAGCCAATCGACAATTCCAAGACGCACCACGACGGCGACGACGACGGTACTGACGACAACGTCCACGAGCACGATTTGGGCCCGGCCCCAACTTTCAGCATGGACCAAAACAACCCGCAAACGCCCCGACGAACTCCCGCCCCCCCACAGAATCCCTCACAATCCATTCCACTCCGGGAATTTCAACGGTCAGGAGGGGCTGAGGCCGGTCGCGGGGGTCCTGGCCCGGGCGGACTGGTGGTCCCCGGAACAAATGAAGAAGGATGGCAGCAGCATTCCGGGCCCGGGGCAAGGAATGAAACCGGAGAGGGGTCATCACCGGTGACGATGTCGGCCAACCTACCCGGTTTCTCCTCCTACTGGGAAAACCCTTACCCTCATGCCGATGACGGGGTGGGCGCCAGCGGTGGCACCTCGCCTATCGACCGAATGGGCCTTCAGTTTGCGCTACCCCCTGATATTAACCATCCAAGGCCGCAGGTCCAAGAGTACATGACTTCGGCCAATGACCCATATCAAATACCACACACGTATTACGAGGAGCGCGCCGACACAGACTCCCTCGAGTCCGATAGCGTGCCTTTGAAGCCAGCTGCGCAGCCCATCGGCCGTCTGGAGGCACCGGAGGGCGAACCCTCCCCACGAACGAGTTTCCAGACCGTATCGGATTTGGGTAATACGCCATCTCGCGCCCGGAGCGCCCAGATGCTTGGATTCGACCTAGAGCCTGGGTTTTCGTCGAACCGCCATCGCAGTTATGGGGACCATCTCGCGCCCACCGACCGGCGGCGGTCCCGTTCCCCTTCAACCAGCGGTGCCTTTTCACGGGCAAGTTCCATGATGAGGGCCATGTCCCAGCGTGTCGTCATGATTAGCGGCGAAGGCGACCTGGTTGACCAGGAGAACAAAAGAGACCGGTCACGCTCGCCGTCTCCCGATGGACGACAATCGGGGCATGTATCTGGGCCGATGTTGGTGGATACGTCGTACCCTTCGCAGACGTTCCCAACCCCAGCCGAGAAGCGGCCCGGTTCTGATTACTTTCAGCCAGAAACAACTCCTCCGCTGCCTCGGCGCCATGGCCCTCTTCCGAACCCTCTGAAAGGGAAATCGCTGGGGATATTCCCACCTGATAACCCAATACGAAAACGGCTTTGCGATATCTTAGTTAGCCCGTGGACAGAGCCGTTCATCCTAATCTTGATTGTTGCCCAGACCGTGCTTCTCGCTGTTGAAGCCGCCCCCGACGTTTTCATCCATGGAAATGGACGGCCCGCGACCTGGGGCAACACCCGGATTGACTGGGCCATATTTGGCCTATTTGTCGTTTTTACACTTGAGATCATCGCCAGGATTATAGTTTCGGGCCTACTTATCAACGCCGACGACTACGCACCTGTAGGGAGCAAACGACGGTTGAGGGAAAGGGTTGCCGAGCAGTATCGTTCTATTTTTAAGCCGCAAAGGCAAAGATCGGTTCGGCAGCCGCCTCAGGGCCACGATTTTGTGCCCACATTTGCCAGGTCCTTCACCATGATGCATGGGATGGAAGGGCAGGTTCCGCTTAAGGAGCAGCAACGACTTCATCTCGCGCGCAGAGCCTTCCTGCGGCACAGCTTCAACCGGCTTGATTTCATCGCTGTGGTTTCGTTTTGGATATCCTTCACTCTCGGTATCACTGGAATGGAACGTTATCACCACCTCTACGTCTTCCGCATGCTGAGCTGCTTGCGTATTATCCGGTTGTTGGCTTTGACTAAAGGCAACCTGGTAAGTTGTCAACACTCATTAGTTTTCATGAAGATAACCAAGTGCTTGTAACCTAGTGCTAATGAACACCTTTTTTTCTTCTTCGCCTCTAGATAATCCTCAGGAGTCTAAAAAAGTCTGCGCCGCTGCTCGTCCGAGTTTCGTTCCTCATGGGCTTTTTCTGGCTACTGTTTGCTATTGTCGGCGTACAAAGCTTCAAGTCTAGCTTGAGCCGCCAGTGCACCTGGATCAACCCCGAGGACCCCACGAATTTCGATGCCGCTTTCACACCGGATCTGTCGTTTTGTGGCGGATTCATCAACTCGACGACGGGTAACACCGACCCATGGGTCTTTTCGCCGACGATGAATCTGGCCCCGGAAGCCCTTGTACCCGGCGCGACCAACGCCAAAGGCTTCATCTGTCCGAGGGGATCTATCTGCCTCCAGCAAGCGAACCCCTTTAACGGAACGGTCAACTTTGATGATATCGCCCACTCTCTCGAGCTAGTCTTTGTCATCATGAGCGTTAACACCTTCTCCGATCTCATGTACTACACAGTCAGCTCGGATTTTCTCCCGTCCGCGCTATTTTTTGGGGCTGGCATTATCATCATGATGCTTTGGATGACCAACTTGTTGATTGCTGTCATCACATCGTCGTTCCAGGTCATCCGCGAGGAGTCCAAAGCCAGCGCGTTCGCCGACGACGACCCGTCCGTGTTCCAGGCCGCCGCGGAGAAGACGCCCCGAAGAAAGTCAGCACTGCAACGGATGGCTAGCAAGATCTCGTGGGTCTGGGTTTTGGTTATCACGTACGGGCTCTTCTGCCAGTCACTACGAAGCGCAGACATGTCCCAGAGCCGCGAGCACTTTATCAATGCGTCCGAGATTGTTGTCACTGCGATACTGGATTTCGAGATTGTTTTGAGGTTCTTCACAAACTTCCGACGATTCCACCGGAGAGCCCGTAACCTCGTTGATCTTGGGCTTGCCATCGCTACGACTGTTATCCTCATCCCGCCGATTCGGAACTCGGGCCAGGTCTACAACTGGCTCACCATTTTCCAGATCGTCCGAGTGTACCGCGTGGTCCTTGCTATCCCGATGACTAGGAAGCTTATCGAGATGGTCCTGGGCAACGTTACCGGTATTGGCAACTTGATGGTGTTTGTGTTCCTGATCACGTTCCTGATGGCCATCTTTGCGTCGCAGCTGTTCCGTGGTCAGCTTCCCAAGACCAAGGACGGCGGAGAACCCTTACGGATTCCCTTTAACACGATCTACAACTCGTTCTTGGGCATGTACCAGGTGCTCTCCAGTGAAAATTGGACGGACATCCTGTACAGCGTCACCTCCTACACGACCCATATCAGAACCGCCTGGATTGGTGCCATATTCCTCATCGGCTGGTTCATCCTCTCTTACTTTATTCTCATCAATATGTTCATTGCTGTCATCCAGGAGAATTTTGATGTGGGCGAGGACATGAAGCGTTTGGAGCAGGTCAAAGCGTTTCTGCAGCGCAGAGAGCTGGGCAATTCGTCCAACCTTGCCCTTTCCAGGGTCTTCGGGTTTGGCAAGTCGCGTAACCGGGCGGATCCGCTTGACCAGACGACAGGGGCTGGCGTGGTCGACATGCTCTTCAAGGAAGGGTTTGTCCGTGAGTTCCTCGACGACGCCTTGGACGAGTTGCAGCAGCCTCACGGCGACGACCCGTCATCGCAGCAACCCGGCGTCAACGGCGTGGGGAAATCCGGGTTCTGGGGATTCGTGCAAGCAAAGGCGATTTCTCTGATTCAGGGGCGTGAACCAAACCCATTCTACTCTGGCGTCCGATTCGGCGGCCCCATCGCCACCTTGGATCCCGCCCAGCTTGCACGTCAGGCTGTGAGCTCTACTGCTGCCCGGCGAAAAGCGCAGAGAGAGTACCTGATACGCCACCCTACCTACAACACATCGCTCTTCATATTCAAGCCGCGCAACCCCCTTCGGCGGCTTTGCCAGAAGTTGGTAGGTCCTGGTCACGGCACGGAGCGTTACGACGGCGTCCAGCCCAATAAATATGCCTGGTACACCTTTTCGGCCTTCATCTACGCCGCCATCGTGGCCATGGTTGTTCTAGCATGCATCACCACACCGCTTTACCAGAAGGAGTACTTTGACCAGCACCCCTTCAGCATCTTCAACTGGTTTGTTTGGACGGACGCGGCGTTTGCCATTGTGTTCACCGTCGAAGCGATCATCAAGATCATTGCGGACGGATTTTTCTGGACTCCCAACGCGTATTTCCGCAGCACGTGGGGCATCATTGACGCCATCGTGCTCATCACACTCTGGATTAACGTCGTCACGCTGTTTACCGATGCCGGCGCCGTCTCCCGAGCCGTCGGCGCGTTCAAAGCTCTCAGAGCGCTGCGGCTGCTTAACGTCAGCGACAGTGCCCGGGACACGTTCCATTCTCTGATCATCGTCGGCGGCTGGAAGATTCTCAGTGTAGGTTGCAAGCCCTTCATATCAACTTTTCGTCGTACCTAGTTCTTGTAGACCAGGAAACGCGTTCACTGACGTGCTCGACTAGGCCTCATTCGTCTCCATCTCCTTGCTCATCCCTTTTGCCCTGTATGGACTCAACCTCTTCAACGGCAAGTTGGCGGCGTGCAACGACGGCGACGGCATCGTAAACTTGAGCGATTGTGTCGGCGAGTTCAACAGCACGCCCTTCAATCCCGACTGGCCAGTCCTTGCTCCTAGAGTTGCCGCGAACCCGTTCTTCAACTTTGACGATTTCGGGTCCAGCCTCTTCGTTCTCTTCCAGATTGTCAGCCAGGAAGGATGGACAGACGTCTCGTTCGCCGCGCAGGCTATCACCGGAAAGGGCCTCCAGCCAGAAGGCGGACCACCGTACACCGCCCAAGGGAATGCCCTCTTCTTCGTAGTGTTCAACCTCTTGGCAACTGTCTTCGTCCTCACTTTGTTCATCTCGGTTTTCATGCGCGGGTACACAGAACAGACAGGCGTGGCTTTCCTCACAGCCGAGCAGCGATCGTGGCTCGAACTGCGCAAGATGCTGCGCCAGATCTCGCCGTCCAAGAGCGCTTACGATGACAAGAAGAATAAGTGGAAAATGTGGTGCCACAAGCGGGCTATTGAGAAGCGCGGCAAGTGGTATCTGGCCATCACCGCCGTCCTCGTCTCTCACCTCATCCTGCTCCTCACGGAGTTTGACAAGGAGCCCGATTGGTGGACACAGACCAAGGACATATTTTTCCTTGCGTTCACCCTCATTTACATTGCCAACCTCGTCGTCCGCGTTGTCGGGCTTGGTTGGACACGATTCCGCAAGAGCTCTTGGGACATCTTCTCGCTCGTGGCCGTTACTGGTGCTCTAGCGACCTCCATTCTCTTCCTCACGGACAGAACGGAGGTCACCTACATCCAACTGCACAAATTCTTCTTGGTGGCCCTGGTGTTGATGCTGATCCCGCGCAACGACGCGCTCGACCAGTTGTTCAAGACGGCCGCAGCCAGTCTGACGACGATCGGCAGTCTGCTCGCGACATGGATCGTCTTCTTCCTCGTTTTCGCCATCGCGCTGACCCAGACATTCAGCCTAACGCGCTTCGGCAGTGGCGAAGACTCCAACATCAACCTCCGCACCGTACCCCATGCCCTCATCCTCCTCTTTAGGTTCAGTTGTGGAGAGGGCTGGAACCAGGTGATGGAGGATTTTGCGCAGATCAAGCCACCCTTCTGCGCCGAGGGCGAGACCTTTTTTGACAGCGACTGCGGTAGCACCGCTTGGGCCCGCGTGCTCTTCATCGCGTGGAACATCATCAGCATGTACATCTTTGTCAGCTTGTTCGTGTCACTCATCTACGAGAGCTTCTCGTACGTGTACCAGCGCACAAGCGGGCTGGCGGCTGTGGACCGTGACGAGATCCGACGATTCAAAGAGGCGTGGCGCAGTGTCGACGCGTCCGGGACTGGTTTCATCAGCAAAGATGCATTCCCACGGCTCCTCGGCGAGCTCTCGGGGGTGTTCGAGATGCGCATCTACGATAACGACGACTCGGTGCGGGCCATCCTCGAGGATGTGCGCAACGAGAACGATGCGGCCAGTATCCGGCACGCGTCCATCATCAGCAAGAGCCAGTACCAGACGGGTATTGATCTGAAGAAGCTGAATGAGCGGCTCGCCCTGATCGATGTGGCCAAGGTGCGCGAGCGGAGGCGCAGGTTCAATGTCTTTTTTGAGGAAGTCATGGTATCGGCGGATCCAGAGAGGGGTATCTCTTTTACGACGGTGTTGATGCTGTTGGCGCACTACAATATTATTAACGACAGCAAGAGTTTACGGTATGTTTATCTCCAAACCCTTTTATTATTTTTTGGTTTTCTTGTTTTGGTTTTTTTTCTTCACATCCTCGATTTCCATCCCAATATAAGGTTGAAGTTTGCAAGCTAACTCGATAACCCAATAGCCTCGAGGAGTTCCTGCGTCGCAAGCTGCGGCTCCAACGTGTCGAAGAAGAAGTCCGCCGAAGAATCGTCCTCGGTTTTTTCGACATGCTCTTCTACTCGCGCCAGTTCAAACGCCACATGGACTCAAAGCGGGCTGGGCGTATGACCGCGATCCCACAACTCGACATCCCCGAGATCCTTGTCGACAACGAAGAGCCGCAGTCCGCCAAACCCCACGAGGAAGACCCCGGCGTACCAGAACCCAAATCTCTCGGGCAATGGCAAGACCAAGGACTACGACAACAGCCACAGCAACAACATCTCGCAGCCGGGAACCGCAACCGCTCCAAATCAAGCGCGGCCACCCCCACGATCAGTCGCCCAACCACAACCAGCCTCCTCGCACCTGCCCTCACGCGTGCCCGGTCCCAACACCGCAGCTGGGCTTCAGGCATCGCGGCCGACGTCACCTCCTTCGACAACTCCTACGGCCATCCTCTTTCCGGGCCGCGCACGCCAGGCAGCCCATTCCCGCCATTCCCACCCTCTGGTGATGTCGGCACCGACATTCCAGACTTTTCAGGACCAGGAGAAGGAGATACTCACCGTTCGCACACCAGCGCATTCAGCTTTGAGTTGACCGATCCGCGCGGGTTTATAGCGGGCGATGAGAGTAGCGATGGTGCTGGTGGGAGAGACGAGGGGACTAGTCTACCGCGACGGCCGCGGGGGAGTAGTGCGGTGGACCCGTCAGTTGTGAGGGATATGTTGGATGATTCGGTGTGGGTGGAGAGTTTGAGGCGCAGCGCGACGAGGAAGAGTGGGTGGGGCGGAGGGTTCAAGTGAGGTTTTCCAATAGGGTTGCTGGTTGAAAAAGTGAGCCGTGGAATTGGTGATAGGAGTTGATGGGTGGGTGGTGGTGTTTTGGGGGTATTCTGTCGTCTGTGCAGGTTTTGGGGATTTTGGGGGGCAACCGGCGTTTGGCATTTACAATTTCCCTCCTTTTTTCCCGAAAAGTCATTCTCTTACCTCTCTCTCTCTCTTTGTCTGTTTCCCGCCGGTTGTATCCGGTTGCATGAGCGATGATTACGGGGAATATGTCATAATTTCCTTCTCATTTTCCTCTCCAGCGAGTATATACAACCTCAGGGTAGTTTCTTCTTTGTCCCGGGAAGAACATGTGTATTAATTGATATCCCCAATGATGGGATGGAGGTATCCGGTGTAATCTTGCTGGCGTAGCGACCGGCTAGTCTTGGTTTACGTTTGTTGAGAGAGGGCGGAAAGGATGACGAGGGGCTGCCGAGACGAGCGACGGTTTGGGATGGTTCGTCCGATCCTCTTTAGCTGTACCTTTCGCAAAGATAAAACGAGTTCAAAGCGTTCTTGTTGCATCACATATCCTCTTGCTGAAGTTGCTATCTCATCACGTCGCACCTTGATTCTTGTCGTGTTGTTTTCGGGTTATCCCCTTTTTGCCCGTAACAGATTCCGTAACGTAGTGAACGCACGGGCAACAACCCTGCAGGGGCTGGTTTTCAAGGTGGGAATAGAATCACAAACGCAAAACGAACCCCTCAGCACCATGGTACCTGCCTTAATGCACGGTGGCAGTGAGGTGAGGTTGGGGGCATCAACTCCGGAATAATAAAAAACCCTACTCCAGGGGTAAATTTGCCACGGCTTGCGTAAGGCTGGTCCCGCGACACAACATGAAGCCAAGAATCGGAAATGGAGATGCGAACGAAGATGGGATCTGGGCGTGGTGATGGATGGCGCAAGTATCATATAGCCAACCTGGTTTCAACCGCCGTGAGACAGGCCGAAAGGAGGGTGCAGCACGTTGCAACATGAGTCTGGCCCTTTTCGATCATAAAATACCCACACAAGCAAAACGTTCTCGAAGCCTCCAAAAAAAAGGGTTTCCCGCCCCCAACACTGGACCCTGTTCGACGGCTCACCCGACCGAACAATCCGTCGAACTGCAGGTCTTGTTTGCGCTCTTTTTAGGTGTGGGAGTACATACATGTTCGAAGCAGCAGTGGCGAATATGAGGTTCGTCCCTCATGTGGTGTTTGAAACACGTCGTTGGAGACATCCCCTGAAGATGCAGGGCTTGTTTACCAGGGTGATATTGCGGGGGATGGTGTTCTTCTGCTTGGCCGGCCTGCGACGGCGATCAGACAAGCCCCATTGAGGGGCAGCTCAGGGAACGTTGACGGTGGGGGCCTTTGTCGTTTGAAAACAAGTCTGGTCGACGGGTGCAGCCAGTTCGATCGACAAATCTGATGATGGGATAGTCGAATTGTTGACGTGAAATTGAGAAATGTTGCTCATTGATTTTACCTGTTTTGTGGAAAGAGTTAACCAGGACAGAGGAAAAGTCGTAAACCCCGGCATTTTCCGAAGATACTCCCAGGCTGAGAATCGCCTGACACAGGACCGGCTCAAAGCCTGGAGGGCGTGTTTCATCATCATTCGCTTGCCCCACATATCCCTACAGTCCCACTATTTTCGCCCAAATAGGACATCAACGACTCAACTTGCCCTTCCGGCCGTCTTTCTTCTTTCATAACGCTCGACATCAGTGGATCGTCTTGGCGATCATGAAGCTGCTTCGGTACGAAGGCCCAGTTCCGCAGCCCATCTTCGCAGAACAGCGAGGAGGTGGCGGTCTGACTTACGAGAAGATCTTTTTTGGAGCTTGCGCACTGATCGTTGATGCGCACCTTGAACAACAGTGGCTGCGGCACTGTGGCAGGCGATCGCATTGACAACAGAGCCGAAAATGGCAGCATTTCTCCTTGTTGCAAGCCTTGGTGTTGACGGATAGGGCGGGTCGATAAGGGTACCGTGAGGCACTTTATTTTTAAGAGGACCGTTACCCCGTCCATCCCGGCAACCTCGAACCGCATGACGGATAGCCTTTGCAGCTTCACAATCATTGGAACCGTTGCTCCTCCCCCTCTCAGGGCAACCCTTTGTTTCTCATTCCCCATTGAGCCGGGCTGTGCCTGCTCCTGCGTCTTGTCCACGTTTTCTTTCTTCACCCAACCCCTGGCGGCCCTTGTTCCGTCGCTCAACCTCTTGTTTCTTACATCAGGAGACCACGCATCACAGTCCCGACGTGACTGCTGACTACAACTTTTCGACCCATCCCGCTTCTCCACCTCTTCACCCCTCCCTCTTTCCGACCAAACACCAAGCACGGGGCATCCACCCCTGGCCCTTGGCTGATCTACCCGGCATAATTCTCGTTTGACACGAGACCTGGTCCCATTAATCGTCGTCTTTTCTTTTAAAGTAGGTTCTCATCCTCCCACCTGAATTCGTCCCGAACTCCCGACAGTAATACTCTCATTTTACTCACGCTCTTGGGCTTTCCCGTCGCCGGTGTTGTCGCTGACACGGACGAAGATCAACACACACTCACTGAATCGCCTGCTACTGCCGGCATAGTTTTTGCCCTTTGATCCGTGCTAGTCTCGGATCGTCCTATCTTTTTTCTTGTACCTAGAGACACGACTTCAAGTGTCTCATATCCTTCACTCTCGACCACGACCCGTTCCAAGTTCGTCTTCTCTTCGGTAGACAGGTTCTCCTTGAAAGACACTTCTTCGCTTCGTCAACCAAGACACACCACACAATAGGCTGTGCCTTGTGCTTCATCACCGCTCGACTTGGTTAGTTGGGCTACAACGACTCATCAAACACAAAACATCAAAACAACGGCATCTCGACCACTGCCCACCATGCAGATCCCTCACCTCCAATCCATCACCTCCCGCTTCTCGCCCCAGAGCATCCGCACCTCCTTTCGCCGCTCTGTATCCGGCTCCTCGGTATCCTCCACTTCTTCCACCCCGTCGTCCCGCGATAGCAGCACCGAGCGACGAATCGCCTTGGCCTCGTCCGGCAGCACTCGGGACGAGTCACCCGCTGCCACTATCAACCGCATTGTGATGCGCCGAAAGACGGGGTTTGAGTCTATCCACAGCGAGGACGGCGAGTCGGTGATGGTGAGCGAGGAGGAGGATAGGGCCGAGCGTCCGCCGCATATTTTGGAGCCGCGACCGGAGGCGATGTTTTCCAGCATGGAGGAGCGGATGATGGCCTTCTAAGAAGGGTGGCTAGTCCACCCTTTTTCTTTCACTTCTTTTCAACTCCTTGTGTTTGCCTCTAGAAAGGGGCACGCAGTTTACCTTTTTTTTTTATCGGAGAAACGGATTTTCTGAGTGATATGATTTCTCTATTACACGACGTTATGTGATCTTTTTGGGAGGGTAATTTTTTAGGCGATTGGTGGATGTCAGTTGGTCTCGGGTATGGAGTGAATAGGTGGTGGTTATGGTTTGGGTTTTGGGGCTCGCGTTCGTGCCCGATATCTCGTGCGTCGCGGCCTGGGGAGTTGTGTGGTAATGAAGGGATACGCTATTGTTGGTCATCTCGGTACATGTAAAAACCTTTAGCAATATCATCGGGTTATCCCACCCTTTTTCTCTTCTTCCCTAATCTGTATTTAACTCGGTAAAGAGCTCAAGCACTCCGCCATTAAGCAGTAGGCATCACGGTTCTGATTCGATTCTGGCCTCATCCGACTATGGAAAGCACTCATATACCCTCCCAAGTTCGGTGTTGGATGCTCGCAGCCCCCGCCTAATTTATCCATTTTGCATGTTAGTTCTTCTCATTCGCCATATTGAAGCAATTCATCGTTGTGCACATCCATTCTAAGCTTGTAAACCTGCTGCACCGTCACACAAGTCTAAAGTTGGACATTGTGATACCGCCTGCACAATGCCTACATTACCAAGACCCGACACCACCAGGAATCCAATGCTGGGGTTGGTCATCTTGGACCCCGCACTTCCCGATACGGCAAGTGCCCCTTGCAGGCGATTAATCCGGGCATGTTTGGTGAGGTCATGTGTCAAGATCAGGGTTAGGGTAATGAATACCCAGCCAGCCAGCCTCGTGATCTCTAGTTGACCGCTTGCCCCAAATCCTCGGCATGCACGGTTTTGCCCAACCTTGACAGGTCATCAAAGTCCCACCGATTGGCCGAAGAGACCGAGGTTCACCGTCCTTGGCCGCGACATTTGCGAGAAGCTTGTGGCTAAGCAGCCCTGGAACGATGAAGAGGACTTGTTGGGATTAATTGGAGGAACCTGGAGGGGCGGTTTGTCGACGTGGCAGAACAGCGCGCCGCCAAGCCACGTCACGCCTCAAACTCTGTGGGCTGTTTGATTCGATGCGACAGAATTGTATGGACGAGCAACGCCCAGCCTGCCCCAGCCCGCCACCAGACTTTTCCGCTCTCGCTGCTTGCCCTACGGGGTACGAGAGACATCTGACAGCGTGGGTCGGGCATCAAACTGGCCCGAGCCAGGCCTGCGATAGGAATGGAAGGTTGCACAGTGGCACGGAACGACGCGTGTCGTCCGTCTAGAACCGCGGTAGATTAATGACCTGGAGGTTGTAAGCTCCATGTTCTTTCTTAAGTCTTACTTCCATTGACTATCATCTTCACCTAGAAGCAAGTCCAGAAAGTTTTCAATCTCGCAGCTCGCTCAATATTCTGTTTCCGAGATCTAAACCCACCATCGAGATGAATCTGAGGACAAGCAACCCCGGTATTAGTGTTGAAGATGAGGACTGGGTCTACATTGCAAATGGCTCTGGAAGGTCGACTCCGAGACTCCAGACCCCAGGGAAAGACCGTCTTCGCCGCAGCCCTCAGGCCAGCAAGGTCTGGAGAACGAAAAGGGTAACGAGCACGGGAAGAATCGAACGGCAGTCGCGAAAAGCGAGGTCATCAATCAACCGGCGAGAAGATGAAGGTATGATTATTTTCTCCTTTCTTTGCGTGTATCAATCAGTCTACCTTGCTTCCGTTCACGTGTTTGATTTTACTTTGTTCTGTGCACTGTTGTGGTGGCTTACACCAACTGGGTTGTTTTCATCTCACCACCAAACCGAACTGCTTGTTCTGTGAACAACAGATCTAGATAGAGGGAAACACAAGAGCTTCGACCACTCAGTTCTGGCAGCCATGCTGTCTACATCTTTCTTGCTCACCAAGCTTCCCAATCCTCCAATTCCCTACCCAACCAACTCTCCAGCGACCTTTCCCACCCCTTCAATTCGCGATCCCATGCTATGCACCCTTCCCATCACCCACCCTGATTCTTTTTTCAGCCCAAAGATCGTGCAGCCAGAAAACAACAACGAAAGAGAGAAAGACAGTCACTGACAAGTTTCCGATAGCCTTCACTGCTATAGTCGCTGCTGCGATGATTTCCTACAACCCCTTTCGCAAACCACTGGCCTCGCCAGATGGGCGATTCGCCAAATACATTCTCATGCCGACTCGCCACCAGGAAACCACCGATATCGATGACAGTGACGACCTCGTGCCGATGGATCACTGCCCCGAATCACCAATCGAGAGCCTACTGCCTCGCGATCGCGAGGATCCTTGTTCGTTCCGAACCAGACTGATGGATTCCCTAGTTGATCCTGAGGTTGTGGACGTCAATGTTGAGGCCGAGGCGAAAGCCAAAGCTGGGACTCGTCTTGCATTTGAGAGCACCGACTTGCTCGAAAGCGAGGACGTCAATTTTGACGATTCGCAATGTATTTCGGTCGGCCGGACCAAGAACAAGCTGGGCGCAATCTTCCCGACATCCGGTCGCTCTGAGAACTGTGAGAGCACTGGAGAGAGCGAGACGCGAGGCATGAAGAGGCTCAATGCCGACCAGGCCTTCACGCCAATTGGCAATTCAAGCGCGAACTCGAACGAACTGAACACACCCATGGCCGAACAATCCAACCCGACCGCTACGGCCACAATCGGCTCAACAGACTGCCTAGTTAACAGCATTGTCCGTCAGGAAATCTCTGACAAGGTCAACAATGACGATGATAATGACGGTGATGACGCCTCTTCACCGATGGAAGAAATGAACATGCCTTTCTGGACCCTTCCCCCGCGGCAAAAGAAGCAGCGCGTTCACTACAACCGCCGCTCTAGCGACTCCGTCGATAACAACGACGAGGATGACGAGGGCGGCGACGACATGTCCATCATCACCGATATCTCGTTAATCCCCACCTACTTCCCGAGCGACGTCATGCGCCAACAATCCCACACCCACCCCTACACCTACAACAACAACAGCAACAACAACCACCACCAAAGAACCCTCTCCGACCGCACCCACCAGCACCGAGCCCTACTCAAGCGTGTCCTGCGCGGCCACACCTCCGCCGCCAAGCAGACCATGCGCCGACTCAAGCGTTCATGTCGCGACGCCGTAGAGAGCGTGTTTGTCCGCCACCACGGAGATGCTAACAACAGCAACAACCTGTCGACCGCAACCACTATGGGGGTCGGGTTGATGGGAAGGGGATGCCCGTGGGCTCCGACTTCGACGAGGTGCGTTGCTGTTGCTGTTGGGGCGGTTTAGTGCCTGGGCGTGATCGCACGGGGAGTTGGTTGATGGGTCACACACAAAGAGAGGGTGTCACTCTATGGGCGGTGTCTAGGAGGATCTGGGTCGGCCTTGGAGGGAGAGGAACGGGGAACACTCATGTGCGAGAAGGTTGGAAACTGGGGAAACAACGACTGGATACGAGTAAACAGGAAGTTGGACTACAACTCACTTCCCCCACGGACTTTCTTCTCTTTTGTCATTAGCCCGGCTATGAAGTCGCCGTTGGCCAACTCTCCTTTCTCTTTTACACTCTTGCAACCATTTCTCATTTTACCCCCTTACTTTCTTTTGTTTTGTCTTGTGTTTTTCCCCATTTTTGGGCCACAGTTCGGCCATGTAGCATGGGCGGGGAGTCATTTGGTTGTCACTAACTACTCCGGTTTGAGGAGTTAGGCGGAACATCATGGATGGGAGTTATGGGAGGCACGACGTGTAGCATGTATTACTTTATTCGCTTGGAGTTGAGAGCTGGGGGCGGTTGGGGGATCGTTTGACTTTTAGGAGTTTAGGTTGGTTGGCTGGGACGGATGGCATTGGGAATGGGACTTGGTTGGGCTCTACTGGGGATACTACTGGGGAGTTCGGCAATATTGGGTGTTGGTGAGAAGCGATGGATTCTTTTGTTTTGTCAATGACGAATTCTAGTCCCGACCGTAATGACCCCATGACATTGCTAGTTCGTGAAATGAATAACAGGATGCCGGGTGACTGCGATACTTTTTTACCATCTCGTGGTATCTGCTTGACTCCAGCTCTCCTGGGGAGGGGGAGTGAGAGACGAGCCGTCAATTGCATGGAGAAGATACGATGTGGTTTCACTCCACCAAGGCACGAATATCCCTCGAGTTATCGCCGAATCAATTCATTAGTTCGACTTGCAGAACGCCCACCCTGTTATTGTACACGTAACTTCAGATATCAATGCAAATGCTTCCCATTGCGATGCCTATGAACCGTCATAGCCCGAACCAATACAAGAGGTATGTACACAATTGTCCCTTTCAGGACGACAACAGGTGACCTCCCTTCCGATGCCCACCTAAAAATGCTGCTGGCTTCACCCAGCTTCCTTTTTCCTCACAACCGCCCCCCTCCATAACCCCGTACTATGTAGCGAAAAGCCCGAGTAATTCCCCAAATTCTAGTCTCCCAAGAAACCAAGAGAGGGAAATCCGGTCCTTCCAGCAATGGGAGGGTGGCAGAATTCAACAGCCTGGAGCAAAAGGCCATGCAAAAGCAAAAATCCTACCCACCAAGGGCAAGGCAAAAGCAGATCCGCCCAAACACCGTTCTTATCCGCCTGTAGCCGCCGTGCGCCGTCGCCATAATAAACCTATGACTCGAAAAGAAGGGGTCAAGACGGCATCAAGAGCAAAACGCTCCTGAGCCCAGGACCCAAAAAGAAACCATGAACAGACAAAGCCATGGTAGAAACACTCAGGAGTGATGTTCCCTGGAGTATATCCTCTGATCCTCAATGAGTTATTAATCTATTGAAGATGAGGATGCCAAGGACGAGACAAGGCCTCCGCTCAAGAGCCGAGGCCGAGTTGTGACGCGTCATTAATCGATAATCGTGAGGTGTCATCAAGGCAGCAAATCCAACCACAGAGTGGTATCCTAATGCTCTACAAGGTAGAGCTGCAATGCGCCACCGCATGGCGCGACGCAAATCGGCAAATATGCGACGTCTATGAGATCTCGTCAAGGGCGAGATCGATATCGTTGATGCCGTACAGATGGGCGTTCTTCTTGGACCACTGGCGGGTGAGGATGGATGCTGTATCTGTCGTTAGAGACCAAGTCACAAGGTCATGAGGGTGGAAAAGCATACCTTTCAAGAACCTCTTGCTAGCATACTTCTTGAAGAAAGCCTCATGGATAACGGGGCGGGCCATGTAGTCAATCATCAAAGTGACAACGGGCAGAATCTCGTCCTCTGTGTATCCAGCATAGTGCTCCAGAACCTCATCCTAAAGACACAAAACAGTCAGTTTCAATTCCGCCTGTTGCGACTGCACATGGAGTCAACTTACCCAGTCACCGCGGTCGAGAATCAGCCGTGACAAGTACATAGCAGCAGCGGCAATGTGGCTCGGGCGGTAGGCCATGAGGCGGTGGTCCAAAAGACTGATCTCCATAAGATACTTTCCGATGGTCCGGGACTGGATGTCGTAGTTGTCGGCCTTAGAGATGCGGCGGAGGAAGTTCATGGGGTTGGGGTAGCTGAGGTCATAGTCGAGGGTGGCGAGAACAAATCGCTCGGCGCTCAGAATCTCGGCCTCGGTGAAACCATCGTCGGCGATGTGGCGAAAGTTGGCAATGTGGGGGGAGAGGACCTCCTCGTACTTGGAAGCAATGAACATAGCGGTAATACCGACGAGCTGAAGACGGTCGAGCTGAACAACCTTTTCGGACAGGAAGCGATCAATGATGTTGACGGCGAGGAACATGGTCTCGGGGAGGAGCTGGAAGCGGAGATGAACCTCGACTAGCCAGTCAATCAAAATGCCGCGTGTCTTCCACTCAACGTCGTCTTGGTGTGAAATGTACTGAGGGTTAGGAAGCGAGTTGCACTCGAGGTCGCGGAGGTACTCGAAGATATCGTTGGCATATTCGGCCACCATGAGCGGGTCGTCCAGGTCTTCGTCGTCAAGAGCCCTGACGGCAGGGTGAGTCGAGGCGCGCGTCTCGGGTTCGGCGACAAGAACGGGCGGCGATGGCGCGGCCTCCTCAAATTCATGGCTTTCCTGGCTCACTTTGGATTTGATCTTCTTGCTTTCCACCTCCAGCGTGTGCAGCTTTTTGCGAATGGGCTCGCCCTCGACCGAGGTCTCCTCCTTGGTGACGGTGTTAGAAGCAGTAATGACGTTCTTGCGCTTGTTTGCGACAATGGAGCCAGGGCCGGAACGCTTAGGGGCCTCAGCCTTCTTATTAGCTTCTTTGGTCAAGGAAGCCCGTGACGTGGTCGTGCTCTTCTTCTGGATTCCGGTGGGCTGCGCGGCCTTCGACACCAGGTTGGTCCTGCCAATTGACTTCTTGGTCTCTGCAGCTTCAACTTTGGTCACATTGCTGACGTCGCCGAGGGCGGCACGCTTCCTCGCAGCCGGGTTGGCGTTGACAGCAGTCTTCTTGGTCTGAAGGGCCTTGGTAGGCATAGAGAGTTCGTCGAACGTCTGAGACGCGGCAGATTTAGCCCGAGTCACGCGGGCTGTGGCATTGCTATTCTCGTCGTTTTCGTTCGTCACCGAACGAGGGTTTCTGGTCCTCGTCTACACAGGAAGTCAGTTTCATTGATGACCCACAGTTGGACGGGTCCAATCGCCTGGATATGAGATAGACTTACAACCGGCATTGTGGCGGTTGAACTAGAGAACAATTGGACAAACGATGTTTTGCAAAGCTACGAACTGTTAGTTTGACGCGAGATGGGATGGCAAGGTGGGCAAGGGTCAAGGTAAAGAGGCGTGTCGGGTGAGCGATGCTTGACGCGTCGAGGAACGCGAGTGATGCGTGGAAAAATTGAAGATGGTGTGCAACTTACCAAAAATGCAGAATTAACGGAAGGCGGGAATAGTATACCGTGTCGTTCTGTCGATATGCCGGAGGGAGTCGAGCACCAAAATGTGGAATCGATCGAGGCCGGTTGTCAAATCTCGAGAGATCAGACGCGTGACAGTTATTGAGTGGGTCGATAATTGAACGGATCACAAATGATGTGAGGTCAATTAATTTTGGTGGGAACCCGAAAGTAGGTTGCGGGTGCTATTGTTGAAGGGCTTGGGAAAGAGATGCTCGAAGGTGGAAGAGTTCTCGTGTTTTGAAGAAAGCGGTAGTGCAGAGGTTGATATGGGGCAGGGAAGGGTTCGCGATTTTGGGGAGGGAGGAGGTTGACTTTGGGGTGGGACGGGGTCGAGCGGCCAAATCAGCGTGGTGGGCTGGGGGGAGGTACCAGGTACCGCGTTGCCGTGGCTTTTGAGCCCGCAATGTGGGTCCTCGCGGCGTAAGAAACGCGTCGGGGAACTGGCACAGTGCCGAACTTTTGGCGCAATTTTCTCAAATTTTGAGGATAGGAAGTTAAGGGCAAGATGCAGTGAGAACTGGATGGCAAACAATGCTTTAACGGCCGAATGTAGCAGGCAGAGGGGCGGGAAATATCGACCTTGCAAAAGGTCAGTTCAGGATGCTTTAAGAGGAGAGTCGGGTACACGGTACGAGCATGGGGTACGCGGTGGCCCCAAACCGTGCCTGCCATTCCCTGAACCCACCATCAACAGTGGCAACCACCGGGCAACGGGCTTCCAATTGGCCCTGCATTCTGGGATTGTTCGATACCCCTGTCAACCACCGCATCCGCGTTTTTCGCGCCGGAAGTGGGGTGTGGCTCGTCGTGATGCGCAAGCCCCAGCAATATTTTGTGAGCCACACAAGCTTGAGCCAGACAGGACGGGGAGCAGTGCACGGACCAATAGACTCATGACGGGACTGGAACCTTAACAAATTTCCAAAGCGGCACAACACCATTTGACGACGAGGGAGGGCATTCACAGAACGACAGCGCACCACCACCGCCCCGCTCCACGGCGAATTTGTCGCCAATTCACCGGTTCTCAGCTTCGAACGGGTGTCTGGACAGCGACAATTGACTCAATGTGCCAACACTGACGCATTCCCGGTGTTTTCCCTTCCCCGATCTCGGTTCGGCCTGGACAGATTTTCCCAATAATGTTGCAGCCACGGCTCCGACCCCTGGTTGCGGGGTTCACCTCACTCCCCTCAATATGTCACAGGGCACTCCCACTACGTACTGCCCGTAGCTATGCGACCGAGACACAGCGGATTACCGGCGAAGAAAGCGGTGGCACCTTTGTCGCCCCCTCGGACACGATCGAACCGGTATTGATGCGAACCTACAAGCCACGAACACCCGGTGTGCGCCATCTGAAACGTCCTATCAATGACCATCTGTGGAAGGGCCGACCCTACTTGCCCTTGACATTCCCCAAGAAGGGCCATGGGAAAGGTGGGAGGAATCACAGCGGGCGGGTCACCGTGAGACACCGCGGAGGTGGTCACAAGCGGAGAATTCGGACGGTGGACTTCAAGCGGTTCCGGCCGGGGCCGCATCTGGTAGAGCGCATTGAGTATGACCCGGGCCGGAGTGCGCACATCGCCCTATTGACAGAGCGAGCAACGGGCGACAAATCCTACATCGTGGCCGCGGAGGGCATGCGGGCCGGCGATGTGGTGCAGAGTTACCGGTCCGGCATTCCGCAGGACCTTCTCGACAGTATGGGCGGTGTCGTAGATCCCGGTATTCTGGCGGCTAAGACGGCATGGCGGGGCAACTGCCTGCCGATGCACATGATTCCGGTCGGCACCTCCGTTTATAACGTCGGGTCGAAAGCAGATGGCCCGGCCGTGTTCTGCCGCAGTGCGGGGACGTACGCGACAATTGTTTCGAAGGAAGAAGAGACCCGCGACGACGGCACGAAGGTCATGACGGGGAAGCATGTTATCGTCCGGTTGCAGAGCGGGGAGATCAGGAAGGTCAGCAAGGACGCCTGTGCTACTGTCGGTGTGGCTAGCAACATCATGCACCAGTTCAGGCAGCTGGGCAAGGCTGGGCGTAGCCGGTGGCTGAACATCCGGCCTACGGTCAGAGGTGTGGCGATGAACTCAAGTATGTCGAGCAAGCAGGCAGGTTCCGGGACTGCTGCTGTTTTTTTCTTTCCTTCATCACCGCCCCTCAGCCCTTACTCCATCTCGTAATCCCTCGGTCGCTGACACTTGCATTAGATGACCATCCTCACGGTGGTGGCCGTGGTAAATCGAAGGGTCACAAGCACCCAGTCAGCCCATGGGGTCAGCCGGCGAAGGGTGGTTTCAAGACACGGAAGACGAATAACATCAACAAATGGGTTGTTACCCCCAGGGTGCGGAACATGGGCAAGCGGAGAGACAAGAACGCGTCTTAGAGGAGGGAAAGTAACGGGCGATGACATAGAATGGTTGACGAAGCCATGTTGTATATTATGTAGATCATCAAAATCATGGATCTGTGGTAGAGGGTGGCTCTCGAGGAGTTGTGCTGTAACCTTTGGCCTTCTGATGCCGCCGCTTCGAACGGAGTTACTTGACATTGTCGGCGTAGGGAGTGTCTTCACAGCCTCTGGTTCATTCTCGAGCCCTCATTTCCGGAAATGGGACGGTGATAAGGGTCAGCTCTGGATGGCCAAGCTTGTACGTCATGAAGAGTTCATCGGGTCAGCCTGTGTTATAGGAAGCTCCTGTGGGCATAGCATATACGAAGTGGGAAACATCACCGAGCCTCGATTTGGGTTTGCCGCCAGGTTATAACGTTATAGAGTCAGGGTAGAACTCGAAGCTGCAGACTCTACCTAGGCATTGCCCTCGGCAGCCTTGGTTGAACCTCACAACACTACCATGAGCACCGGCTGCTGTAAAGAATTACCTCCAGGGTAACGGTCAGTCTCGAGGTGACGTACTCAAAATCTAAATGTCAATGATGTCTGAGCAATTTTCAAGCACAGGGCTGGTGCTTGTCGAGCGAGCGGCAGAGAGGTCTTACCCGCTCGGTGTCGCGGCCTCAAGACTGGACCTCGGGAGACCTCTGGCGAGCGCCGACTTCGATGCGCCAGCAAGTCTCCCCGGTGTGGATCCTGACGGAATCCCGCTGAGCATGATTGGTTGACCGGATTTACACTCGAAAGCAGAATCCATTGCCGACGGCTTCTTGGAGTCAAAACGATCCAGTTCGCCGAGATCGACGAGTTTCGGTCTGGAACATCATGGCCGGCCAAGAAATTCCAACTCGGGCTTGTGAATGTACAGTTTTAAATATCTCCGCACTGTGTTGGCCCAGACCAGCCGCCCCGTTTCAAAACCGACATGCGGGTTCGGGTCTCCACTGTTTAAGACTGCCAATTTGGCGTAACGTTGTGCAACATCGAGTCCAACCCGGATATTCGTAACTTAGGTTTTATTGTTTGACTTTGTCTCATTATTGCGCCTGCAAACACTTGTAAGTAGAGCTATACGTGTCCGTCTAGGGGGAAACGAGAGGGAGACACGTGCAGTGTGCCATTCAAGATTTTTGGCCCCCTTTTGGCTGGCCCCCCCTCATCAGACTCGCAGCGCCGATCCACCTTTGCTGGCTGCTTCGCTCGGGTGGTGGCCCACGGGCTGCCAGTCATCTTGATCCCATTCAGCGCGAAGTGTGTGGCTGAGCCTCATGGACAGGTCGATCCACCCAGGCTCGACCAGGCTTTTGGCGGCAAAGGCGCAGCTTTGGAGAGGGGCGCGGCGCCTCAGCAGTCGTGTGCACATGGAGCAGCACTGGAGCCAGGGGCTCAAAGGGGAGAAATGATTGCAAAGGCGGCAATTCAGGCGCTTGCCGGGTGGGCATCAATCATCCTCCCTCTTTCCTGCGTTTCGTTTGTGAGCTGCAAGCCCAGTGCATGATCAGGAGAGTGAGTGGATGACGCACGCGTTCGGGGCGTTCCGTCTGGGTTCGTTTTCGGAGTTTTTCGTTCTGGACTTGAGTTATTTCCCTCATAAAACTAAAGAAGGCGCTTGTCTTCATCTTCCTGTTGCTGCATCTTCGCAAAGTGCGTGCGTGCCCTCCTTCCATTCGCGGTCTGGCCCCGGCACTTCTAGGTTGAACCTTCGCGCTTGCGTTGCTGATCCCGTTGGACCGTCCGTTTGTTTCACGCCTTGCTTTCCCATCCCTTTCAAGTTCCGTCCCAATTCTTCGCTAGATTTTCCCTTATTATTTCTTCCCTCCCCCAGGGGCATCCCAATGCCCGACGACTCAGTTCGCCCACTCATTTACGCACGGTCATTCTCCCCCGCGCCCATATCCGACGTCGACACCGGAAACCACAATAAAATGGAGAATAATATGGATCTCGCTGGCGGAAGTGTGCGGCGGAAAGGGAAAGTCTCTTGGGTCCTGGCGCTGTCGTACGTCTTTGACTGGGCTGTCCTCGTCGCTTTTGCGGCAATCGGTTACGTATTGGGGGATATTACACCAAATAAACGGCCGTTTTCTCTTGACAATCGCGACATTGCGTAAGTGTAAAGACTTCCATATTATTCGGCTACTATTGGCGCAAGTTTTGCGTTGTGCCTCCCTTCCACCCTGGCCCGGAAACGATTGGAGTTCTGACAATTGAGATAGCTTCCCATTTACTGTCAAAGAGACCGTCCCAGTGTGGCTCTTGGTCATTGTCGGTATCGTCGTCCCGATCGTCATCATCATCATCATCTGCCTCGTCCTGGTGCCCGGCGCAACCGTTCCCGTGGGAACCCCTAAATCGCTGATCTGGAAGCGCAAGTTGTGGGAGTTGCACACGGGCTTGCTAGGCCTGGCGTTGTCGCTGGTGGCCGCCTGGTTCATCACCAACGGCATGAAGAACCTCTTTGGAAAGCCGCGCCCGGACCTGCTCTCGCGATGCCAACCCGATCTCGACAATTTGTCTGACTACATCATTGGGGGGGTGAAGGGGCTAAAGACGGCCACCACTGCCGGACAGCTCGTGAGCCCGAACATCTGCAAGAACCCAGACAAGTATCAGTTGGAGGACGGGTTCAGGAGCTATCCCAGCGGTCACTCGAGCTCTGCCGCCGCCGGTACGTGACCGAGAGGAGGATATATACATCACACCGCTCGTATAAGTTGGCTGACACCTGGGGCACTACAGGCCTACTCTACTTCTCCCTCTTCCTCGCTAGCAAGTTCGCCATCACGATCCCCTTCCTCGCGCCGGCCGGCTTCGCCGACGCCTCCGCCTTCACCGCATTCCCCTCTCGCACTCGCCTACCGAGCATCAAAGTTTCCGGCCCGGACTCCTACGAGCTCGCTAACCGCAGCAACCCGAATGGCAACGCCAACGTCCCCTCTGCGGCAGCCCTCGACTCGATCCTTGGCAATAAGGGCATCTCCCGACACAACCAAACCGTCTCTGCCGTCCGCCGTCAAGCCGCCGCGCCGCCTCTTTACCTCCTCTGCATTGCCCTCGTCCCCTTCGGCGCTTCTGTTTTCATCGCCGGTTCGCGCTGGTGGGACTTCCGCCACCACGCCTTTGACATCCTCTTCGGCTACCTCATCGGCGTTGTCACTGCCATCTTCGCATTCCGCTACTACCATCTACCCATTTCCAGCGGCGCGGGCTGGGCATGGGGCCCGCGCAGCCACGACAAGGCGTTCTGGGCCGGCGTTGGCAGCTTTAGTTACGCCACGGACCGTGTCCGTGGAGAGTATCAGTACCAGAACGGACCCGCCGCATCATCGTTCCAAAGGGCAGGAGATGAGGAGGAAGCGTTGGGTGATGTGTATGGGCGCGGGAGTGCGGTCAGCGGGGCGACGGAGCCGATAACGTCGTCGAGAAAGACGACGGGAGCAAGCGGCCTAGGCGGGCGTGGGGGCAACGGGTCGGAGGAAGGGAGGAGGGAAGTTTCGCATTTTAATGGGTCGCAGATCTAGCGTTAATAGTGTGGATTGCATCCTGTCTAAGGCGTCTGTTTGCTGTTCGAGGGTAGGAGTTGGGACTGGGGTTTGGCAGCTGGCCTTCGCTTCCATTTAAAGTTGTTCTCTTTGGCCGGTTTCAGTTTTTTCAACTTGTTTTGTTGGGCTAGGATTCGTATGCATGGCGCATGGCACTCCGGCGTTGGGAAAAGATACCGTTTGCATCTCGTACCACCAAAGACGGAAATAGGTGTGTGTGGCGGTGACCCTTATGGCTTGGATTCGGCTTTGTTAACATTCAAGGGACGGGATAGGATGTCGAGCGAGTGGCTGGATTTGGCATGGTAGTCAGTAATTTGTCTTCAAATATGTCACAATGTGCATAAGATACCCTTGATGGGAAAGCTTAGATCTCTCCACTGCCAATTGGGAAGATCATCATGGGGCATACAATAACGCGGTGATAATATCAGAAGTCACGTAGGTGTCTCCCACTACTTCAATCCCCGTCGGATCACCACAGAAGCTAAATAGTGGGTAAAACGTATCCCGTTAGCTATGTACTGGTATCATGTACCGCTAGTTTTTGCGTAGCCGTCATCTCCCATTGTATTATTACCAAACCGACAACCAACCGAAGCACCATCCAGGTAGATAAGCCCCCTTCTTCCCATCCGCTCAAGATCCCCCACGCCTATGCCATCAAAAACGCCAGAGTGCAAATGCGCCGGATAGAACAAAACAAGACCACGGGGGTTTTCGCCCCACAAAATATCGAAGGAGGATGGAGAGGCGGAGAGAGAAAGCAAAGAACAGACACGGCGCCCAACAACATCCATCGTTCCCCCATCATTATGCGACACCCCCCATTTGGGCATCGCCAGCCGCGACAGGAACGAGTGCGCCTGTAGCAGCAGTAGCGCCACCTCTGTACTCGACGAGCTGATGCTGCTGTAGCTGCATCTGCAGCTCCTCCTCCTCATCAATCTCCTCCTCGTCCTCATCCTCGTCCTCCAGGTCATCCTCGCCGTCCTTAAATCCACTGTCAACCTCCATCTTGCGCAGACGGCGGCGCATGTCACCGCGTACGCTGTTCTGCCAGCGTACAAGCGCGGCCGCGGCGTGGACCTTGAAGCCGTAGACGCGGGGGACGTAGCGCTCCTGGCTCTTAGCGGGGACTAGGGTTGGGTAGACCTGGAAAAGGATGCTGTGGAACGAGGTGCCGAAGTAGGCGCCGTCGATGGAGGCGTGTCGGGAGGATTTGGGGTTGTATGTATCCTCGCACCGCGCGCAGTAGAGCTTAACGGGCTTGAGGTTGGGGATGTCGGAGAGCCCGAGGGGCAACAGTGGGTGGGAGTTGCACATGACGCGTGGGCATTTCCCGAAGTCGGCCTTCTTGTATTTCTCGAGCTATGGGAGGGAAAGCGATGGGTTAGTTTCGTGACTGGGGCGCGGGCCAACCGAAGCGGTGAAATGAGAATGGACCGGGTTGATAGAGCATACCATTTTCGTTAATCCTCTTGTGGAAGCGATGTATCGTGCGTGGACGAGACCATACAGGTGCCTAGCCGATTTCTCTATTGTCTCACGCATCTCGTCGTCACAGTCAAGGTCAAACACGTCGGTAATGAGGTCCATCGCATATTGATAGTATTGGACTTCCGTGTTCAGGCCAGTCAAGTTGAACCGGTCGGTAAGATACTCCTCGTCGATCTCGCAAAAGTACTCGTTACCCCGAGACGAGATAAACTAGATGACACACAGCAAATCAGCAGTTGTTGCGCGCCGGGCCTGGCAGTAAACGCGACCGAAACAAAAGAACAAAAGTAATAAAAAATCAAGGCAATATAAAAACGCCAGAGCGACAGCAGGATAGACTAATGACACGTACCCAATCCCGCCAGTAGCTGGTGTAGTCACTATCCGACTCGGTCCCGTAGTCATCCATGTTGTAATCGCGGCGCGGTAATCAAGGTGTTGCAATGTAGTGATAGTAGGGAGGAGGCTGAGGGGCCGATTGCGAAATCGCAAGGGGTGACGAAGAGATAGGGCGCGAAGGTTTCGGTGGTGGGCGTCAATCTAGATTCCAGTCGGATACGCCCTCGAGCCGACTGGCTTTCGTCTATAAATTGTTGCTCTGCCCCGTCGACCTTCGGTGTCGCGAAAGGGGTGCGCAAATGTGGATGGCTGCTTGTCGGTCGGTTGGAGGGGCTGTTGTTGGGGTGCGACCACTGTGCGATGATGTTGTTGGACGTCTGCAGGCGGCCGCCGGAATTGTGCTTTGCTCTGGTGGGGGCTTTGGGAATTGTTGGAGGGGTCCATGCCCCACAGGTCGGACACTGCCCCTGGCATCAATTCGCACCGTACAACCATTGGGAAGTTGTGCGCAGCTTGTGTGAGTCGAGCACATGTACTGGTGCCACTGAAGCATTGAGTGAGGAACGTGATGCAAATTTAAATCCAATTCGTACGTTATTCAATTGTTTTACATCTCGGGGAATCCCTAACCCGAAGAAGGTTCATCAAAATGAATACGCTCAAAGCATTATGTATGTACATCCTCTGATGGCTTCATACAGTGCGTAATCATTAGGGTCTCATAACCTTCTTTATTCAACGAGTTCTGAACCGTATTGGAAAGCTCACTGAATCATCTACTACAGTAGGCGTTCTAAAGAAGCCTGTGGGCATGCCCTCCCCGCCCTCTATGGGATCGCTTCTGTCGCCTGAGGAAGCACGCATGCCGCGGCCTTCCCCAAATCCAACTCATATGCAGTAGGTATTAGGCGCTGCTGATAAAAGAGCCCGCATCACTAGCCGACCGCCCTTCCGTCTCCGAATCCGCACTACCTAGAGAAGGAGGATAAATCCCACCTCCAGGAATTTCTAGCCTCGACATAAACCCATTCCTCGAAGGCCCAGGCACATCATCACCCACCTCGCCCCCATAACCATCGCCTTGCATCCGGGCTTTGACCATTTCCATCGCTTCGCGTAAGGTATCACCCGTCTCGTCTAAGGCGGCCAAAAACCGCGCCAGCTCCTTGCACAAGTCCCAATCCTCCTCACGCATGGCCCGGCTCAGCAGCCGCACGCTCTGCTCGCTAGCTGTCGCCAGCTCGTCAAATGTGTGGAGAATCAAAAGATACCCGCCCGCCGTCTTCAGGCTCCCCCGTTGTAAACTCTCCTCGAAAAGCTCCTGCGGGGGTGGGAGGTAGGCGAAGAGGGTGCGCCAGGAGCGCACCTCGGTCTTGCGCGTGCATTGTACCACGATATCGAGGTATTGCCGGAAAGAGGACAGGAGCGAGAGCACGCGCGGTAAAATGGCATGTTCGGGGGCTGGGGTCGGGTTGGCATCGACTTCCTCGTCGAGCACGTGGTGGAGTAGAATCTCGAGACCGTGGGCAAAATATTCTAGGTGTTCGTATTGTTGCGCGAGTCGAAGTGCTTCGGCGGACCTGTTCAGCGAGAGATAAAACCGCAAGATATCAGGAAAGAAGAGGTGTGTCTACCAACATTGTTAGCTGTAGAACTTGGACAAGGGGTGTAGGTTCCCATGAGAAATCATTACCCTAATAGAGAAGCGGAAGAAAGAGAAGCTGATATCTCGGCGTTGTATCAGATCCGGCTCGACGCCAAGCACGACGGCCTTTGGAAGTAAAACAGAGAGCGGATAAAAGTCAACAGGAACTGGGACCATGGCGGGTAGTTCCCTTGACAGTTCCCCCGAGATCGCCTTCATGACGGGGTCCGTGTCCGGCCAAGCCTTGAGTTCGTTTCCGTCAAATAACCATAGCGAGTCCTCAAGGCCGCCTCCTTTCACGCCATTGACCGCCTGGAGGGCTAGGGGCGGTGGCTGCGGCGCCAGATCGAGGGTGTGCGGACGATCCCGCATGCTGAGATAGTATTCAACGTTATGAGCAATGACGCGCATATCGTACTTGAGACCACCATCGTCGCTGACCGAGGGTCGCAAGAGGACCAGTTTGCCATCCACCAGAAACAGGACAGAGGCATGGGCTACGTCCTGCGTGGGATCGCCTTCTTGAAGCTGGTGGTCCGGCAAAATCCAGCTGAGGCCCCTGACGCGGGCAGGGGACCGGACGATGCCATGGAAGGCGATGTGGCCGACCTCAATCAGTCTGATGGAACCCGGCCCGGGCGCAAATATGTAATGGTAAAGTAGGTTGTCATAAGTGTAGACGAGCAGCGAGTCCTCGCCCGTGGAGGTGACGAGCACCACTGGAGTTGCCATTTGTTGCGTGTAGGCCACGGTGCCATCGAGCGCCGACTCACGGGAGTACAAACGCAGTTCAAAAGACCTGTTGGCCTCCACGGCGGCCACCAGGATGTTTTGGTACCAGCACATGCCGCCCTTGATCTGAAACTCGCTCTCTAGGTTTTCGTTGGCAAACGTCTTCCAGCGGTTACTATTCACGCTGTAGTGCGCCAACCCCCGTCGTCCAGCCACAGCTACATAACGGCCATCCGCCGAGATGGCGGTGCAGCGAATCGGCCATTGGTTGAGGAGATACACAGCGGGAATCCGGCTGGTGTGCCAGAGAGAGGGTTCCGCCGATATGGATGTGAGATCGGGGAGGTCATACCCCCGGTAGACCATCACACTTGAGGTGCTCTGGAGCACAGTACGGAAGAGGTTGGCCGGATTGTAGCACCCAGTGACTGCACTCCTCGCCATTTCCAACAGCCAGACGGCCTCGTGTGCTCTGCTAGCAAGGAGAAGGTCGCAAGACCCCCCGACCCAAGCGGCATCCAGCACGCTAGAGAGCCACTCTTCCCCGTTGGCCCTAGAAACTGCGTTGTCGGCGTGGAAAGTACTGCTCAATGGCTTCCCGTAGACACTCCAAGTCGCCCAGCCCTTCTCAAATCCGGCAAAGAGGCAGTAACCGTCGGGGGAGTAAATCAGCGTCGTGATTTTTCCGGCTGTTGAGGAAGATGCCGGTACGTTGTGAACGTGAGACGCAGGGATATTTCCAGAGTAGTCCCTGGCTGAGTAGACGCGGATGGTGCCGTCAACACAGCCGACCGCGATTAGCGAAAACCTTGCGTTGACCACACATTGAACCGCATGGTCCTGCTCATCTTGCGGTGTGTGAAAGCAGTAGCCTTTGAAGAGCTTCTTGGCATCGGCTGTGTCGTTTGACCCGGCTGCTTGCTGTTGACCGGGCGTCAGGCGCTGCACCGCATATGCCCGCCCGTCGCTAGTGACCCAGGTGGAGAGATTCATGGGGCGGTCGTGGGTCATCTCCCGTACCGTGACCTTCTTCTCCAGCCAACCCATCCGGCTGAGCAACTCGGTGCTCGTCTGGCTTCCTGAGTTGTCAGGGGCCCAGCGGATGCATTGCACAGCAGCAGGCTTGCGCGTCGCCACCACTAATTCATCATCAAGGGCCAGAGCGCTTTCGATACCCGCATCCACCTTGATCACCATGCGGAATCGCACACTGACGTCCCGCACCCCGGCCCCCTCGCCCGGGCCCCAAAGTATCTGATCCGGGGCAGTATGACCGGGGTCGCCAACATGGTTTTGTCGTCTCCGTTGAACATTGGTGTGATTCGCAAAATGTGGTCGATATATCCGAGCTTCGGGATCCGTAGCAAGCGAGTATGTTATTAAGTAGCCTAGGCTCGTATGGAGGACCAGGATGGCCGAGTCCGGGCGGAGGAGAAGGTTGGTATTCGTGCCGTAGGCTTCGAGGGATGACTTGGAACGGACAACAACGGCGAGGACAACGGTCGGCTAGGACGAAGAGTGTGAGTCGAGTAGGCCACGCATATAACTATAGGGAGTGCTAGCTACAACCAGCCAATCTTCCGCACCTTTGTTTGCCAGATGGTCATGGACGTCGCTGTGATGACGGCAAATATATGGCCAGCGCGGGCTGCACGCAGAGCCAAGACCGGGTCCTGCACAGGGAGAGCCGGAACGTCGACGATTGGCGAGTACGATGAGCTATCTTCATCCGTATAATCATGCTCGACAGGCTTTATCCCGGGCGTCATGGGCGTCATCGGTGTAGTCGGTGTGAGGGGAGGGGCCGCGGAAGAGATTGTCGGTCCTGCTGCTGCTGCTGCTGCCGAGAGAGAGGAGCCCACGCCGTCGTCGAGAGCAGCGGAACTGGGAGATAGGAACGAGGTCCTCCTATCCGGCCGTTGCTCAGGGCGCCCAGATGTGCTGGGAGGGGGGAGGCCATCGTACGAGATGGTTGGGGTCAAGCCCGGCTGGCGAGCGGTGCTCGTTGCATAGATGCGCGGTGTCCCGAGCGGCCAGTACATGGCTTGCTCTGAAGCCGGACCCTTCACGGCGCGTGTATCGTCATACGGATCCCGGCATCGGTGGGTTTCGCGATCGGATGGCGTCGGCCACACTATCAATTCATGTCGGCTGTCGCTCGCGCGTGGTTTCTATGAAAGCGTATGCCGTTGGTTGAGCCGTGATAGACCTGCTCGGAATGGCATAGGTACCTAACCATGGAATCCGGGATCTGGGAGGTTGCTGTGGGACAGGTGGGATGTGGTCGTGGTGTTAGTGGAGCATCCCTGAAATGTCGAGAACCAGCCCGGGCACAGCGGACCCCAGCTTGAAATTCCAGCCCCTGGCAGCGCTATGCTCCGACCCACACTCAGGCCCCAGCAGCCCGGGGCCGAACATCAACAACCCGTTCCCTGAACCATCTGCCACCAATTCCATCATATCACAGGCGCCAATTCATCTTAAAGGCGGAACTATATATACGAGATTCCAATTGGTCTCGTCCCAACGCAAAGTTCCCTTTCCCGTGATGATCCGGTAGTCGATTTCATCTCCACTTCTCCTCCGGCTCGAGAGAACAGCTCCAAGCGTTCAAGACCTCAACTGCGCTTCTCACTCCAAACGTGACCCTCATGATAATTCACCCCTCTGCCCACGATGTCACAACCGGCTCGGCCCAGGCTCCCCCGCATCCCCAAAGAGATGTTCTCGCCTCACTTCAAAGATATTCATAATCAACCTTACCATGAATCGACAACATCTGCCCGCAGCGGGGCTGCAGCGCATCATAAGTGCGTATGATCCTCGACGATGCCATACCTATTGGGTGTTGCTGTGGTTGTGTGCAGTGTCTGAAACAAGAAGCCTTACTCACGATGGTATCTCTTCCAGATTACGCCACATTGCGTGGAATCCCCTCGGCACAGTTGTGGCCACCGTCACTACGGATAAGACGATACGTGCCTGTGAGTTGGCGTTGATTTCCCCTTATGCCCCGTTATGCGTCGTTCTTAGGTGGTTGTTTCTATAAAATATAATCGGGAGAGTACGCTAACCAGATCGCTGCCTTGGTAGGGATTGCGGGCAAACCAGAGCTCCGATATTCAACTGAATTCAGGGGCCATACAGCCACCATTGAGAAGATCGCCTTCAACCCGGCAAAGGAAACGGAGCTGGGCAGCGTCAGTAACGACGGCGTTGTCCGGCTCTGGGACGTACGGACAAAGGCGTGTGTCAATGAGATCGAGGGGATGGGTTCCGCCCACTCCCTAGCTTGGGCCCCTGATGGGTCCTCGCTACTCGTGGCGAACAGGGTACGTTCCCGTGAGGTATCAAATGCGTCTCGAGACTAAGTGAGGGACTGACCAAAACGGTTTCATAGTCAGGCGAGCTCTTCCAGGTATCGCCGGCCAAGTCCGCCATCATTGCGACTCACCAGCTGCCCACCGAAGTGAACCAGCTGGCATTCTGCTGGAGCGGCGAGAAAGTCTTCCTGCCCATGGCTGACGGCACCGTTAGGATCCTGTCCTATCCAGACCTGGAGCCGGTGGTGCACGTCAACCACGCCGTGAAAGAGGGGGAGTCGAGCGAGTTCATGCTGAAGGGGCACACAGCCGCGTGCCTCACTACCGAGGTTTCGCCCACAGGGCGATATGTCGCGACGGGCGGTGCCGATTCGATCATCGGTCTGTTTGACACCAAAGACTGGATCTGCCAGCGAACCATCTCCCGCATGGTTGGGCCTGTGAAATGTTTGAGTGCGTCACCCTCCAATTCTCCCGCCCGGTGAATCAATAACCCGCATGCTAATTTACTTTAGGTTTCTCGTTCGACGGGAGCTACCTCGTTGCTGGATGTGAGGAAGGTAAGGACCACCCTAGTCGACATGACATATCCGAACTCAATGCAAGTTATACTCACTTTTCCCTCCATCGTATTAGGTTCCGGTATAGAAGTCACCCATGCAGAGTCTGGCGAGCTCATTCACACATTTAAAACGGCCGGGCCCTGTGAAGCTGTGGCATGGTCCCCAACGCGATACTGCCTCGCCTATGGGGATCTCGGCGTGCTGCGTATCATCGATGCGGACAAGAAATCGAAGGGCAGCTGAAGAGGCTGCGCTGGGGCGAAGAAGGGAGGAGTTTAAAAAAAGTTCGGGCGATGCTCAACAGAGCATGAGATATTCACATTTTGGAAATCTGAGCGCAACCAACCATTCTTTCGAGCCACAGCTCGCAACTCTTGAGCTGGAGGTTCAAGCGCAGCGGTTACTCCCTTTGGAAGGGCCAGGAGGGCCTTACGTTACTCGTTGGGAGAAAAAGCTCCTTCCTTGGAACCTCGACTTCAGTTCTCAGCACGGGGTAATATCACTCCGCCCTCACCCCCTGCAACACGCTTTCGCACCGAAGTTGTAAAAGATCATCAAACAACATGTGGCTGTGTGGCTCTTTTGTTGCGGGACGAAAAAGACAGAAATGACTTATTTCATCAATCTTGTCTGGGCGCAACATGAGAAGAAAGTTCCAAGAATCTGAGGTCAAGGAAATGGGCTTTTGCGCGGCCGACAAGGGCGTTGTGAATTGAGAATCAAAGGAATGCATGATGTGGGTCGACGGAGTCAGTTTCGCAACATCTGAAAAATGAAAAACTGTCCTTTTCTCGAACGGTACCCTAGCGTCCTAATTCTCTCACATTTTGGCTTCCCAGCTTCTTCTTCGATCATCAGGGCAAAGGTAGGCGGCCCTTTCATTTACTACACTCTACCGTATGACGAAGAGGCTCGCCAGATTTCCAAGTCGTTGAAGGCGGAATCGAACCCGAGAGATGTTGTTGATCAACTCATCAACCTTGAATGTCGAGAGATATGTGGGGACGACAGCAGGCTTTTGCTATTAATAATATGCTGCGTCTGGCTCAGCTGGGGCCAATCGTTGGGCAACCGAGCGGGCCCAAGCAACGGGACGTCGCATCGCCGCTTGTAACCCGTAGACGACAGAACCAAGCTCCCAAGAACCCCTCGAAGCCCAGAAGATCTTGAGGGGCCTCTCGGGTTGAGCGACCGAAAAGACATCATTGCCAGGAAACGTCCCGATTTAGAGTTCCCATCTTCGATGAACCGTGCCGCTCTTTTACCGGTCGAGGCTGACTCGCTCTACAGGCTCTTCCCATGTTGCTAAAATCGTCACAGCAAGAAAAGCCAAGAACCCGAAATTCCCCAAGGATCGGCCGATGGGACGTTGAAATGGTACTGTGGTAATTACGGGCAACCCGACTCGCCCTAACACCGGGCCCGTATCTCGCAGAAGCCGAACGACACAAGACATGGAAGGAAACGCTTTGGGGAGCACGACGGGACACGGAGACCAGGGGCTCGAAGGACCCCGGAGTTTTCGACGCGTTGAGCTCACCAAGATTGGAAAAGAGTGATTGGGAACCCAGCCAACAACCCCATTTTTCTTTCGTTGTAGCAGACACCTCATTGGATTGTCTTCCCGTCGCTTGCCAGTACCAGCTCAGTGGGTGGGCAGAGAGTGATGGTTTTCCGCCTTTGCGGGCACTGCCCCATTGTTTCCCATAGTTACCTACCTTAATTCCATTGACCAGAACCCAGGTGCAATCCGCGATGTAGTGTAAGTGTGGCACCTGAGAGACACATGTCCAGCGGAGCTTCAGAAGCCATATGTACATGGATATTAGTCTCTTCTGCCTCGACATACGAATACCTGAACAAGACCCACCATTCTCCCCTCGTTTTCTTTCACTTTTTTTCGTCAACTGAGCCGTTGCTAGTCACAAAAGGTTATTTTGACAAGGGCGCTGTGGATAAGACCCCATCCGTCCCACAGTCCCACACCATCCCACTACTCCGATACACCACCCATGGAACAAGCCTTGTCAGGCAACGTGGGTAGCGCCAGGCATTTGTAAACCGCGTGTCCCCCTCCCCGCGATCTCTTCTGCCTCTTGTCATCCCGCCGTTGTCTGGTCTATTTGGTCAGCAACCGAAGCCACCTCCACCGTTTAACCCTCTTTCCACGAGGGGCTTGTCAGTTGTCGCACTCGCTTGGCCTCTTTTACACCCCCGCAACGTCAGCACTGCCAATTGGTCGCCAGCTTCGGCCGAGTCCCGTCTCGTTCACACCGGATTCACGATCGGGACAAGTACGATACTCTCGAAGTTTACCTCACGCCCATCAACGGACACCAACGCTTCATCGCTTGCACACCCCAGTTCAACGATACCAACCATTCCCTAATACTCATTTGTTTTCCTAAACTGCACGGATCGGCTCAACGTTTCGGACCCCTCGAAGAAGGTCGCGACAAGCGAGCGCATGTAGCCGATCGCTTAGTTGCGTTTTCGGCCATCCTCGAGTGAGACGGAGGACACGATTCCCCCAGGCCTCGGTTCTCTCACTTTCTCGTCAAGCCACACGCCCATCTACCCGCCACCATCATGTCAACCTCCTCCGAAACACCCCCCGACACCATTATGGTCTCCGACCCGGGTACAGACCGGCTCCCGGATGAGCAGCAGGTTACCATCGATACGCCCGCGGGCGGAAACTCGAGCGTGCCCAAGCCGAAGCGCTTAGCTTGCATGATCTGCCGCAAGCGCAAGCTCAAGTGTGACGGCATCAAGCCTAGCTGCAGTACCTGCTCGCGCCTGGGGCACACGTGCGCCTACGACGAGGTACGGCGCAAGAGCGGGCCTAAGAGAGGTTATGTGAAGGCGTTGGAGGAGCGGCTGAGTACGTGCCCACCTGCCCCTTTTTGGATTGATCTTTTCGCGCGAAGTGGCAACTGACTGTACTTTTTGCAACTCTAATAGAGCAGGTTGAAACACTCCTCAAAACCCAGGAGATCTCGAGTTCCGATGCAGCCAAGGGCATCTCAATGCCCCTCGACGGGAGCGCGAAGGCTCCGCCGATAAACCAACGCGCCGCCGCGACGGCCAACTTCAACGTCACAGACCCCTCCATTGCGGTAGCCAGCAGCCGGGATATGGACCGCTGGCAGTTCAACTCGGATTCGCCCAACAACCCGCCACTGGACGATTTCAATTTTAACAGTAGTATGGGCATGGGCATGGGCGGCGTTGACAATAACTTCACCTGGGAAATGATTGGGTTGGGTCTGGAAGAGCCGTTGCCGTCACAGGAGACGATCGATGAGCTGTAAGATGGCCCCTGGAAGTCCCCTCTAGGTCGCATTTCGTAGAAAGGGGGAACTAACCTTTGTCCGATCTAGGCATCACATCTACTTCGAGAAGATTCATCCCTCGGTACCCATGATTCATAAATTCCGCTACCTAGCGGCGATGAATCTGTAAGTTGTTGGCACTTTTTCCGCGTCCGTATGGACTTAACTCTAACGCTCAACAGTGCTCCCGCTCAGCGACCCCCAGTCTGCCTTCGCTACGCCATGTGGACGCTGGCTTGCTCGGTGTCAGACAAGTTTCACACCCTGAAGGACCTGTTTTACGCGCGCGCGCGCAAATATCTCGAGTCCGATTACATGAAAGGCTATGGCGAGCACATGATCTCAGTCGCCCACGCCCAAACGCATGTGCTACTAGCCTCGTACGAATTCAAGTGGATGTACTTCCCCAGGGCGTGGATAAGCACCGGCTCAGGGGTGCGGTTATCTCAGATGTAAGGGGTTCTCGCTAATCCCAACTAGCTGGAACTTGCGCTGACGTTCATAGGATTGGCCTTCACCGGCTTGACGGCACGGGGCTAGATGTCAAGCAGTGTTTGCCACCACCGCGCGATTGGACCGAGAGAGAGGAGCGGAGGAGGACATTTTGGATGGCCTTTTGCCTCGATCGCTTCGCCAGCATCGGCACCGGGTGGCCTGTTACCGTCGACGAGAAAGACATCCTCACCAATCTACCCGCCTCCGACGACGCCTTCGACTTGAGCCGGCCCGAGCAGACTCCTACGCTCCAGGACGCTATGAGCCCCGCAGGTGCCGGCAAGATCTCTTCGTTCGCCGGTGTGGTGCTCATGGCCTGCTTGTTTGGCCGCAACCTTGTTCACTTGCACCGCCCGGACGTCGACGACCGAGACCACGACCTGAATGGCGAGTTTTGGAAGCGCCACCGGCAGATGGACAACATCCTGCTCAACACGTCGCTGTGTTTACCGTCGCACCTCAAGCTGCCAGCAGGCCTTGGTAACGCTAATGTTGTCTTCACCAACATGTGCATTCATACCTCTACCATTTGCTTGCACCAAGCAGCCATTTTCAAGGCTGATAAGAACCGGCTGCCGGCCTCGGTGAGCTCCGAGAGCAAAGTGCGCTGTATCACGGCCGCCAACGAGATTGCGAGCATCATGAGAATGGTCTCGCATCTCGACCTATCCGCGGTATGTTCTCATCCCAGTGAGCTACGTCCGATGACAATAGCAGTAGTACTAATATGTGGTCCTTTCAGATGAACCCGTTCATTTCCTTCTGTCTCTACGTTTCGGCCCGGGTGTTTGTTCAGTATCTCAAGAGCCGACCAGACGACAGCCAGACCGCGGATTCGCTGCGGTTCCTTTTGTCGGCCATGAATGCCCTGAAAAGACGGAACCCCCTCACCGAGTCTTTCCTAGTACAGCTCGACGTCGACCTAGAGGCTCTAGGCGCGCGTATCCCCAAGTTAAGGAGTGCTTTTCCTCGGAGTAGCGATGCCGTAAGTCCACCTTTGTTGTTAATATTTCCTCTCCCTTTCCTCCTTGATAGGTTACTAACCAGAACCAGCCCGGCTCCCCCGGACGTGTTCCTCAGGGTTTACCCAAGCACCCCGGCGACAAGACTGGTGTGATGGGCTACAGCAACCAGTGCAACTTTATGAAGGTGGGCGGTGATGATGGCAACCCCGTAACTGCACCTGACATCATCGACATGGACCCCAACGCCTGCCCCCCCAACTTCTCGCCCTCTCAACAGCCCACAAGCCTCCCAACCCGCGACCGCGGCCAACCGTCCTACCTATCTTCTTCGCACCACAATAGCGGCATCTTGCACCCGGGCACCTTTTCCTCCTACGCCGCTGCCCCGCAGGACGTCGACACAGGAAGCACCAACGACCTCTCAGGCACGTCTCCGGATATAAACAGCCGCACGCCCAACTCCAGCACAACCGGCACAACCTCGGATGCCCACCATCACCAACACCAACATCATCAACGCCAAAACCTTGCGGCGCCGGGCACCGGCCATGTCGGTAGCGGGTCAGGACGAAACTCGTTTGAAGCCAGCCCGGTCCCGGCGCACCAAAACCTGAACGGCGGCCCCAATGCCGCCACAGGAACAGCAGCCACAGCGGGCGGCCCTACTGACCCTTACTTCAACCACACCCGGCCCGACCACCCCACGACCTACGGCCTACCGGACACACACCGATTTGGCATGGCCACCGGCGGCCGCGATGGATCAGGTGTGAGTAGCGGCGGGAGTGTTCCTGGGAACAGCGGTGGTGGTGGAAACTCGGCTGCCGCTGCTGCGGCCGTTGCAGCTGCGGCGTGGGTGGATATGTCGGGCCAACAAGGTGGGATGGAACCCGTGGCTGATGGAGTGTTGAGGTCGATCATGGTGATGGGGCCGATGGACGGGATGGAGATGGGATGGGAGCCCAGTTAGGGCAATCATATACGTGCGGATGATGGGATGAGATGGGATGCATAGCGGGGCGAGGCTGGATATTTATAAGCAGAGATACCTTTTTTCATGTTCTTGGCCATGTAGCCTGGTCACTCCGCCGGTTTTTTATTTCTTCCTTTTCTGTTTTTTTCTTGGGATATCAAGGCGTTTGGCTTTGGTCACAGTGCCAGAGTCACTTTTTTTTTCACGGCCGTTATTACATCTGGGAAACAGCTGGACGGAGCTGGGTATGATGATCTATCCTGTTTGATGATACTGATGTTTTGTAACTATGTACCAAAACTGAGGGCGGCCCCGAGACAGGGCAGATAGCCAGCGCAATCCACTCCAATCTACGTTAACTTAACACATCTGTTCAATGTACATCCGTGCTTTATTGCTCTGCTGTTGATCCAGTAGAGTGTAATGCTCTTGAATGTGTATAATACAACTTGACATCTTTCATGTCTCTAGTTTTATGATGTAGTTCGCGTGTTAGTTTTCCGTTTTTGTAGACTCCAATCCATTTAAATTCCCAATACTCCCGCCTTTCCCTTCTGAAGAGGAATATGAGCCCAATTCATGCATGATTACCCACCTCTGTACCACCAGTACGTAACTTTCATCCCATCCTCCACCCGCTCCAAGTCCTCAAATCCCGCTCCTTCCTTCCCCAGGTATATAACCCCTTCTCCAGCTACAACAGCCACCGACCTCCCAATAGACTTCACACACCGGTGTGTTTAGCTCAGCGGCATTGGGAGGGCCCCGACTCGAGAGGCTGGGGGTTCGATCCCCCCATACCTCTCCGCATGCAAAAGCCCCCCCCCGGTGCAGCTTTTCGTAGCCATCGGGCCTTATCTGAGATAAGGCCCGATGGTGAGCTTTTGGCTTTTTTTTTGTTGATCTGTCGTCTTCTTAGGTTGTCTTGTATGGATGGTCAACTCCCAGATAGGCCTCGCGATACCATCATAATACATATCATATCAGGCCGGCATCCCACTGGCGGTTTTCCATTTGTCACAAGAAATTTATTTTTCCGGCCGTCTGACTCGTTTAAATCAACGAACTAAAACACTGGAGTCCTGGTATAAAAAAGAGAAATCACCAAAACCCCGATTCCCATTTACCATACTATTCGCAGCCGGCCACAGAAACCTTCCCAAGGAACCCATCACCCGCCATGCCCCAGTCCATTGTCTCCTTGCATTGCTGCCACGCACGCCGTATTTAGCATATCCATTACCGGGAACCATGACGGGGGTTATATATATCACACCATAAGAAAACGAGGGGAAAAAAATAAAACCGAAAACGAAAAAGAAGCCTGGTTGAATGCCTCCCTCTCTTGCTTAACTGACGCTGCTGAATAGCTTCATCAGTTAGTCAGTCACTCAGTCACCTCCCCGAGCCCGGGCGCGGCACATCCCCAATCCCATTCCCATCCACCTCCACAGGCCCTGTATTCCCTATTGGATTCCCCATATGCCCTGTATACCCGGTATGCCCTGTATGCCCCATTGGTACCCTCGTCGCAGTCGGCACCCTCGGCATAGTCGGCACCGACGCAACAGCCACCGGAACAGGCGCTTCCCTTACCGCAATAGCCCTATGCCCCATCTCATCCAACCGCGGATCGCTCCCGTCCCTTCTGCCCTTTCGCCCGCCCATGCGCCTGGTCAACTCATTCCGGCGATCGCGTACCCGCCCGCGCAGGTCCTCCCACTTGGCGCGCAGGCCGATGACCTGCCCTTCCTGACAGGCGCGCACGTACCCTTCGCCGAGTTCTTCGAGGTTGCGGGTTTCGAGGTATTTCCCGTTTCCGCGGCCTGCGGAGGAGCTGCGGCCGGTGAACCCGCTGGCGGCTTCGTTGCCGGCGCCGCCGGTGTAGACGACTCGTTGGACGTCGGGGAGGTAGGCCCAGGAGTAGAGGGCGCCGAGGGCCATGAAGGTGGCGAATAGGAGGAAGACGAGGCCCTGGCGGGTGGTGGAGTTGTAGCCCCAGTTGATGCCGTAGACCACGAGGATGGCGACGATGCTGCCAAGTTTTCCGGCGGCGGCCGAGATGCCGTGGCAGAGGGATCGGTAGGAGGTGGGGAAGATCTCGGCGGGGATGATGAAGGTGAGGGTGTTGGCGCCTGTGGGGATGGGGGGTTAGATGGGGTTACTAGGCGAGAAAAAAGGGGGAGAGGGGAAAGGAGCGGCAGGTGAACTTACCAAAGTTGAACATAAAGTGGCAGATAGCCACGCACACCACAGTCGCTGGCGCAGCCGAGGTGTGAGCCACGCCATAATACACCCCGCCCGTAACCAGAAACAACGCGGTCAGAATCAAAAACGACGAAGTCAGCCATTCCCGTCGTTTGATCCGGTTCGCCAGCAGGATAAAGCAGGCGCTCCCCGCGATGGATGCCACTGACACGGTCAAGAGATACTGCTTCGACTGTTCAATGACCGTTTCGTAAATCGAGTTGCACAGCTGCGTGCGGTCGGTTTGCCAGGTCGGGATACCGTCCGCCGCCCAATTGGGCACTAGAGAGGTGCCACCCGGCAGAGTCGAGTTCCAGCACCAGAGGTGCTCGGCGTCGAGGGGCATGCGCTCGGTCGTGGCCCACAGGTCAGCTAGCGTGCCACGGTTGTCGAGGCTGAAGCCGTAGAAGGAGACGTCGAGAAAGAACCAGGTCATGGCCGTGCCGAAAAGGTAGTACCAGTTCTTGTCCTTGATGAAATAGGTGTGTAGGTCCTCCATCGAGAACTGCCGCGGCATGGTTTCGGTTTCGTCGGGGTAACCGTTGGATGCCCCGCCGGTGGGTGACATGGCGATGCCGTTGGCGGTCGACGTCGGGGGTGCGCCGTACACGCGTTGGGTGTCGCGAAAGGCGTTACCGGGCTTGTTCTTGACCTCGAGGGTGTAGAGGCCACAGTCGTAGAGAAAGAAACGGAAAATGATGGCGAGCAGGGCGGGCACTGCGCCCGAGCCAATAACGATGCGCCAGGTACCGTCGATGATCTTCTTGCACTCCTCCTCGTGTAGCGAATTCAGGCCGCACTGCTTCTCCTGCAGGCCGTGGGCGGTGTCTTCGCCGAGGAGCACCCAGACGCCGACAATCTGGGCCAGGGCTTGGCCCACGGGCTGCATTAGGAAGACGGACGACAGCATGGTCGCGCGGGAAGAGGTGCTGGCCCATTCGGACGTAATGACGGCGGATAGGGGGTACTCGGCACCGATTCCTACGCAAAAGTCAGGATACAGGTCGGGCGGGGCAGTAGGCATACCCAGTTAATTACACCCTTTGGGACTCAGGACTCACCAACACCCATTACAAACCGCCACTGCGTTGTGGGGGAAACAGGTTAGCTGGGAAAGAACACGGCGATATCAAGGGGCCGGGTGCAGTACAGATGGTGGACGTACCCAGGTAAACAACGCCAAAAACGAGATATCGCCATAGCCGTTGCTGGTTGTGGCCACACCAATGGTGGACACAATGACTAGAACTAGCTCGATGCCGTAGAGGCGGGTCCGGCCGTACCTATCGGCGAGGTACCCAAACAGCAGCTGGCCAACGACGGACCTGGGGGAAGCGCAGTCGTCAGTATACGACGAGGAGACAACATGACGAGGCGGTATGGGATTTACGGCCCAGCCCAGCATGAGGACGGCATACCCAACTAGCGTCACGAGGTTGATGACTAGGCCGCACCACGAGTGATGTGGAAAGTAGACAAATGAGACAGTGGAGAGGATGACGTTGGTTGCAAAGAGGTTATATCTGCGAGTGGGCGGGCACAAAAGTCAGTATCACGGAGGCCCCGTCCTAAGTGTCACAACTGTGGCACACATGGTTTCTGAGTTCTGTTGTGGTGTGAGTGGGTGAATTGTGCGAGGAAAAGACGCACGAGTCAGTAAGAAACCCCGAGGCGGCCACGCCCCAAATTCTCAGATTCCATGAGTTGAGGTCGAGCTCATATCGGAGCTGCTGACGGTCCTGTGTTTTGGTGGTTCCTGTCAGCTAGCTACGCGGGTATTCAGGGCACTCCGGTACTCCAGTGCTCCCTCCGGTAGCGGACAAAAGGAGGTTAAGTAAAAGTGTGGAATGAAACGTTCGGGTTTACGCCGGTGGTGTCTGCAAAGCTTGCTTGTAGTTCCCACGTACCTGACGATCTCGTGGCGAAAGCGCAGAGCTATCATGTCCCAAGTACCCGCGATTCCTCTTCTTTTCTGGGTTGGGATACATGTCGCCTGGCCGGCCACTGGGTGTCGCGTGGTGAACGGGTCTGTCTGTCGGTTGAATGCAACTCAGCGCCTGCCGACACGCCCCTCCATGGCCAAAACCACGCAATGGCCAACAGCAGCGCTACGGGCGTGTCTCTGTGTGTGGTTGTAAAGAAACGATGCACAGGAATACAAAATTCAAGACAGATGCTGTGAAGACGGGAAGTAAGTGGACGAGGGAGCAGGAAATGGAAAGGGAAAAGAGGCACGGAGGCTGAATGTTGAGGTTCGGTCAACCAAGGTTGGCGGCCTTGCGGGTGTGTGCGTCCGAGAGTGAGTTGAATGTGAGTGACGGGAGCGAGATGCTGTCTTGCCCACTTCGAACTCTCGAATAACGTTAGTCGTCAATTCAGGAACTAGGCCAGCCAAAGCTGAATTCTCTTCCCCCAAACTTTCTTCCCCCTTCAAGCGAACCACGCACCCCCACAGATGGTCCAGAAGCACGCAGGCCCCCCCGGAATTGCAGGAAACCCAAAGCGATTTTGGGGTCCAGGATGGTTGCCCATTGGTGTGTGTGGGGGAACATTGACAAGGGGGCGCAATGACAGCGGTTCATGATGGTGGAGTGCTGGTGCTGGTGCGGAATCTGGTCAACTTCAACCTGACGATCCTGGTGTGCTGTGCCACGATGCCCGAGTTTCCAGGTCGCTTCCATGTCCGCGCTCCCCCAGCCTGGCGATGTTGTGCAGATGGGGAAGACCACGCTTCCTCGCTCGCAATCTGCCAAGGCGTAACTGAAGGCCGCCTGGGGCTTGGCACATATTGGCGGTTTGAAAAGTCGACTTCTTCCTGTTTGTTTCCTGCCCAGCTCACGAGTTCTTGTCAAAAAGGCGTGTCAACGGTGTCAACGCGCCTTCGGCGTCGACGAGAAAATCGCAATCTTCCACTGCAGAGAGAGGTTTAAGGCGCAAAGAACAATTGACAAACCCAGGCTGTCGCAGTTGTGTCTCATCTCGGCACCCTGGATGAGAACCAAACCATATCTGATGGGGATGGCACGCTCAGCTGCGTCTGCCACGAGCGTTCCGTGCAGTCGGGGCGTCGCAATCGTTAGACTAGTTTCAACATTTTCTTCTGCCCCGAGATCACAAGCAAACTTGACGCCACGGGGGGAAAACCGGCACCTTGGGTTCGTGGATCATTCCGCAGCCCGTGCCGCTTGCCCGTGTGAGTGTCTGGATGGGGGAAAGGACGTTGAAGCTCTGGCCAATCACAACCGCAAATCCGACCCTGCTCCCTCAATCCGGGCTTCTCATTGGCTCTATGTTAGATCCAAGGGATGGACACGCCCAGAACCCAGTCCATGAGCCGCGTGAAGACAGAACCAAAAACAGAGCCACGAAGCAGGGCAAACCAGAGCAGAAGCCGAACGCGTGCTCTTCTCTCTCAGCCGCTCGTTCGTCCGGGAAGACGTTCCCGGGCTGCCTTGGAAGCGAGCGGCTCATCCGAGAATGACCCGTTGTTGAGGCACAGCGCGGACGGCTTGATATCCAAAGATAGCTGACTAGGCATGAATGTCAGGTCATACCTACCCCCCAGCAGCACTTTGTAGTGTACAATCGCCGGCAGGCAGCCATTGTTGAAGAAGTTCCATCCCCGACATTCGGCAACGAAAGGAACTTATGCTAGCGCGCCGCATCGATAGTTTGGGCAACATCGGCGGCCAAACTAACGAAACACCTGATGATGAAATGTCATGCCGAGAATTAGTTGATGGGTCCCTGCCATCATAGCCCATGATAAAATTTTCAACCTTGTCGCCAAGCGGGCGATACAAAACACAATATTCGCTGCCGCTCTTTCCGACTACCTCCGGCTAACATCGACCATGTCGTGTGCGCGTGCGCAAAACCTGGTGATCCTTGGTATACCAGCTCCCGATCCAACCGCGCTGGCTGCTCATGCTACGGCGGCCCCGGCGCTTGCTCGAGCACCTCCATGTGCCGTTCGTGATGATACATCTCCGGCGTCAGCGTCCCATCGTGGCCCGCCTCTGCAGACCGGAGCTCCGCGGCAATGGGCCGGTCTTCTCGACTTCGCGCTCTCGCCTGGACCGAAGCGGAACACGCTCCCGTCGGCCTTGCGTGTCTGCCGGCTGACGGTGAAGATACTGACGCCGACGCCGCATTGGGTCTGAAGGAAGAGTTGCATGGCTTCGAGGAGAGCGACTGGGCGGGTTTCGTGCCATTTGATGACGCGCTGCCTCCTAGAGATAGATGGAAAGCCGAAGAGAGGGCGAAGTGGTCGATCCAAATCTAAAGCGGCCTTTTGTTCTTTCTTTCGTGTGTCTTGGTTTTTCGGTGGATATGATGAGAAAAGTACCTCGAGGTGCTCCAGCGTCAACTTGGCAGCATTTTTGTTGACATCCTCGGGCGTTTTGAGCTCGCCGATGACGGCAAACTCATATTGCCGTCGTCGAACGGTCCGCTGGTTAACGTTGAGGACGAAGGCAATCTCCTCATTGTGAACTTCAGGACCTGGAGTAGCCTTGTTAGAATAGCCTGGTGGTGGTCCGAAAGCTGTCTCTTCATCATGGACGGGGTGCTACCATGGGCGGGCTAACGGGCGGTACTACGGAGTACCGTCGTCAGCCTTCGAGGAAGTTTGGTCAAGGAAGTGGGGGCCAATAACCAACTGTGGACCGTTGCAAAGCGGGAGCACCCGAACCTCGTCTCATACTGTTCAGGGTTAGGGTACCGTTAGCCTAATTGCCAAATTGCCAAAGACCCGACCTGACCGCGTGTCAGTTTGGCTCACTCGTGCACGGACGAAATCCCCTTCTCACCAGTCCTCGCTCCGCGGAATCCCAGGAACCCCCACCTAGATCCAAATCACCACACCTCGAAAAAACGTGCCATGACACAAAATTTGGAGAATCCAGAACTCGCGATCGTCGAATCCCCGTCCGGGATGCTCTGCCTTTAATTCGAGATATTTTCCATTTCTGTCGAGATCATGTCATGTCGCGCGAGATCCACGCACAGCATGTCACCCAAAACTGTCCAATCGTCAAATCATAGCCGTTTTTGCCCAACACTTTTCAGCCTCTTCCCCCTCCTCCCTGCTCAACCCATGACAACCCTAAGCCATGGCGCACCCGTGGCGGCGGTGGCTGCAGTTCCCGCTGACAGGGCCCGCGTCTTGGATTTTTCCGGGGTCACAGACGGTCACTGAGCAGCGAACGAAGACCTTGAGAAATGAGACTTCAAAGAGAGCGGGGGAAGGGTTTGAGGAGGATCCAGGCGGGGAGCTAATGCGCTTCCTGCAGCATCCCTGCCCACTAGCCACATGGTGCGTCTCGCAAATCGCATGCCGCGGTGCCAGCCCGTGGGCGGATGGATGGCTTGCTGCGAACTGCCCAAACACCTTGCGCAGCCTGGAAACCACATTGTGAACCGCCGCCTCGGCCACCCGCGATCCGAGGTTGGTCCCCTGAAGGAAGGCTGGCTGCTGCTGCTGCTACTGGTGGTGGTGGTGCTGCGACGACGACGACGACGACGACTGCCGCTGGTGCTGCTGCTGCTGCTGCTGCTATTACGACTGGGTCGCTTCTCCCAGTGACCGGTCGTCTCACCCCGCCCGGTGCTTTGGTTGGTTGTTACCTGCGATTTTACCTGACCCCCGCGCTGGTTGGTCGCTGTTGCCGCAAGGACAGAAGCAAGATTTGCGCCTCGACAGACTTCACGAGCCGTTCACGAGCCACGAACTAACCATCTTCTTACTTACCCCACTGACGGCCCCGGGCTGGCCCGAAAACAAGACAACACACACATACAGCTGAGGCAGCTGACGTTGAACGGACTTCCTGCTTGCGTGGGTAGACGTGGGAGAAAGAGAGGAGAAGGATTCAGGACAACAAACCAGGGAGAAAAATTCCGCCTCCTACGCCATCGTCCCGAGTCGACAGGCGCTTGTTACCGCCAACACCATCATCACCTGGCCGCAAAGACATGTCGTTGTGGACAACCTCAGACCACCCCGGCCTGCACGTCCTGTCACATCCCTTTCGGCATCGACATCAAGGCGCTCATCAACCTACTGGCCCATCTGAGTGAGCTCTTCACCTGGCTCTCATCCCACCCCGGGGACGATAGGGCCTAGCCGGTGGTCTATCTCTCCCTCTCCCCCCTCTCTCTGGGTCTTTAATGAGATGCTGGACCGCTGTCTCGACGACCCCCTGACAGCCTCTCCACGGCTCCTGGATCCCGGTTACGCAAATCAGCAGCAGCCTCCCACATTAGAACAGCGGTGTGTTCAACGCCGATGTTGACGCTCGGAATTCTTGCGCTCATCAGACTCTCTTACATACCCCTCGCACCAGCACCACTATGGCCCCGTCTTGGCGGTCTGGGTCGTCGTCTTCCTTCACCTCGTCGGCCCTGAGCGCCGCCCCGTCTCATCCGCAACACGCGGTCAGTCCCGTGGACTCAACGTTCACACCCACCTCCGCCGCCATTTCCGCCCTGACGGCCGAGTCTTCGGCCCCACAGACCCCCCCGGCGCCTCTCGATCTCGGCCCCCCTGGCTACCACGCGACAATGTAATGACCTAAGCCGCCCATCCATCCATTACACCCTTTCCCCCCCTTCCAGCGGTAGCACGCCTGCCGGCCTATGCCTGACCGAGTGGCCCTGCTTGGCTACCTGCCTACCTGCCTACCCGCCTATCTACCTCTTTTTTTTTACTACGCAAAATACCGATCTTTGTTTTCTGACACCCCCGGCTGTCTAGAAAGCTATTCGAGCGGACGCCAAACGAAGTGACCGTCTACCTCGGCCCATGGGAAATCGTAGGTGCCAACCCACGGCGACTGCTGTGGCAGTGCAGTTATGCGGGCGAGGTATTGGAGCATTTCCGTACGTTTTTGAGTGTACTTGTCTGATGTTGTGTTTTTTGGTTCTTATTCACCTGAGGTCACCTTTTCTTCTTCGTTTCTTTTCTGTCTACCTGTTGTTCCCATACGATTCTTGTCGTCGTTGGCGCTTACTCACGGGGAGAGAACGTTTGTATTGCTAAGACCACCTCCTCTCTTAGTACCATCTGATAACCCCAGCGAGTTGTTCCCACATACACTCCATGCTCAACACCGGCGGTTCGGCGACCCGCGGGAGATGGAGCTCTACCTCTCCTTTCAAGAGCCCCATCGGATCCGCTACACCACAAGAGAGGGTACTGTCCACGACGAGTACATCGAGGTCAAGTACGAGTTCACCACCATTGAGGGGTCCATGCAGTTGCAGAGTGACCTTCGAAATCGAGACCTGATCGACTGGTTCGACGTTGATGTCGTCTGGTCCGACACCCACCGCCGAACGGACTCATACGGTAGTGTCCGCGGCTTGGGCACTATCCAACGCATCAAACTGTGGCGGGATCGCTATTCTACGTTTCACTATCTCACCTTCTACGCGAACCACCGCCGCCTCTGGAAGGAGTATCTGCTCGACGACTTCGACCGCGATCTGCGGCAACGGGATGATAGGCACAAGCGCGTGCAACTGGGGGCCCGTGGTAACCGAAGAGGGAGTGCGTCGGAGAGCAGCAGCGGAAGAGGCGGCGGAGGCGGTGGTTCGGGCCGAGGGCAGAGCCGCGAGCGACGGTTCTCGACGTCGATTTTTTCCCGCTCTTCTCGGCATGGTACTGGCAATTCCGGGGGTTCGTCCACTACCGCAAACACAGCTCCTCCATCTTCTTCAGCATCAGCCCAGAGCGGGCTCGACATACGTTATCTAGGTATCCAGTTTTCTAGGAATCCCAGTGTTCAGACTGGGAGTGACGGTGAGTTGGTTCATTCCACGCCCCTTTCCCGTGGGGAGGTTATCTTTTGGGGGATTATCGAAGTTGGCGCGGGAAAGTGCCCTGTCTGGGCAGCAAGCTGATGAGAGTGTGAAACCCCGTCCCCCGAAACAAGATCACAGCAGATTTCTCCTCCGTTGGGACGCTGCACACGCTGCCGATGCCCAATTTGAGGCAACATTCCCTACAAATCACGTCGAGCTACCGTCCCCTTACGTCAATGGGTATCAAGAACGCCGTCCACCACATGCCAATGGGGTTTCCGAGCTCCAAGCTCAAGTCAATTCTCCAGAGCTAGCAGGTAGCTTTCTACCGACTGCATCCGGGGCTACAGGTGGAACAGGGGGCTATTATGCAGACTCGGATGGGACGCAGTGAAATTAGGGTCTCATCTGCTTCCCACGAGATTCAAAAATGACTACCTTGTGGACTTGCTCTAGAAGTCTCAGAGAGAGTGAGAGAGAGAGAAGAGGAAGGGGGCGCCCAACGCCGTATGATGATGCCGGTTGCGAATGCAATAGATACCCGATTTACGTTCCCAGCACTTACTTCTCGGCCGTATGTCCCTCGTCTTCGTGATGCGGGCCAAACAAAAGGATCTTGCGGAAAACAAGAGCCGGGAACAAGAAGACGGGCGAAAAGAAAAGGAGGAACAATACGCATAATCGCGAGTAAACCCTTCAACAACTCGCGACTGGTCAGAATCAAATTCCGCCAGTTAAATCTACCAGGTCCATCAGCTTCTCACCCACTCATTGGAAGCCAAAACTCCCAATCCCAATCCCGAACGCAGGCGGCTTCCTCATTAGTGGGGGCGTGCGTCCCTCTCTTCTCCGGACGACTGCCCCGCTGCCCCTCGTTGTTCGGGGAATTGGGCGAGACTGTTCGGACGGCCCCGCTGCGGGCCGATGTACCTACCCAACGCAACGCAGCCAAGCCGGCAACGACGTCATCTCCAACACACTTGCAGCATGCAAGACCTATCAACTCACCCCGCGGGGTATTACCTTCTCGTCTTCGTGAGACGTCACGACATCGAGGGGAAACCACGTTTTACGTGAGATGCTCATGAGGATAAATAAAGATCTTGATCGGTGGTTGTATTTGCGACGGCAAGCTGAATCCCGTATTACGGCCCAATCGATGGAAGATTTGTGACGGTGTTGATGCAGTGTGAACAAGCTCGACCTGTCACTCATATTCCTCGCTCATTCGGTTCTAAGAGCACTGGCTTCTAAAGACCCTCTGCTCCTTACACTAGCAACCCACTTTGCACAGCAACTTGATTATTCACTACAATCGATCGATCAATAATCACTATGCCGGAAGTTATCTTGTCCGTCAACGCTGGTTCCTCGTCGGTCAAGGTCTCAGTGTACACTGCCGAACAGGGACAGTCGCCCACACCCATCGCGGAAGCACAGGTGAGCGGGCTCACAGCCCCTCCCGCGATCCTCAAATACAAACGAGGCGATGAGACTGTTGTCAAGGACCGTAAGGTCGAAGACCAAGTCAACGGCCAACAAGACGCGGCCTTCGCCGTCATCCTTGACACACTGATCAAGGACGACGGTCTGCCCGACATCCAGCACAAAACCGACGTCGGCATCATCTGCCACCGCATCGTTCACGGCGGCGACTACACCAAACCGCAGCTCATCTCCGCCGAGACCTACCACCACCTCGAAGCGCTCAACGATCTCGCCCCGCTGCACAACGCCAATAGCCTAGGCATCGTCCGGCATTGCATCGAGGACTTCCCGTCCCAGTCCACCCGCAATGTCGCCTGCTTTGACAGCCAGTTCCACGCCACCATTCCCAAGCACATCCGTACGTACCCGATCAACCAGGACGTCGCGCGCAAGAATAAGCTGCGCAAATACGGGTTTCACGGGATCAGCTATTCGTTCATCACCCGCGCGACGGCCGAGTTTCTGGGCAAAAAGCAGGATGAATTGAACATCATTGCCCTGCACCTGGGCTCCGGAGCAAGCGCGGCTGCGATCAAGGGCGGGAAGAGCTGGGATACGAGCATGGGGTTGACGCCGCTGGCTGGGTTGCCAGGCGCGACGAGGAGTGGAAGTGTTGATCCAAGGTGAACCCCCCTTATTTTCATCTTAGCCCCCATCTCTCTTCGGAATATAGAACCTAACAGTTAATATATCTACCCAGCCTCGTTTTCCACTACGCCAGCGACGTCGGCAAGCTCTCACCCGCTTCGACCAAGGACCTCCACATATCACGTGCCGAAGAGATCCTCAACAAGCAAGCGGGCTGGAAAGCCCTAGCCGGCACCACCGACTTCAGGGTCATCACCAAGTCCCTGTCCTCTTCCCAAGGTTCCCGAGACAACAACAATAACGACGACGACGATGAAGACGGAGACAACGAAACAGCCCGCCGCCACCGCCTCACCTTTGACCTCGTAGTCGATCGCATCTGCGGCTTCGTCGGCGCCTACTTCGTCTCGCTGCACGGCCGCGTCGACGCGCTTGTGTTTGCCGGCGGGATTGGGGAACGGAGCGATGCGCTTCGGGAGGCGGTCGTCGAGAGGGTGGGGTGTTTGGGGTTTGCGTTGGATGATGGTGATGGGAAGGGGGGAGGGGGACAGGATCCGACGGCGGTGGTGTGGGATGTGGGTAAGCGCGGGGTCGAACCGCGCGTGCTGGTGTGTCAGACGGATGAGCAGTTTGAGATGGCGAGGACGTGTGCGGAGGATGAGGAGTGTTGGTGAGGGTTTGACGGGGGTGTGAGACTAAAAGAAAAGGGGGGTTGGTCAATGGGCAAACTCTCGAGGTTGGTTGGTAAAAAAAAATGCAGTAAAAGGTTAATCAAAACTAGTCATCATTATTCAAGATGTGGACAAGGCGATACGTTTATGACAAGACCTCTCGATTTGCCCATAAGCTCGGCCGTCTCGGCATCTGATACCTTCGTCTTGCCTATGACCACGTAAGGTATTACAGCCTTCGCCCTATTTGTTCACCTAACTTTGATCTATACATCCCATCACTTCCAAGCTGACCAAAAACCCCCACATCGCATCACATCTCACAGCCCCAAGACACACCAGCTACCCACACAACAACACAGAACAGAACAGAAATAAAACCAGACTAGGATAAATAAAAACAAATCATCAAAAACATACAGCACTGAGGATTCGCTGGTCGTCACCGACCCAACTACTAGTTCAGCCCTTACAAGTTTGACTAGGGGAGAGCGGACGGGATCCCGTATTTTCTTGTAGGTATGGCCGTATGTGATAGCTTTTTACGAAATCCGAGTTGATATACCACGGTCGGAGGCGGCAAGAGGTGTCGGGCGGCTACATACGGTTAATTAACGAATGCATGAATAATTCAGTCCTGCGTTTATGAGTGATGATAAAACGATGGATAGGATGTATAGGACGGGCAATGCTTGTTCTGTAACCGTTTGGTATTAACTATAGGTCATATCGTGTCAGACATGCGGCGAGTGAAGTAAAGTGCTTCCCGAGACAACTTGATGCCATGCAGACACAGACAAGTAGTGATTTAACATGCTCGCAACACCAATATTATATCCTTATGACCACCGTTAATTCCTTAAGACTTTACATGAAACAACATTTGAATTTTCACGTCACATTCCACATCTCACATTTCATCAACCATAGGCACATCTCACATCACATCTCAACAATCATAGGGCTCGTGCGTTTTATCGTATGCAAATGTTTTTTTCGAATACTGATTTCATGCGCGGTAGTCTCCTCGCCTGACCCTTGTGTTATTCCGCTCTCCCTTTCCCTCGGCGACTCAGGGCAACAAGAACAGGATTATACCACGAAGCATTAACTAGTTGATTACCGCGGTATCACCCGTACCGTCAATGTCTCCTGTTGTCTCAACGTACCGCCTCGGATTTCAACTTCGCTCGTTTCGGCCTAGGCGGGGACAGTTTCATGACCCTAAAGCCGTTGAAAGATGTACGGAAAGTTGTTGCCCGCGATTTCATATCTAATCCAAGTTCCATTGTTCGGTGGTACTGTAATAGCCCGGCTTCGTCCAGGTCGGGCTTCGGGATCGGCTGTGCATGCACATGTTGCCCTCTGCATGCCCTGACTGTGTAGTGTGCCTGACGATCACTGGCAGCCCGAGCCACAGTGGGCAGATGGGGTGTCAGAGCCTTGCAGTGCGGTTGGAATGCAACGCCTGCCAAGCCCCCCCCCTAAGAACAAATCAAGTGGAAGCGCTGAAAAACCGGTAAGCCGGCAGCGGTGCAACGTACTGCGGCGATCGCTGTGACCTCATCTCTCCTGGATGGGAAGTGAAGCTTTTGAACGGAGGGTGACGATGATGGGCAAAGGACGGCGGCCGGCGATGACCCCGCGGCCAATCCAGCGGGTGCACTCGGCCTGGCATGGTGGCGACAAGGCTCCAACCCCTGCCCCGGTAAACCACACACGACCCTTGGGGGCAGCTCCGGTCGCTACCCCTCGTTTTTTGGGTTCCCTTGTCACAGGGATAGGGTGATCGGACTGGTCCCGTTTCGATCGCGGCGGGTTATCGTCACTCGTCAGGTCGTGTTTGCCGCCCATCGACGATGTCCAGGAACACCCCCCAAATTACCCAAAGACATTATAGGTATCGTTTCCGTGAGGAGAAAAAATAAAGGCAAAAATGCTGCCGGGAGAAAAGTATAGCCATCCTCCCCCTGGCCCGCTTGCGCAGGCAAATGGGAAGAGGAAGGGTTAAGAAGAGGCCAACTACCGTCGTTTCGTAAATCAGATCAAAACGCCAAAACCTCGTGTATGTGTGACGTTTCCGATTCAAGACAAACAAACCCCTTCTCTGGGCGATAACAAGACGAAGAGCAAAGCTGAAGCAAAGCAACATGAAAATGAGTGCTGTTGTTTCCTTAGCACTCTTTTTCACCCTGTGTCTGTCAGGGTTGTTGGTCTGACGACCCAATCTGCTGTAATGCCGCTGTCGCGAGAGTGTCGAGATTTGTGGGCATGGGGGCTGCAGCGTCAACCTCGGGCGAGTGCGGTTGCAAACCGGACTCAAGGACGCGCAGGTCCCAAGCGTTTCTCAGGGTGGGACTCATGGAGGCGGCCTTAATCGATCGACCAGACCGCCCGCCTGTTGTCGTCTTTGTCACTCCTGCTGCGATCGCTCGGCTGCGATTCGGGGCCGAGTGGTTGGATGTCGGCGAGGGCAGCGTCTGGATGGACGAGGAGGACCGACGGTTGTTTAGGAAGGCAGGCCGCGAGACCGAGGACCGCGGCTTGTTGTGAGTCTCGACATGCTGCTTCATGTTGTCGGCGCGAGTGAACTTCTTGTTGCAGCCAGGCCAGGTGCAAGGGACGCTCTTCTCCGCCGTGTGGATCTTGGCGTGCCGCGAGGCATGGCCCGAGGTTGTGAACGTCTTCTCACAGCCAAGCGTCTCCCGGAAACGGCAAGGGAATCGCTTTTCGGACCGGTCGCCGCCAGAGGAGGGGGCGACATTGGACCGCCTGGGGACGGGAGGGGGAATCAAATCATCCTCGTAGACGGGTCGCCCGTCACTAAGAGTGCTGGGCTGCCGTTTAAGCCTGGCCTGCATAGGCGCCTCTTCCTGGTAGTACTCGTCATATCGGGGGCGGTGGTCTGTTTGCGATTGTGGGAATGGGCGATAGCCCGGCTCGTACAGCGGAGTCAGCGGGGAGACGGGCTCCGTGGGGTTCATGTGAGAGTCGTAGGAGGAGGACCGGAGCAGCTCGGGAGTCGCGGGTGTTGGTGAGGTTCGTGGTACTTGCGCTGCCTGGACGTCGGCAAGGCTTGGAAGGGGGTGGCTTGTGCGAGGTGCCTCATCGTTCAAGAGTGATACCCGACGCCCAGCGGCATCACGCGTCTCAAAGCGAGGGGGCATATTGGCGAAACTGGTGTTGGTTTTCTTGGGCCTCTCACTCACTCACTCACTCACTCTCGTCTTTTGCTCCCTCTCCGTGAAATCTTCACCCGCCCTTCTCTAATTCTCAAAAAAAAAAAAATAAAAAGAAATAATATAAAAAATAGCTTTTCGCCGTTGAGAACCGCTCTCTAAAACCAATGGCTGCTGGATAATTGGCGTAACGGGGTTTAGGCCGGAGTAGTGGAAGTACCGGCCCAAAGATGGTGTACTGTGTATATCTCAAAAAAAAAGCTTGCTCATGCGCGGCGGCGTAAGTGTGTCGATCGGGCCGATGGGTTTTTAAGAGCATGTGCCGAGCTGGTGGAAGGAATTGATGAGCGAGGGACGGCCTGTTTTCTCACAGAACGTGACAAAAATAGGCAATCGGGGGAGAAGATATCATGAGGTGGAAGTGAAGTTTAAAAAACGAACGGCCGGGCTGGAATCGGGGTGTCAACACAGGCAGCGCCTTGGGGTGGGAAAGAGCTCGACTTTATGGGAAACCACAAATTGACCATGGGGTTTTGCGAGAGATTCAGGGAGGAGCCCTTTTGCAAGGATCCTTGCTGGTTGCAGAGGGGTACATGGAGGGGTGGATGTAGTAAGGATGTTGCAAGGGCCAGCTTAGGCCAGCCCACGGTCGCGGACAGGGGCACTTGCACATGGGACGCAAGTCACTCGCAAGTCCTGCCAGCCGTTCACGCTCTCGGGGAGCGCTCAAGTCCCTGACGCAGAGGGGAAGGCTCCGGGCACTCGACATTGAGGCTCCCCCATGATTATATCACGACGAATGCATCAAGGTTGCTTAACCACCTACCAAACAAGCATCAAGGTTATATTTTCGTCCGCGAGCCATTACTGAACGGAGGCTTTTCTGTTTGCTCAATTTTTCCTCCCTGCCCCTCCTTTGTGATCTCAATTTTATTCGATTAGCCTGGACACAACCCCAGGCACGAAAACGAAGCCGAATTATAATGTTCGTTCAAGAAGAATGACGGGAGCGAGAAAGCAATCTGGAGACAAAAAGCGCTCTTCCTTAGCTGCTTACCCGGCGCACCGCCGCTCCCGAACGCTTCCAGGTCCGATCGATCGCATGCTTTTCTTGGCTTTCATGCTTCGGCCCCGGGATTTATTAGCGAGGGAAAGTTTTATTCGGGGGTCTGCAATCGGCATGGCCTTGCATTTGCAAGTCGCAGCAGTTCCTTGGTGAGAGCCTGGCCAGCTGGCCAGCACCCCGTGCCCCGTTTCTCCGCAGCTCTTTTGAGTATGGCCCCGCGAACATCGCGCAAGGATCCAGCTCTGGACTGGAGAGGGGTGAAAACAACCTGTGGGCTCAATGACGAAATTTTCAGGATCGCAGACCCTCGAGCCTTGACCGGAAAGATAGCGCTATGCACCCACGCATCTTGTCGACTACGTACAGTATATTTGCCCCTTCTCTCTTTTGTTCTCTGAATTTCTTGGACGGGCTGCTGGGTACGTTGGGCTTGTATGTTTTGATCCTATAGTTGCACCAAAAATCCCGCGATCTAGGGGCATCTCGTGTAGAGTTTTGCGGAGTGGGCGATGAACCAAGATCCTCGATTGCCAGCAACGTTGTTGTCATCGATGGTCAGCGCTGCGAGGCGCCAGCGCCATCGAAAAGGCCGGGGGTCGCTCTCGGTTGCGCATCCTTTCTTGGAGACTCGGGGCCCGGCAAGGAGGCAGATCAGGAACGCCCAGGGGTTCGAGCGACCAGCAGCAGCGTCCTTGATTGGCCGGATACTCACAGCGCGCGGGCGGCTCACCCGGGCCCGCCGAGACCCCTCTTGGGATCCCTAGCTTCGTTAGAATTTTTAGGCTTGCTTCACTGTTTCTCGTATGCTAGCTGGTTCGGCTCGAGGCTGGCTGGCTTGACGAGGGCGGGGGTAGAAGCGATCGGTGCGTGGGCGCGTGGGCTCATGGGTGGGCTCACCGACCAAAACAGGCACGGGGGTTTGAAGGGAGGAACCCTGAAAAGCACCGGCAGCTTGGATTTGACGCCGGTTGCCGGTTGCCGGTTGCCGGACAGTGGCGCCCTGGCTTGACCTTCGATTCGTGGTTTCTTTCTTCTCCCCGTTTATCCTATATTTCTCCCACTTATCTCTCAATAGCATATCTATGTACATACACGTTGATATCTTGATGTTCAGTATCTCAACTGTGAACAACAAAACGGTGAAGCCTCATCGCACCTGCTGAGACCTGGGGTTAGTCCCCTTTGGTCTCGGCAGATTTTGAGAGTGACGTCAGCGACCGGGGGTCTGGATCCTGCACTTTGTTCATCTCCACAACGAGGGCCTTGCGACTGAAGGCCTGGGCGAGTCGGAAGTTGCTTCGTCACTTCAAATTGGGGGGGTTGCAGGTTTGCATAACGGGGCATGCGGGGGCGTATTTTGTCCCCATCCGTAAGGTGCTGGGGATCACGCTGCTGGGCCAATTCAAGGTCAAATCCTTCAGTTACATCGTCTATTGAGGTCGTGAAGGTAACTGGGAATGAAGGGTCCAGGGACGTTCTTCTTGGCAAGGCTGCATGAACCCTTCAAACGGAGGTCCCTTGAAGCACGAGGCTGTTCTGTTCACCACAAAGACCGAATATTATGTCGAATTCTCCCGCCTAAAAGTTAAAAAAGAAGGACATGGTGTCCACGTCACCTTTCAACCAAATGAAACATACCTCATGAAACATAAGAAAAAACAATTTCGTTCCGTTATCTTTGTTTTTTTGCTTCGGTACCTCCCGGACAGATCGGGGTAGGTTTCCGTGCCTGAGCGAGCGGTCAGGGTCGAGCAACACAAGCGGGTCATCGTGACGGAATTTCCTGTCAACGATAGCTACGAAAACACACAACAGAAGGAGGACTCAAAATGCGGGTTTCTTCGAGGCCTGTCCCATGCGTTCTTTCGCACGGCCCAGTCACGCTAGTTCAGCTAGCGACTGTTTACACGTGTATTGAGGAACAGACGGGAGCGACGGGGGGGTTGGTTGGGAAACGGAGCCGGTTGTGTCTAGGCGTATGGATAGATAGGCACTGACCGCATCGTGATGGGCATGTGCATTGCGGCCCGGGACTTGGCTGGCGTCCAGGCGCCAAAAACATGTCAGACAAGATAAGAGAAATCGTAGTAAATCACGAATTCATCTCCTGTATGATGTGTACATGTTTAAACCGGATATATTTGTTTGTTGTAGTGTAGGCGGGCAAGTATATCTGCGTCATTGTCCAGTGCTGCCCTGAACCATTTCAGAAACTAGAAAGCCCCACCATGCCGCCTGTTTGGAAACGCAAATGCGGGAGGGGGGGTGTGTGGGAAAAAAAGGGGGTGTGGATCTGGGGACAGGGCAGCATTTGGATGCTAAATTCGGGTCGTGCTTGTGTCCCTTGTACCCTGGCGGGGTTCTTGCGTTGTCAATGATACCATCAACTTCGACAAACAGACGCAGCGAGGCAGCTCAACAAGCTTTTGGGCAAGGGGTTCTGGTTATGACACGGTCTGCTTTGACACAAACACGACAACCGTTGACTTGCATATGGGCGTTTCTAGGGACAAAAGCTCCGGTGACACACAACTTGGAAGCACCCTCCACAAACTTGGATCGCGAGCTCACGCGCTGCAAGTCATTTCCCTCGTAGGCTTCGCGGGGCAAGGCCGCCCCGATATTTGAGAGGGAAAGAAACAAGGCGGCCGGTCCCGGAGCGCCCGACGAGCTGCCTTCGTAAGGAAGGAGGGGCCGACAGTTAACCCGCGATCGAACTTCAAATTTCAAATAGACTTTTCTTCAAGATCTACAACTGGGATCGAGGACCCTGAAAAAGAAGATTTGTCCATCAAGATTGGGGACAGGAAAGTTGGAAAAGCGTGGTGCGTGACGAGGAGCGCGAACGCAAGAGGCTGCGCTGATGGCGCTGATGGACGATGGGATTCTCAGGGTCCTCCATGGGCGTTTGGTGGGCGCTGGGGCCGTCTGACAGAAGCTGACCAGGGATCGATGTGTTTTGTGAAAAGCAGATCGAGGAATTCGCAGACGATCGAGAACATCGCGGATGATAACCAAAACCCATGCGGGACTGCCCCACTTAGCGCCCCTAAGACCCTTGCTCCATCGGTGGATGGCTCGGCTTGGGCAATTCCCAACCTCGACCTCAGCGGGCGAGACCATGGGATTGAGAGCGGGGGAAGCGTGCAGAAGTTTCGAACCCTCAGGGCACAAGACAAGGTGAGGGGTGGAATGTGGGAGAGATGTGTGCGGACGATTCTAGGAGCTTTTCTCCCGGGTTTTGCTTGCTGGTGGAAAGGACTCGGCTCAGGAGCTCAGGAGCTCAGGAGCTAATGACAACCTTGTGAGGCGTGGTTCTGAGCACCAAGACCACAAGAGACACCAGGACTAGTGTAGTTAACGGTGTGATGGAACATCCCGGGAATGCAGACTCATCAGAGTGACGACATGAGGTATCAAAAGCGAGGGCCGCGAGAGCGAGGAGTGGATGCCAACCCTGGCCGGCCGTTGTAGGGGAGCTGCCCGGTAAATTTATTGAAGTTAACCGGACCTCCTCTTCCGGTCCGCGGGGAGGTCGGCGGGGGTTTGAAGATCATCAGACGGAGCAGCACGGCCCAATCAACACGGCAAGAACGTTCACCCTGCCTGCCTGATTCTCAAGCTCAGCCGTGTGCAAGTTTGTGGAGCACAAGGAAGAAGGCACGAAGGGAAGCTCCCAGGCCGCACTCAATGCTCAACAGTGACTTTCCTTGGACCTCTGGGCGCGATCCCCCCGATCCCCCTCCGCCCACCCTGGACGTCCTGCATCTCAGCGGATTTTTTGCAGAGTTTTCCGATCCCGATCACGGCGCGCTGGCACGCTCCCTCGTCAATTCCCGCGTCGAGCAATTTTCTCTTGCAACTTATCCGGACCTACGTCTCAAAAAAGAAGGATAGAAGAGAAACGGAGGGGAAGGGGGGATTTGCCCCGCGGTAGGGCAATACAACCGTGATGCCCCCCAAGGGGCTGCCTGGCGCGCCCGAGCTCGTGTATCCAGGACACCCGTGGACATTCGTATGGACCGATCGGTGGCGAGAGCGTTTGCCGCATATGCTGCGAAACACAACCAGCAAGCCTCCTTCGACCCCTCGGCCACAATTGCGAATACTCTCGTCTCTCATCACCCATACGCAATACCCTGCATCCAGCGGATGCAATATGAAGGCAAAAAGACCCTTGGAATCTCTTCCCCTCGACCAATACGACAGGACGTACTGATCGCCGACGATCGATCGCGGCAACGCAGACAAAACACACGGGATGGGATTTGTCCAACGGATGCAAAATCAGCAAAAGGCGGGGTGCACAACTGCGTTGTGCCTGGATCGCGTTCTGGCACGGTCATTGGCGTTGATAATGGACGGACACCCCATTTCTTCTCTGCCGTCCCTGCGCGGCATCGGAGAACGACACAATGCCATCCATTACCAGGTCGGATTCTCACACTAACCCATATGCAGGATTCCCTCGAGTCGATGGTGTCGAGCCACGCCCCCCTCTTCGGGCCTTGAGCAACACGACCGTGTATCATTCCTGCGTTTTATCGCGTGTACGGCAGGCAACGCCCGGCCAATACCGGCTCGCGACAGAAGACTTCCATTCTCCCCCGCTTGCAATGCACAGCTGTCCGACACCTCACGCGCAATCGCACCGTTTTTTTTTTCATAATCAGAATCACTAGGCAAGACAAAAAGAAAGATCACCATGTCGCTCCGACCGCTCGCACACACCCTCCCAAGCCACTCTCCAACCGCCGACCGTTCAGCCAATTGTGGACCGAGACATTTTTTTATCACCCCAACCCTACCGGGATGCATCGCGGACAATCCATCCGGTAAAGATAGGCGGGACGGCGAGGCGGGACGGCGAGACGGCCAGGAAGAAGAAGGCCGACAGGGAGGAACGCGGGAAAGAAAAAAAATTACACATACATACAGTTATGGCAGGTCAAGTATTCCTAGTGGGCAAGATGCCTCCCTCCCTTACAGACCCTGTCTGAGACAATGGGTACAGGAAATCCTCCCGGTCAAATTGATGGAACATGATTCGGGTCCATGTGCCGGGCAGTCGCACCGACTGCGCTTTGGGGCTAAGAAGAAGAGAGAAGAGGGGAAATGAGGGAAAAAAAAGAGGGCGCGTGGAGGGGCGAACCCGGCTCTCAGTGCAAGTGCTCGGCTGGGCGAGTGGAAACGCGAGGAGAACTCGTCCGGTACCTGTGTCCTGAGTCTTTGGACGTTGCCGAGGGCAGTTCGGCTCGAGGGGCACAAATGGAGGGACGTGTAGGGAAAGAGAGGAAAAAATGGAAAAGAAGGGTTCTGATGGTGGTGCCCCAATGGTTGGTTGATTCACAGGCCCTTCCCTCGTTGGCCATGGCATTTCTGTCACTGAAAACATGGCATTTTACAGAATCCCATGGCGCACCGGGCCCCGCACCACTCCCCCAATGGGGAGTTGATCCTCCCCTCCAAAGGCCGAGACCCTTGAGATCGCCCGCCCTGTGACAGGAGCCTGACGTTTTTTTCTCGCCTTCCGTCGTCTCGCACTTTGGCTCGCCCTCTTTTTCCACACCTTCTTGTCTTCACTCCCCAGCGATCTTCGTACTCGTTCAATCATATCTGGCTAAAGCGAACCGATGGAAAACCCAGCGGACCAAGTCGGTTGTGTTCTTCGGAGATACTCCAACACCACGAGTTCAGGACTCGGGAGCTCGGGTAGCTTCCTCTGCTCGAGCATGGAATCCGACCGTATCTCAAATGGACGCTGTCTCGGTATCCCTCGATTCCCATCCACTTCACCGTCCCTTGTCACGGGACAACAACGCGAGCAACGCCCCCTCAGGGATGTTATCAGAAGACAAAAACGGTTTATCGTTCTCCTCCCATGCGCACATTCCTCCCCAGTCTTGCCAAATGAACCAGTCCGACCAATGCTTTTGATCTCGGACCCTCCCACTGTTTTTTGTTCCTCTCTGTCAGTGCCACGCTCATGCACGCAACGCAACACGACACACAAGACGCAAGAACCCTGAAAAGGACGTGTCCCATGTGTAGGGGTGCGTCATTAGCGAGAACTGGGAAGGCAAGTTCTTTTTTTCCCCTCTCCGGGATTGAAGGTCCGGTCCGTTCGCAACCTTCCAGGTCAATCGACACGTACCTCCGAGGATGGGCTGGATATGCGCAGCATTCGCCCCCCCATTCCGTTCGGTGAGTAAGAAGGAGCGGCAGAGTTAGGTGAGCAGCATATTAGTTAAGTGAGAAACAAATAAACAATTAGTATGACTACACTACGGACCGCCTGAGCGGAGCACCCTAACCTGCCCAGTAAGCCTCGTCGCCGAGAAGTGAGCTTGAGGTGAGCCCCGAGACCCCCCATCTAAAATAATCGTGAGTGAAAATCTCAGCACAACAATCAGGACCCTGATCTGACTCCCTGATCTTATTCTTTCCGTGGTACGAACATATGTGACTAATAATCTAGGGGTCCTGGTGGCAATCATCATCAAAACCTGGAACCAACGCCTCATTTTATCTGCCCCTCCTAACGCCAAGAGGTGCGCGCAGATTGACAGCTCACTTCCCCTTTCGTGAGAAAACGTCTATCGTTGACGACATGGGATTTTTGCAAATCGGGACAATCAACCATGGGATTTCACCACCCTTCTTTGTCTTCCAAGTTGAACATCTGGGGCGAAAATGGTAATCTTGGTATCCCCCTTTCCCTGTTTCCCCGACCATGTGTCTGTGTGCATCATTTCGACTGGCTTGCGCGTTTCGAACAGCCCCCCTTAAACCAGTGTAGTGTATGTGTGTACCCAATCTTCACAGAGGTACTTGACTTGTACCCGATAGTTAGTTAGATTCCTTTCCGTTTATGATTTAGTCGACCCCGTGTCAACCCTCTTAGTCGGCGGCAGATCCGGTTTTTTGAAGCCACCATTATTGGTATCATTACTCCCACTCTCATTCGCACCACCACCGCCCACCTGTGTAAATGCGCCACTCTTAAACCACCGATCCTCATCCGCCTTCCGTTTCCGGCTCAGCTCGGCTTGTACCTTCGGATCAACCAGCTCCAACCCTTGTGTCGAGGTGAACGCAAGCGAGGACACCGTACCGGCCGTGGCCGATCCAGACCCCAGTGTGGTGCCCACGCCCGACGTGCGCAGCCCTTTGCTGCTGGCCAGGCTGAGGTTGCCCAGCGCGCCGCTGCCTCCAGCGCCGACGCCGCGAAGCGACGAAGCACTGCCGGGGCCGGACAGCGAGCTGGCGCCGCCCCAGCCTTTGCTCTTTGCGCTAAGTTTGGCGCGCGTGCGGTTGTCGACCTGGGCAACGCGCAAGCGGCCATCGTCGCGCTGACCGATCATGCCCAAGCCGCGCGTGCTGTCGCCGACGCCGTAGCCGACCTCTTGCTCCTCCTTGTTGAAGGCGAGGCGGTTCTGTGCCTTGCGCAGGTCGGTCATCGCGGTGGCTTCCTTGGCCTTGCGTGCGCGGCGGCCGCCACGCTTGCGACTGGGTTTGTCGTCCGGGGCTGGCAGCGCGCGGCCGCCCTTGCTGAGGGGTTTTTGTTGGAGCTTGTCGAGCCGGTCGAGGCAGTCGTCCTTGAGGCGCTCGCCCTCGGAGCCGTCGCGGAACTGGTGGAAGCAGTCGGTGCGTGCACACATGACGATCTTGTTGGCGAACATCTTGATGGCTTGCTTTTTGATGTCGCTCGGGATGGTCCGGATCACGGGCGACTGGAAGATGAAGCCTTGGTGCCGGATGCCCACGTTGGTGGCGAGAGCCGCGCTGGCTTGCTTTTTGGATCCCCAGGCCGGTAGGTTGCAGGCGGGCGCCTTGGAGAGGCCAATTAGGCCGCCGGCTTGGTTAAGCAGCTGCGCGGCTGTCAAGGAGCCGATGAGCGCAGTGAGGTTGGGCGCAAAGACGTTCATGCGCGACTGGACATATTCGGTCAGGGTCTTCTTCGCCTTGTCGAGCGCGATGATCATCTCGCAGGCCTGCACTACGCGCTGCAGCTGTTCTGGTGACATGGCCTGCCCCTTGGACGTAGTAGCCTCCACCGTGACAATCATCAGAGTCGGTCCATCGAGCGCCGATTTGAGGGTCTGCCCGAGGGCGTTGTCTGTTGATGTTTGGAGCGCTTTGATGCTCTCTGAGTCCATAGGCCCGTTGCCCAGGATAGCCACGGCCCGGGCATACTCAAGCGGGTTGGTGATGAGTGTCTCGAGCTCCGGGAAGCGCACCGAGTAGTGATCCTTGATGAATTTATGGACGAGCACAATCTCGTTGTCGATCTGGGTCGAAAGGCTGTTGGACTGTGTGAGGAGATGGTACTCCGGGTGGTCTTCTACGTTGCCGATGCTGTCCGTCGATTCGGCCGGTTGTGACTGGTAGTGTGCGATTTTCTGCAGCGTTCGAGCCAAACGGTCAGGGCTAGTTCTCGGAATAAGATGTAAACGCTGTTTCCACAACTGATGAAAGTAGAAGGGGAAAGCGAAAAGGGAACATATGTACTAACCTCGAGAACGGGCGTCAGGGTCTTCATAAGACCCGCGACGGCGCGTACATCACGAACTCCTCCCAGCTGCATCTTTTCAATCTTTGCCTTCGCGTCCAGCTCGTCGTCGTCATCCCCTACGGCCCCAGGCGTGGCACTCCCATCTAGACCATCCGCCATATCCGCATCCTCTTCCTCGTCCGCATCTTCGTCGCGCACTTCCTCCATGGCCGTGTCATCTCCATTCGTATTCGCAGGCCCCGCAAGACCAGCATCGCCATAGAGGCCGTCGTCATGCTCGTCGCCACCAGCTTCCGAGCCGGAGTCTTCAAAATCTTGGAGGAGCTCGTCTGCGAGCGTCGACATCTTTGCTCGGGGTTGTTGTCAAGCGCTTGACTTGCGTATTTATCGCGCGGCTTAGTAAATTGTCGTTTGGGAGTCTCGTAGAGTTGAGAGGTGCGATGTAAGGTCGTTGCTTTGTGTGCTGTTGGTTTGTAAGGTGGACGCGCTGGGTTCTTTTTCGAAGAAATGAGCCGTTGGGGGTTGACACCGGCAGGCAGGCAGGCGCTGCGGAGTGGGTCTTAACGCTCACTGCAGGTGCACGGTCCAACGCCTAAGCCTGCAGGTCGCCATGCTCTGGCGCGTGGGCAGCGGTTGCTGGGTCAGTCGCGCATGCTTCCAAGAATTCAAGATCGCAATTCTCAACAAGCCGCCAAAAAAGATTTGCCGTCGAAGCTCGGGCAATCAACCACCCTCTCACCCACCATCCACACCGGTCGCGAGCCATCACCAATCGGCACCATGGAGTCCTCACGCGGTCCACCACGAGTCAAAAACAAAGCCGCCGCGCCGGTGCAGATCTCGGCCGAGCAGCTGCTTCGAGAAGCCGTCGACCGCCAGGAGACGGCCATCCAGAAACCGACGCAACGCTTCGAAGATCTCGAGGAGCTCAAGGAGTACCAAGGCCGCAAGCGCCGCGAGTTTGAGGACTACATCCGCCGCAACCGTGTCCGCCTCGCCAACTGGTTCCAGTACGCACAGTGGGAGCTCGAGCAGAAGGAGTTTGCCCGCGCCCGCTCCGTTTTTGAGCGAGCCCTTGACGTACACCCTAACAATACTCGTAAGTTCTCTCTTCCCTTTTTTGTCTTTTGTTGTAGTCCGGCATTGGCCGAGATTGATTGGTACTGAACCGCTGCTAACAAACCGCAGAACTCTGGATCCGCTACGTCGAGGCCGAGATCAAGAACCGCAACATCAACCATGCGCGCAACCTGCTCGACCGTGCCGTCGCGCGGCTGCCGCGCGTGCCGAAACTATGGTACAAGTACCTCTGGGTCATGGAGATGCTGGGCGACATCCCCGGCACGCGGCAAGTGTTCGACCGGTGGATGAAGTGGGAGCCCGATGAGGACGCCTGGAACGCCTACATCAAGCTGGAGAAGCGGTACGGCGAGTTCGAACGAGCAAGGCAGATCTTTCACCTCTTCACGGCGGTGCATCCCGAGCCTAGGACGTGGTTGAAGTGGGCCAAGTTTGAGGAGGAGTACGGGACCAGTGACATGGTCCGCGAGGTGTTCCAGACGGCGATTCAAACTATTGCCGAAACATTGGGTGACGACGAGGTGGACGAGCGGCTGTTTATTGCATTCGCTAGGTTCGAGGCACGGCAGAAGGAGTACGAGCGTGCGCGCGCCATCTACAAGTTCGGCCTCGACAACCTTCCCCGGTCCCGGTCGATGACGCTTCACACGCAGTACACCACCTTCGAGAAGCAGTTTGGCGATAGGGAAGGGGTGGAGGATGTGGTGCTGACCAAGAGAAGGAGGTTGTACGAGGAACAGGTGAAGGAGAACCCCAAGAACTACGACGTATGGTTCGACTTCGCCCGGCTGGAAGAGAGCGGCGGTGACGCCGACCGCGTGCGGGAAGTCTACGAGCGGGCAATTGCGCAGGTGCCCCCTACCCAGGAGAAGCGGCACTGGCGGAGATACATCTTCCTGTTCCTCTTCTACGCAATATGGGAGGAGCGGGAAGCCAAGAACGTCGAGCGCGCGCGGCAGATCTACGACACGTGCCTGGGGCTAATCCCACACAAGAAGTTTACCTTTGCCAAGCTGTGGGTCGCCAAGGCGCATTTTGAGGTTCGCCAACGTCAGTTGACGCCCGCCCGCAAAGTCATGGGCCGGGCCGTCGGCATGTGCCCCAAGGACAAGTTGTTCAAGGAGTACATATCGCTGGAGCAGAGGCTATACGAGTTTGAGCGGTGCCGGACGCTGTACGAGAAGCATGCGCTTTACAACCCATCCAACTGCCAGACCTGGATCAAATGGGCCGAGCTAGAGCGCGGCCTGGATGACCTCGACCGCACCCGCGCCATCTTCGAGCTCGCCATCAGCCAGCCGGTCCTGGACATGCCCGAGGTCGTATGGAAGGCGTACATCGATTTCGAGGAAGAAGAGGGCGAGTACGAGCGGACGCGCGAGCTGTACGAGCGCTTGCTCGAGAAGGCCGACCACCCCAAGGTTTGGATTAGCTACGCCCAGTTCGAGATCAACATCCCCGACGCGGACGAGGGCGGCGAAGCAGAGGAACAGGAAGGAGAAGAAGACGAAGACAAACCGGTCAGCGACGAAGCGAAGGCCCGCGCGCGCAAGGTCTTCGAGCGCGCCCACCAGAGCATGAAAGACCGCGAGCTCAAGGCCGAGCGGGTGTCGCTGCTCGCAGCCTGGCAGGAATTCGAAAATGTGCATGGGTCGCCCGAGGACATCGAGAAGATCCAGAAGCAGATGCCGCGGCGCACCAAGAAGAAGCGCAAGCTCGACGATGACACCTGGGAGGAGTATGTCGACTACATCTTCCCCGCCGACGACCAGCAGACCAAGAATTTGTCCAATTTGCTGGCTATGGCCAACGCGTGGAAGCAGACGGGTGGGTCGATATCTGGTGGTGGGGGGGAGTAAGGACCCAGTTTGTATCGATATCAATTATGTCTGGTGTTTTATTAAAAAGCGATAGGCGAGGCGTCGCTTTGGATGTTATTTACAGGACGCAAACATACACCCGCATGTGCATTAAACAGACCGAAAGGGAAATAGGCAAGGTAGTGCTTTATACTGACGTACTTGTTGCCTTCGAAACCCTAAGCAGGAACAGACGTATTCCTAAAAATGAATAATATTCCAATATCACAGTCGAAAAGGGGTGAGAGAAGAAACAGTACCTTTGAAACAGATAACCCGTTAGCCCCTCCCCAGCTGCTGAAGAAGATGAACCAAAAAACGATCGGAACCACGATCGGAACTACGATCCATCCCCCCACTAACCCCCTCTTCCTGTCTAAGTATACTTCCTCCGCCCCAAGTTCCCTGCGTGCATACAACCTTTATCCTTGACACAGCTCAACTCACTCAGCCAATCCCAAGCACTCCCCTTTCGTAACAACAACCAAGATATTGGAACAGGAAGCAGGTAGGCTCGCAGGTTGGTGAGAATCGGGAGCACCTAATAACAAGTCGGTGGCTGGCACTCCGCCGACGGGCCGGAAACACGGGAATAACACGAGACGGCCGGAAACATGAAACCCAGGAAGGCTTATTCCGATGTCTGCGAGACAGCCGCCGCTCCCTCGCTTTCCACATGCGCTTCTTTTGGTCCATATCCACATGTGTACCGCGGTTCTCATTTCTTACTGAATCCCACATTACCGCGGACAAAGCGGTGAGCCACAAGGTTAACCATAAACGCAATGAGGGACGGAGACCAGTAATACTGCGTACGTAACATCGTAACATCAATTTTCTCATCAACGTCATTTCTCATCCAAAAAATAGCAGTACTTATGTGTGTGAAAGGGTTTGGTGCGGGAATCGTCACAAAAATAGAGGGTAAAGGAAAAACAAGCCAAAAACGAAAACATGTCATAAGGAATCCGCCATCTCATCCACTCTTCCCTTTCTCCCGTCTCCAAACCGACCCACCCCTCCAATCGTCATTATCACCAGATGAAAGATTCGAAGTCCAAAGAGGATATCGGGCTTATTCTCCCAACAGGCGCTTTACAAGAGAGTTTGCCAGAAGAAACGGAGTGTCGAAATGATGGGCAGTGAAGAATAGCTGCCTTCGTAACGAAGTTGTCGATATAGCTAGGTGAAAGAAAGAAGAGCAGCCGTGGGGTAGTAATGGCCGTCGTGGTGGTGGGCCAAAACTACTCATTCTTGTCGGGAGTGACTGAGCTGATGGTGGGCCATGGTGAGTTGCGTGAAGCGGGCGAGGTGGGTGAGATGAGAGGGGTTGATTTTGGGTTGGGGGTACTGGTGGGAAGATGCAGGTGGGAAACAAAACGCAGTCTGATTTGCTGATGCTGACGACTGCGTTTCATGCTTCGTACCACGAGCACCGATTGTTACAGCCCGTTTTGTACCCCCGCTCTCACTCACTCACCTCGCACACTCTTTGGGGGCTGGATGCATCCGACGCCGCCTCTCGCCTTTGTTTCTCAATCGTTTCCTCTTTCGTGGGTTTAGTAAGCCTTTCCCAGCCCACGAGCAACCGGGTGATACGCCGGTTGGTTCCCCCCCCCACTGCATGTGCGTCTCTCGCTTTTCTTGCTTGTCTGGTTTCGCAACCCTTTTTCTTCTGCTGCCATCCTCACCGGCGATAGAAGCTGCGGATGGGATTGGGCTGGCCCTCAAACCGAGCCCTTTTAATGGCGACGGCGATCATCTATCACACACAAAACAGGTTAATTAGAGACGATGTCCGAGAAAGGGTGAGAGAATGGGAAAAAGTGTCTATCAAAGTGTGTATCTCGGGAGAAAAAGAAGAAGCATTAAGCCGCCCAGTGTGCCAGAATCAGAGCATGGAGAATTTCAAGCAGTGTAGCGTATTCCCTTTCTAGAACAACCCTAGAGAAGCGCCCCCAGCCCAGGCCAAGTATCACCATGTATGTTGCTTGATGAATGTCCCTCGCGGGTGGGTTTAGCGGCAATTGTGTGCAGCCCGTAGCCGTGGTGGCTTCGATTGGTGGTGGCACGGCTGGGGGTGTGCCCTTGGTTGTTGGGAGAGTTGGTGTGCGCACCTAGGCGTGTGGCACCTTTCGCTAGAAGAAAAGCGGCAGTTGTAAAGAAAAGGCTTTGGGCGTATAAGAAACGATGGTTGAACGGAGAAAAGGTCACAGTTCTGGTGTAACCTATCTCTAGAAGGATAAACTGGGCGCGGGGGCCGGTCTCTTGTGGGTGTAATAGATAGGCGGGTTGAGAGAGAATGGGATCGATGAGCGCGAAGTGGGTTGACACCCTCCTCCGCCACATTTCACACTCTCCCTTTCTTTACACCCTGTCGGTCGATCCAGGGGGAAGTGCGCCGTATGGGTTTCCGTCGTAGTAACGAGGCCCATCGTCGTATCGGCGGCCTCCAGTTGGAGCTGCCGAGTCCCAAGAGTCAGCTCTGCGTCTGACGACTTGATTGTTGCCAGAGCCGGAGACCGAGTCCGCCAGCCGCTTTTGTCTTTCGATGCGCCTTCTGTGCCTTTCTTCCTTCTCTAGCTTGAACTGACGGATCTCGTGCCTCATCTCGTTCGCTTCCTTGACCTCCGACACAGCGCTCTTGATCCCCAGCGCCGCGATGCCGATAGCCGCAGCATCCTGGAGAATGGCCTTGTTCTTGAGCTTGGCGGACTGCTCCTCGCTAATCCTTCCTTCTGCCAACGCCTTCTTGCGCACCTGGCGCTTCTCCACACTCTGATACACACTATGGGCCGCGTGGATGGTCGCCACGGTGGCCAGCCCCGTTGTGAGAACTTGCTTACCTCTGAGTTTCTTGCCTCGCTTCCGATCGTCGTCCGAATCACCCAGGTCGGACGACGACACCGATCCGCGCCGGGAGCGGGAGTGGGAACGCGCGCCGTGGCCACCACGGTGCGAGCGGCCCTTGTCGTAGTCGTCGTACTTGTCGCGGTGCCGGCGGGAGGCACCATGGTCGCTGTAATCATCGTAGTCACGCCTGCGGTCGCGGCTGCGGGAGCGGTTCCGCTCGTCATCCTCGGGGCCATTGCCGATGCCCACTCTGGCCAGGCGACGGCGGGCCGAGTCAACCACGCTGCGGCTGCGGCTGCGATGGTGGCGGTCCCGAGAGCCGTCACGACTGTCGCGAGAGTCGCTGCGATGCCTGGAGCGGGATCGTTCGTGGCTGTCCATGATCTTCTTTGCACCAAAGGCACCGAGGCCGGCGGTTGCAAGGGCGGCAAGACCGCTGGTACCACCTCCACCACTGCCGTCCTTGGAGCGCGCACGGGAGCGAGACCGGGAGCGGCCGGTCTTCTCGTCCATCTCGATGTTCTTCTTGGAGCCGTTAATGACGCGATTACCAAGAAGACCACCCACAACGGCTTCGGCCAGTCCGAGCTTGCTCCCGGCCTTGTCCGGGTTTTGGGCCGCATCGAGCGTCGCTGCACCGGCAGCGGCAGTGAGAATGCGCTTAGCCTTCTCGCCCTTCCATGAGCCGGGCTGCTTGGAGATGCGGAAAGCCTCGGTAGCGCCGGCGATCAGCGAAGCCATGGCGGCCTTTTGGACCTTGCCGCTCCCTTCGCCCTTTTCATCGCGGTCCCTGTCCCTGCCGCGAGAACGCGAGCGCGAGCGAGAACGAGAACGAGAGCGGGACCGGCTATCCCGGCGGCTCCGGGTATCCGATTTGCTGTCGTCCTTGCCCGTCAAGGCCTTGACGGCACCGCCCAAACCAGCAGCAGCGAGGGCGTTCTCCAAGAAGTTTTTGTGACCCTTCTTCTCCTTGACGGTCTCGTCATCGTCCGAGTAGTAGCCGGAGCGGCCGGCCTTCCTGTCTTCCTTCTCCTTGTGCTTGTTGTAGAACTCTGTTCCCTGATAGCCGGCAAAGGCGCCAGCGGCGCCGAGTGCTGCCGAAGCTAGAATGTTGCGCTCGACATCGGCTCCCGACTGTTTGGCCTCGCGACGGTCGTAGAGCTCCTTTCCACCAATGGCGAGGGCAGCACCGGTCACAGCCGCAATGATCTGTTCCTGCTTAGAGAGCACCCGGGCCTTCTTGCGCTCTTCCTCGTACACGAGGTCCGACTTCTTACGCGATTTGCGGTCGTAGTCATCATAGCCGCGGTCCCGGCTGTAGTGGGAACGGCGGTCGTCGTATTCGTCGTAATAGCCGGGCTCAGCGGAACGAGCGCGGCGGAGATCCCGAGTCGAGTAGCCAGGGGGTGGGAAGTCACGGCGAATCTCCTCGACCGAGAGGTCACTATCCTCACGGCCGCGGGGGACGACGAGATCCCGCGATGGCTGAACGTGGAGGGTCTCGCGCGACTCGTAATAGCGTGGGTCACGGTCCTCACGGCGTTCTTCTCGGTAGTAGCGCTTGGTGGTGCGCTCCCGATGGGGTGCGTCGTAGGGATCGTACGAAGCCATCCCTGGAGGTGCGGTGCGATCTACGCAATCAACCAGGGTTTGATATTGTTGGAAACGCAAGCTAGTCTATTTTTTTTGAAGTCTGTCGAAGTTTGGATTTGAGAAATTTTGATTTGGGAGAGAGTTTGGGAAAGAGGCAAGCGCAACAACCTGGGCTAGAACTTGGAGGTAGCCTGGGAAGGAAAGGATGGCTTGGAGCGGGGCCAAGGTCTTAATGAGAGGGCAGGGGTCTTGCAGATGAGGGGGAGGGGTGAAGTGGGAAGGAAGGAAGGCCCCCGAGGGGAGTGGAAGTGGGTTCAAGTTCCGTCTCCTTCCTGCCACTCGACTTTTGCCCTGGAATTGCCATCCAAACTTGTCCCAACAGCAATCACCCTGGGAGATCTTGGATCGACAAAAAAGATGGGATGAACCGCCAACAACCTCGATTCTGTGGACAACGATGTAGTATAACGTAAAGCAGTACAAAAGAGTAAATGCAGTAAGACTTCGCGAAGATGGGGACTGACCCTGCCCTCCTTCTCGCGCTCGGTAGGGCGCTTTCGAGGGCACTGCGGGCAGTCGGAGGTGAGACGCCCAGGGCTGGGCCGCCCAGCCCGTCGCCATCAAGCGGCCACACATTGTTGGCCCGTCTTGGAGAGCCGTCGTCATCGAGAACCGCATTTTCTGTCAGGTCATAGCCTGATTGGCCTAGCATTCACTGCGGCTGTACAATAAAACGCACCGCTGCCTTCAACTTTCGAACCCGTTCGAACGGCTGCTGGGCCGCACGCAGGTTCGTTTCGAAACACAAAGACGCCGCCGACCTTTTCAACGGCCCAAAGTTGAAGGCAGGGTTTTGTTGAAGTGAGAAACAAAACAGGCTACTGGGCGGCCGCCGTTCGCTCTCATCCTGCGGCCACCCGGTTTGGTAGTCCCTCTTGAGCCCTTCTTGCCGCTCGACGCGGAACCGCACCACAAGAGACCTCGACGAGAATGTAAGATCCCGCCCGCCCGTTAGCTAGACGAGGCACCAAGGCCGACAACCGGACAATAAAAAATTGAACACCTAAATGGACCAAAGCTAAATGAGAAGGCGGGAATGACCCCACATCTTCGGCCAAATGCCGAGCCAAGTCCAGCTGGGCACAAAAGCTCCAGCCAAAAAACAACAGATGCAAGGTGGGCGCCATTGAGGCTCCCTCCCGTCGCATCACCATCATTGCTGGGCAAAGGGCGGCGCCCCCGCATCGCAAGGTGTGTGTGGCCATGCCGCCATGAAAATTGGTCATGAGGGCCGAAAGGAAGAGGCTCACCCGCCACACCTGGAAGTCACAAGTTGCCTTGCAGCTTCCGTGGACCACACAGCCCCTCTTCTACCCTATGATGTCATGAGGGGTGCTCCAGCCACGACCCACCGGCCGGGCTTGCCGGGTTCGCCGGGCAAGACACCATCCATAGAAGTGAGACATGTTTTTTTGAGTCATCCAACCTTCCAGGTTCGCTAGTAAGTGGATGCATTTTTTGTTGAGTTTAAATTACACGTACCTGTCACGAGCTTGTATGTACGAAAAAGCGGTAACGACCAACCCTTGGCCTTTGAATATTTTGTACAAGACCCTTGGAATCCCCTCGGCCCAGGGTTAGGGGACCAAGGGGTCCTCCGCGAGCAAACACCACCCCTTCTGCCCAAGACCCGCAACAAGTAATATTTTCCCTATGTACGGCCCAGCAGCATTTTAGAACCTGCGCCTATGTATCTGACCGGACTCACCACTGTTGAATGTCGATTTTCGTTCAATAATCCCAACCCCCAAGTAATGCACAACCAAAGCAAAAACTCTCCCATGCCGAAGTTCAAAATACAATAACATCCCATACCATCCAACCGCCCACCCTTACGCACCGCACGCTAGTCATTTTGGGGTATCAAAGCAGCCTTCTCCTTTTCCCGCCCATCCTATTCTCCCATCCTCCCATCCTCCTATCCCCCACATTACCGCTTCACCCTTACATCGAGGACCCGGGTTCAAGCTTCATCTTGGGCGGCGCACCATTACCCCCAGCCGAGCTGCCTACTACCGGGCTATCCACTGCTGGGCTGCCACTCCCCTCTAACAAGCTCGGATCACCGCCCATCAGATAATCCTCCCAGTTGTCATCAAAGAACCAATTCGGGAGTAGTTCCAGAGGACTGTGACGGTGTGATAATAGACGGGTTAGCATCTTGACCATGGCCGATACACTGAAGAGTACATGTCCAACATAATCGAGGAAAGGTGGGGGAAGGGGGCGAGGGGAGAGAAGGAAAATGGAATGTACTCACGCCTTCAGTTCCGCATCTACAGCGACCCCATTCGCCTCTAGTGCTTCCACCATCCGTCGCCGTTCAATCATCAATTTCCGGATGTGATCAATAGTCCCGCGGAGCACGATCCCTTCCGACCGTGCCCGTCCTTCTAGGCCGGGTACAATAACGGAGAGCCGGTCAAATCCAGCCCGGATCAACGCACGTCGTTTCTTCTCTAAATCCCCAGACCCCACCGGGTTAGTAAGGACTCTCTCTTTCTAATAGCGCCGTCTGTAACGGTTGTGTTCAACGACAAAGGGTGGGAGTAGTGGTGGTTGTTGATTCTGCCTACCTGACGCGAGATGATTCGCCCTCTTCTCGGCCTCGGTCAGTCGGGTCTTGCGATTCGCTGGCCCTGGTGACCCGGAGGGCGACCGTGACGATCGGTCGTCGGACCGGGTGGAGCGCGCCATTTTGTTGCTGCTGTTGTTGTTGCTGCTGTTATTATCGTCGGCGTCTTGATCGACCATGTCAGGAAACAATAATGAACGTGGGGGGGAATTCGAGGCCGTCGCTCTTTGACCTGTCGAATCGGTTGTTCCCCGTTCGTCGGATAGATGATCTCCCGTAGAAAGGGGCGGGAGGAATAGAGGATGGCGGAAACCAAGTAAATAAATAAGATATGTACTTCGTGAAGCGGCGCGTGGGGAAGATATGTGTGAGAGCCTGTCTGAAGGGGCGATGGTGAAAAAAGAAGCACGCGATGCCGCGGAATCCGAAAAGAGGCAACACGAAAGTTTGTGTAAAATGGTGGTAATGTAAAGATAAATGTTCTCTGAAGGAGAATAAAAAAGCAATAGTATGGAAACGAGAACTCCTTTAGCTTATACAATTTCAAGTCCTGTCGTCTTTCAGTTACGGCTTCTCGTTGTTGCAGCGGATGTTTGTGGTGGTGCTATCGGCATGTGATCGGGGCCCCAGATACAGGCACGTTCATTAGCGACATCCACCCTCCGACATGCTGCCGCCCCGGCCACTCCCGTCATCTAGCTGCACGGCGGCTAGCAGAAGAAGCTGGGGCTTCCTCAAGCGGAGTAGTTAGCGGGAGGACTCATAAAGGAGAGCGGCCCCGTCGGACACGGCGTGGCGTTTTAGGAGCCGAAACGAGAGCGGGAGTCGAGAGAATAACCTGAACTGGTGACAGATGGAAGACTAGATGCCGGGGAAGATTCGCAGAAGCTGTTGTCGCTTTCACCTTGGGGAAAAAAAGACCAATGGAGGCTCCCTTTTCAGTTGTCAGCAGCCAAACGACGCCCGCTCACTCGTCGGACTTGGGGAGGATCTGCCCCACTAAAAGCCGGTGCGCCCCACTGGCTCACTCACTCGGCAATCCCAGCAAAACCTCGGCGCGGGGCATGCGCCCAGACACCTGACCTCCTTTGCTGATGTCCAGGGAGACTCTGTACCCTAGGAACAGGGCGAACCCCGGCTGAGACCGGTACAATAAGACAAAATATGAAACACAAAGGCATTGAAAATGTTCAGCGAAAAACCTTTTCGGAAGGACGTGGCGCTCTTAAGGAGCAATTTGTTGGTGAATATCATCTCCCTGGCTTGATATTGATGTCGGGTTTTTGGCGGACCACCTACCTAGGGGCACAGGATGACATTGACGAGAGCCAGTGGCTGGCAAGACGTATACGTACAAATAAAAACAACAGATTCTCTTTTTGTTTTTTTTAAGTGACTTCTACTTATACACTTTACAAAGCCAAAACGCTTTTATCTTCCGAAGCGGAACGAAGAATACCGCAAATCCCCGCGCAACTCGACCGAGATTGCAAAGAGCAGAGTGGAAGGTCTAAAAACATCGTCCCAGTTTCCCCAATGCCCATCCCCGTCCGCTCCTGTTTCCTTGATACCATCAATCATGAATTCTTCTCTTTTTTTGGCCCCCACTCCGCTCCTGCTGCCAGCCCCGAAGAATACCGCAGCAAATCGCTGAAGGTCGCAGCGTCAAGCGGCTTCCACCCCGTATGAAACAAATAACCATCCCTCCTTCGTTCGCCCCAAAACCGAGCGCTGATCCTCTGCTTCCCGGCGGATCATGGCCGGGAGAGGATGTGAAAAGGAGAAAATATCAGCAACGATACCGAAAATTTCCCACACTCCCACGCCAGTCGTCCACCATACGGTTTCCCATTTTGAGCCACCTCGGCTTAGCTTTCCTACCCCCCCACACCGTCGAAGGCCCGGCTAAGAGACGATTGGGGGAATGACGCTTGCCAGAATGAACGCCGAAATTCATGCAAAGGGAGTATGTCGATGTTGTGCAGCCCAGGATTGGTACCAATCGCAAAAGAAAAAGAAAGAAAATAAAGAAGAAGAAGATGGAGAGAAAGAAAAAAAGGCCGGAAAGAGATTATCCCCCCTGGGTGGGCATGTGTCAAGATCTCATCAACGTTCCCAGAATCCCTTTGGGCCTTTGGAAACTCACTCCCGCACCCAACTTAGGCTCATGTTGCTCATTGTCGTAAACGCCGTCCCATCTGTCCACCGCTCCCTCCTCCCCCAGTATCGTGTCGACTGATTCCAGAGGATGAAAAAGGAAAAGAAAGAAAATATGAAATGGCGGTGGGTAACAGCCGAAAATATTTGGGGCGACCAGAGATCAACCGGTGCCCTTTTGTAACTTGACAAGTCAAGCGAAACCATCAGAAGTCTGTTAATGAACTCCCAGGCCGCAAAACCCGCAAAACGCCGTAAAAGGCAAAGAAAATGTGCACGAAAGTAACGTGGCTATGGGCCGCACAGAGAAACATTGTGTTTTTCCGAATGCGGGAATGCACAATGTAGCAGCGATGGTGGCTTGGAGAAAGGCAGGGTGCTCCAAGCCAAGTCCCACATCGAATCGAGAATGAATTTCGGCATATCTTTCATCGATTGCCGCTGTTGTTGCCGCTTGGTCTAATACCGGGTTCCTCTTGCACCTTTGTGACATGGATGTTAACGCCGATGCATGTCGATATCATAACCCATTATCCGGATCATGAGCAACGGCCAAGATTGCCGCAAGTCAGGTCAGAATAGTCCTGACGGGATTGTTGGGAGTCGTAATAAGCCTGCGGTTGTAGTGACTTGTTGATTGACGGCTCCATGGTGGGCATTCTTAGTTGCTAGTCTCGCTTTTCACGCCTGTCCTGCCATCGAGTTCGACAGCTTCGTTCAGATGAGCGGTGAAGATCTCGGGCACGGCCCGGTCCTGAGGCCACGGCTTCTGAGTGTTGGTCTTGAGCAGGAGCTTATCGTAGAATCCGAGCAGGTTCTTGAGGCCCGTTTTCGAGGCCGGCTGCTGTGAAGCATCTGAGAAAGCCAGGTCACGGAATTCTTCGTAGATTCCGGCATTGAACTCGTTCAGTAACAGGTGCGACCAAAACTTGTAGAGCCTCTGCATTTCCCTCACGGACTCGCCTGCCTTGGTAGCCCGTCGTTTTTCGAGAGCCTCCTTATAGATTTCGTTGTAAGTCTTGAGCTGCCTCTGGTCCTGGGAGAGCACAGCTGCTTGGTCGTCCAGCCAAACGATGGCGCTCTCAACAGGGTCGGTTGCGACGGAATGGTTTCCATTCACACTATCCCGGGTCAGAATACTTGGGCCTGCAAACAGGATCGGAAACCGATTGAGAGCGGGGAATGAGGCGGCTTACCTGGGAGCCTCAGGGGAGCCGACGGAGCCCAAAACATAACCGGCAATGTCAGCGACATCGGGAGAAGCTGAGTTTGTCTTGTCATCGAGGCTCAAGACCACCGTCAACCTGCCCAGTTGGGAATCCGGAAGGTTGGTCATGTTCTCCAGAGTGATCGGCGACTGCGGGGGGGCATATTCCGGCACACCCGCAGACAGTGGCGTCTCGTGGTTTCCCTGGTGGTGACCGTTGACCGCACCGCCGTTAATTGAGTGGTCGTACGCGCCGCCGTTGACAAAGGACGGCGCATAGATCTGGTCATCGGAAAAGGCCGGGTAGCTGGCGGAAGCGGGAGTGTGGTACGGCGGAGGGATTACCGGGCCCGGGTAAGGCGCGGCGAACTGGGTCTCCGGTTTGGCATAGGGAGTCCAGGTGGCAGGGCCATCGTTGCGGTAGGGTTCGGCCCGCTCAGCGGCCGGAAGGACGAAGTGCTGCCACTTCTCGCGCGTGCGCAAACGCTCAATATTGTCATCGCCGACACCAAATTCAATTGAGTCGGAAAGTGAGCAGGCTAGGCGGACCAGCTCCACGTCCTCGGTGACGGCCTTGATGCGCTTGAAGGATGCGATGGTTGCAAGGTGAACGAATCCCTGCCCGTCCATGTGCTGACGGAGGTAGTAGTCCTTGCAAAGATTCTCCACGGAGAGGTAATACTCAATCTGAGACTTCAGGATTGGGACCGAGGCGTCAAAGATCGGTGAGTACATGTACGGTGGGTACTGGCCGACCGCATAATCATTTGCAGGAGCGGCCTTGGGCGGGAATCCCGTAGCACCCGCGTTGTTGCGGTTGTTTGGCTGGTTAGAGCCGGTCCACTTGTTGCCTCGTCCCCTCGACGGCTGACCAAAGGACGCAGGGAACTGGCCTGAGAAAGGCGGGGGGCTATGGGTGTTGGAGTTCTGCCGAGACTGGAATCCGTTCGTAGCTGGGTAATGGCCGTTGGGAGCGTACGACCCCGACGGGATATGTTGCGAGTTGCTGTGGTTCCCGCGAGAACGGTAGGAGCCACCACGGCCGCGGTCGGGACGGCCGTCGCGTGCTGGATAGGACTGGCCATGTGTGCCATCTTTGAGATACTCGCCTCGTTGGAAGTTGTTGCGCTCTTGTGGTAGGCTGCGAGTCCCTGATTGTCCGTTCTCCAGGTTGAGAGACCCGTTCTCAAGCCGGATATCTCGTGTCGCGCTAGCTCTCTTGGAGGACTGCGTTCTTTTGGTTAGGGACCGAATTGGAAATGAAGGCAAGATGGGCTTTGCCCGCGAGAAGATGGGGCTTGCAAGGGTGCTGAGACTTACAGATGAGGCGTCGAGACCAATGTCACGGCTCTGGTCTGCCGGGTTCCCCAACACAGGTGCCTTGCGCTGTTCGCGCGAAGCGCCGTCGGTCGGAGCACGCTTCGACGTGTGCGGCGGCTGAGACTGAGTGCCGGTACGGGTAGCAACACTGCCCTCACGGGGGCGAGTGGCGGTGGGCTTTGGTCCCGAGGCGCTTTGAGCAGGAGAGGCCTTGTCGCTGGCTGAGCCAGCAGCCGGCTGAGGGGTGGTGCCAGCAGCGGCGTTCGAGTGGTTGTTGCCCCTCATTGAGCCTCCTTCGCGGCCACCACGCGGGGCGCTACTGCGGGGCTTGTTGCCGCGGAGCTGGGGAAGCTGTGTCTCGAAAACAACCGAGTGCACAATGTCGAGCTTCTCCCATGTCTTCTTGCGCGTCGGGCCAGCTTCGTCCAGGCTGTCCTTCTCCGCTGCATCCGTCTTCTCCGACACCTTGCGACTCAACTGGTCCCGCACAGCAGCTGATTTCGGATCGGGCCACGACGAGGGGTCGGCGGCGGGGGGTAAGGCAGCTGAAGTCTTGTCGTCTTTGTCGGTGGCACGGCTACCACGAGGCCCGTTGCGGCGCGAAGCTTGGTCAGTGGGCCGTGATGTTTCCACTGACTTCTTGTGAGCCGACTTGTCTCCATTGATGCCGTTGGTGGCATCACGAGGGGTGGCCGCCTCTAATGAGGTGCTCTGTTTCGATACAGCGTCAGCTGAGGCCGACACCATGGCCCCCCGAGCTTCTATGCGCTTTGCCCAAGGATTCACAGTCGGAAGCGGGGCCTCGGTAAGAATGACCGGCTTCGGGGGCTCTTTTGCCTTCTCGGCTTCCTCTTCCTGCTGTTGTTCATTGGGCGCATCTTTGTCGCTACCGCGACCCTTCTTGCCCTTCCGGCCCTTTCTACCCTCCGTGCTGTCGTTAACCCGGGAGGTTCGGCTAGCCGGACGGGACGCCTTTTCTTCACCTTGGCTCTGGGCCCGTCTTTGGGAGTCGGCGGGTGTTGTACCGGCTTCATTGGCCGTCTTGCTGGACGGCTCGGCGGGGAATGGGGCGGAAGAATGGGAACCAGCCACAGATGCGATTTCCGAGTCCTGCTTCAACCCAGCCTCGGCGGAGGTCGAGCCCAAATGCTCGGTGTCCCGAATATCTGGTGCGGTCGACACGACCGATGGGGCCGTTCCTGATGTGGCGCCGGTGGAAGCGTCATCCTTCACCTGCGAACCAGTCGTCGATGGGGCAGGGCTCGATGTCTCTTGAGGGGTTGGCTGGGAAATGGTGCGGCCTCGCGCGGCTTGCGCGTAGGAAAAAGTCGCAGCCGACATTTTCGTTGGCGGGGTATACAGCCGACGGTGTCGCCCTGACTACCTTGTTAAAATAACCAACGGTCAAGAACCGCGGCGGCCGTGCGAGCGAAGCGTATACGCTCGTCGATCAAGAATAGGCAAGCAAAAAATTGCTTGCTGAGCTCAATGACCTTCGCTAGGATCGAGCGATGTCCGGAGAGGTCAACACAACCTCCCCGCACTAACGAAACGCTGGGGCGTCGAGACCCGAGCGAAAGAGGGGAAGCGGAAGAGAGTTGTCGAGAAAGGAATTCGCGACGGTCGGAGTTGAAGCGGCCGATGACAACCCAGCCTGGCAAACGGCGTGGGGGAGTACCGGGTGTATCGCGAGGGGGGGATGACCTCTTTGGAGGCGAAAACGAACTTTTCGGTCAAGGTCAGGAACGACTCTTTCGGATTCGTTGGATCGCACAAGTAGCGGCGTCTCCTGCTTAGAGAAAGGGCTGTCGAAGCGACGCGGGACTGACGAAGGGAGGAAAGAGAAATAAAAGGGAAAAAAGAGTGCAGAGGGCAAACGCGGCGGGGACCTTATGCGTTACCAATGCAACTTTTGCTGTGCAGGTGGTGCTGAGAAGCCCGAACGGAGCTGACGTCGACGGGCGACCGAAGACAGTGCCCTTTGCCTGGCGACTGACCTCTAGAAAAAAGAGTGTCCTGAATAAGGTGAGGGCACAATGCGGGAATGAGGAGTGAGGGATGGTTCGAGGAGGGAAAAAAAAGAAGGGGAAAATAAAAAAGTGCGCCGAGGGGGTAGTACGCAGAGGTGCTTCCCAGGGCGGGCGTAAAGTGGATGAGATTTGTGTGTGTGGAATAAATTTTTCTCGGCTTTCGGACGCTGCTAAAGAAATGGTGGAGTTAGAGCCCGAACCTAAACAGCTCGAATCGTCCAAATGCCCAGCCCACCTGCACAGCAGCGCTGGAATTCCGGAGCGGAGGGGAGGGCCCGCTGTATGGTGTGGGGTTCTGGCTTTGCGCGAATATAAGTCGGCACTGCAACCGATTTGCAAGGAATGACTGGGAAGCAACTTGGGAAACGAGGAAAATCGAACACGGAAAATCCTACGCGATACCAAGTCACGGCGGCCAGGAACAAGTCGAGTTTCGCTTTAAATATTCTTCATGTTGATCTTGCACTGCCTTGACCGCCCCAGAACCACACCGAATCACACTGAAGACCCGTGAAACCGACTTTCCCTCCTGTGAGAAGTTCCACGCGCCACAAGCAACAATGAGTGTTCCCTTCCGAGGTAGGCGGGGATAATCAGATACATGCTTTTCGGCTCAAGGCAACTCATCAATCCTCTCGGCGTGACCAAGAGGGCCTTAACACGGGGTGTGGCCTCAACCCGCTGATGAAACCTCGAATTCGAGAACTAACAAAGCAGGCTGCGTCTCACGATGTCACTAACACTCTGCACGTGTACGGCACAAGGAGATCTGGCGTCAAAGCCAGCGCCGGAATGACCAACCGGTTTTTGTCTTGCTCGCTTCCTCGCACAAAGGTTCTCACAGCCGGATGCTGCCACGGGCACGCCGTGGATTGATTTTCAGCAATTTCCGTCCGGTAGCATTTTGCTGGGAAAATCCGGGGCGATGATGGCAACCTGCCTCCTCTTCCCGTATTGAGACGAGGGACCTCGGGCGACCCTGCCAATGGCTCCGTGCTTTGCCTAGGTAGGCGGCTGTAAGGAGCATCGGGGTGGTGGTCTATTCACGCAGTGTCTTTGGCCCACACTGAACGAATAAAGTAATCCCTGTTCTGAAGCCCGAAGACCTCGCATCGCTGCAGGCATAGGCATCTCACCTCATCTACTCGTGAATCGAACCGTGTCTCCGGTGTTCGGAACACCAGTGATTTTTACAACACTCTCTATCAAATGGCAATCCCTCTTCGAAGCTTTTCTCGTTGCTTCATTGCGGCTTTGTCAACCGAGACAGCGGACGGAAGGGGGGTAATTCCCACGTGCGGACCCCACGGGTAGTGCAACATAATCAACATCCGTGCAGCTCTTGAAAGAGAATACCAGGCGTTTGAGGCCGGAAACCCCTCAAAGAGGACCTTAGATTAGGTAACAAGCCGCTTGCCCAGCTCTGGGCTGCCGATTGCCCTGTCCGACGATGGCCTGATGCGCTTCCTGCGCGGTGGCACTTTTTTAGGACCCCAATCGGTTCTGTAAGTCCCGTCAGATGTGCCCGCTGCGGGCAGAAGTGGGATGTTGTTCCCGTTTCGCTCCAACGCTCACAGACCCCGCGTCACAGGGCATTTCCCACCGCAAGAGCAAAATGGTCAATTTAATCACTAGTTCCTGCCCGCCCTAATTTTATTTTTGGAAACTTTCCCCAGTTTTCATAGGACTCTTCATTTACAACACACACATCGAGGGGTTCTAGACATGATTGCATCGACTCCTTAAAAAAGCGTGGTTTACCATTTACTTTGTAGTCAGATAGTTTGTCAGGTGGACCGGAGGGGCCGGCCGAGGTGGGGTACCGAACCTTTTCAGTATTTTACAACTCCCACACATTCACATTGCCGCGCTGCACCAGGGTACGGATCCGTACAGCTTCTCGGAACAGGAAGGTCCCCGAAACCGAAGGTTAGCGCGAGACGCGGCCAAAATTACTGAGTAGAAGATTAAGTTTAGGACTTGTTTCAATAACTGGCAGCTTAACGAAAGTTGAGAAGGTGGGCAAGCGCAACCAAAGACCAAGAATGCAAAATCTGGCAAATGAAAAGATGTCGACGTTTCCATTCCATCGTTTCCAGGCCTTTAACTGGCTGCCTACCCATCATCACAGAAGCACGAAAGACAAGGCGGCAAATAGGAACGCCTCATCTCAGACGTCATTCCCTCGTCGCGCAGGCGCGATACTCAGTCCATGGAAAGAAAAAAAGATATGTAGATGCCTAGCCCCAAGCTGCCCTCCCACAATGGTTTTCAAGGTCTGCATGATAAGCTGCCTGCCTTTGAAATATTGCAGCCTTTCGGCAAAGATGCTTACATAGTACATCGCGCTGTCGCTTCCCGTCGCGACACGTAACTGTCGCAGTACTAGATGGTAGGCAACGGCTGAGCGATGGTGAGGAGGGAGATTAACACAGGATGGCCGACCAAGCAAGGCGAAACCGAGGAAAACCAGTCGCCTGGAAAGCTATTCGTTCGTGTGTGGAGCATGGTTGAAGGTGGTTTAACCTCCGGCTAAATAATTGCAGCTTGGTGTTCCCGGTCAATATGAGAATTAGTCTGGTCTGGTCCTCTCGTGGCTTGCGCAGTCGGGGCCCGGGCCGTGCCTACATCCGGGATGGCCAGAACGAGGGTACAAGGGGGTTGGGTTTGCTTGATTATTTGGTTGCTATCGGCTGGAACTAGCATGCGTGTGAACTGGATGGGCTACAAGGCATGTGATGGAAAACACTTGGGCTGGGGTTCAAATTCCACGCTCTTGAAATTAGATGGCGACAAGAACTGTAGCTGTTTAGCACACACTGCTATACAAAAGTGTACAGAAAATACAACGGCGACGTCCATGAGGGGAAACCGTCAGCCGCAGGTAACAAAGAAAGGTGGTAATGCGGACAGAGTGGAGGATGGTTTTGAACCTTGTGACGCCGCCCTCTCCTGTCTTTTCCCTTTCCTACTCAACTGGTCATCCAGGCGGCCGCTCGGCGAGCACCAAAACTGCTGACCAGGCGCAACCCACTTGAGCCCATGGGGAAGTAGCTCACAAGGTACCATATCAACGCAGCGAGCTGGGCGAGACCCGCAAACAGTGTGAGGATCGTGCTTTGGAGCTGCGATTTCGGATTAGCAACCCGCGGCCGATGGGATTTGAGTGCGGACCCGAACTTGGTGGGGCACTTACGCCGACGGAAAAGTAGAGTGTCAACCCGAGAGACCCAAAGTAGGCGGCCGTAAAGGGTAACCGCGGGGTTGAAGCTAGGTGTTGTACATATGCCCAAGGACCCATCATGGCAGCGAACGACGACAGGAAAAGCACCGAGCCCAACGTCCATCTAAGAAGATCATTCCAAGTTAGCCTCAGGTCATATCGCCACGATCTACAGTGTACCCGAGGGGAGACACTTCTAAAGGATTCCAAAAGCTTGCCGTTTAAACGGTAGCTTCACCGAACCCTCCAGTTACATGCTCCCGAGTGGCTTTCGAAAGCCTTTGGGCGAAGCTGTGTTCCTGGCACTCTACTTGGGCACACTGCAAGCGGCGGAAAGATCGAACCGAACATGGTACTCACAGGACGACAAGCTTGCGCGGCCTCGCAAAAGAAATGACGGGGAACAGGGTGAAGCAGATGACGAAGCAGGCGAGGGCTCCGAGGTTGCAAGCGCCAAAGATCAGCAGACGGTCCCATCGACTCACTATGTCTCAAAAATTAGTCCTCGCCCCGGAGGTATTCGGCCGACAAGCATATAGAAAAAGGAAGTAGAAAGATGAGAGACTCAAGTGTGGGAGAAAGTGATCATGATAGAGTGAACCGTAGCAAAGGGGGGTGGGGCTGACTGAGACACCGCCATGCAAAACCGGCACATGTCCTGGATTATAGGTCTTTCTGCAGGGGAGATCAAGGACCCAAGGCGGACAAAACCAGACGGGAAGGCGGGCGGGAGGTTGCGGCGTGGGGTGGCAAGGAAGGGCATGAAAGGCATCATCGGAGATAGGCAAAACCGGGGTTGACTCACAAGCAAACCACGCTTCTTCCTCTTCGCGGCGACTAGGCGCTGGTAATGGGGCGCCAGGGCCTTCATGTGTGGGAAGTTGGACATAGCCACGGTCGCCGAACGGGTTGTATGACTGAAGCGAGGAGAGAAAGCCGCCTTGCGGTGCTGTGTTCACCGGGAGGTCTGCCGTGCGGCGCGACCAACCCAGGTTGTTGATCGAATCGCGAAACGACGCCGATGCCATAGTCCGCCAGAGTCGTCTTGTTCGGGGGTCGTTCCGCGCACCCTAGGGTATCACTCTGGCAAGGCTGATGGGCGAAGAGTGTGGGGACAGAGCGTTGGGCGAGTAGGACGCCTCGGGGGATTCACGGGGGTCTCGGCTCGTGGCTCGGTGGGGGGGTCGGGCGTGGGAGATGGACGAGGCTGATGCGGTCCCGGTGACCCCAGTCGAGGCCTAGGGTGGTGTGTAGGCGAGCGGATGCGTAAGTACAGAGAGTAGAATCGACGGGATTAGGTCTAGGAGGTGGATTGAAGGACGGAAGACTTCGGGTGCGTAGGTGTGGATGGAAATGGTGCGGTAACGGAAGCTGTCGTCCAAGTCGGCTGCTCAACACACCATCGTAGCTGCAAAGTCATGCGACGAGCTAGCCTAAGAGTGGAAGCGAGAATGATCCGGCGTCGTGCGCAGATGATTTTCCTCGCGGTGATCTGGGAGGGTGTCTTCTCGTTTACCCTGCTCGGCAGTCTGGAATGAACCGAGCTCTCCCTCCTCCTTTTGTTTTCACTGTTGTTCGCGGTCGTCGTAATCGAAAACGAGTCAAAACGGTCGGTTCGGCCGGTTCCGCGCCACACACGCGCCCTCTGTGATATGGCCGATGGGTTGGCGCTATTCGAACGCTATGGGTGTGTGGGTGGGTGGTCGTGTTTTGGCCGCTGCCTCCCAGAGCAATGGATGATCGAAGCAGAAGCAGGCAGTTGGTTTGCTGGGTTGCGGTTCAACGCTTGCGCAAGCTCTGGAAACGGCATCCTTGCAGGATGGGGGGCCGGGAGGGCACCCACTTCGTCGATCCTGCCCCCGTGATTGGCTTTTCTGACCACTCAGGACCCACATTGAAGTGGTCACGGACCACTCAAGGAGGGTGCCAGCCATGCCAGGGTGCCATTTTGGTTTGGGCATCTTTGGGAAGTCTGTCTCTATTTTCGGTGTAACAACACCCACACCTCAACGACCTCAACCCGGAGCGATTCCCGCGCACTCCAATAAATTAGAGATCGCGCGCCATCACGTGGGGACTCACTTGACCCCGCCGTCCGATAAGATGCGATCCGACTAGCGGCGGTCCTCGGGCTTCTCAGATTGGAAAACGGAGGAGGGGTGTGAAACGGAGGGCGAACACGAGGGAGGAAAGGCGGATGCCGACTAGGACGCTGTGTTTGATTCCACGTTTTCTTGGGTCTGAACTCTGAGCCCAACATTCCTGGGCTGATTATTTTCCTGAGCGCTTCCTGTGATGGCAGCCTCAGGGATCGGAATGGGCGAGAAGTCGGCTGGTCTCCTTTTCTTCCCGCTTCCCCTCGTCAAGCGAGACCGCGATGCTCAACGAGAGTGATCTACCTTAGCAACCCGGGATATCTAGCAGGAGGTGTGCCGGCACCCCACCGGAACCCACTTAATCTTTTACCGATTCAGAATTCTTGAGTGTAGGAGTGTAGTGTACGATGCCGATGTACTGGGTATCACACGGGCCGATCCCTTTTCTGCGTCCCTGTCGCGCCGTGGAGCTTTGATGCCGGCACTCGTCCTGCCCTGCAACCAACCTCCGTCGGACCGGGGCTGCCGCGGCCAGTCGGTCCTCTCAGCGTTAAGACCGGCCACCTTTGACATGTCTTGGCGCCTGCAAAGCTCGATCCGCGGAGTCATTACGTATCGTCCACCAAGCGTGGGAAAAAATGGTGGCTGCGCTCCTCGTTGGTGTGCCTGGGTGTCTCACCTGCGAGTCACACTGGCTGTGTCCGGGCAGGTTTTCGGTGAGGAGGGGGTGAGCAAGGTGGGAGAACTAAGGCTCACGACGGACCGGTCATTTTTCGTTCTCCTCCCCGTTTATTTTGCGCCTGGGAGTGTCTCTCAGGTAGGTCGGTACCTGCCCATTTCTCAGCACACCAACTTGTTAGAGTCTCGATGTCAGGCGACTCATGGATTACTGGAAAGGTGCAGGGCTTAAGATATCAAGGTGTAGTGGGCCTTGAGGCCTCAGAGCCAGCGATAAAAGGACAGCGAGCGGCCACATGCGCCCAGCATGCTGAGAAAATGATCCCGTTTCTCTTCTTGCAGTTGTTCGCAGCTCTCTTCCAGATCCCTCGTATCTGGCACCGACGATCGTAAGACAAACGCCCACATCGCAGTTTAAAGCTGTCTTGTCAACCAACACCCCAAGCTCGCAGTTCCCAACCACCTCACGACGACGGCCCAACGAGAGACCAAACGTTTATCTCGTCGTCCGAAATCGGCCAATCGAAGACTTGAATCTCGGCATACACTAGCCTCCCGCGGTGCTCCCGGACCGCGCCAAACACAGGAAACAAGTTCTTGCGCGTCTATCACCAACATCGCACTCGGCAAGCGCCGCCTTGGAGTCCAAACCCTTGTCCACAGGAGGATTACCCCGCTATCTGGCGCCCTTGCCGCCGAACACCAAGAGTCAGTCTCCGGCACTCACTCGCACTGGGACCGAACTTGTTTGCAACGGAGAGAAGTTGAGTGAGCGAAATAACTTGGAAATCGCCAAAGCAAAAGACAAACAACAGTGGTTGGCATCCCTTACGAAGTCACCTCCACGCCGAACGGAGAAAGGTGACAAGTCTGAACCTGGAAGTTACCCGGCAGTCCCGTTGTACCGGCCTTCCTTTTTGATTCGGAGCCAGCCAATCAGGACCCCAAGTCAGCTCACGGCCATTCTCAAAGAGGAGCAGCACTCTGACAGAACGTCAACACTGTCTGCCGTCTTACAGTGAACGAGGGAAAGGCCAGCAAGACATATCGTTTCTGACTCAGTTCCCTGATTTACCGCTCGTCTTATTCTCCCCTTTACCAGGCCGGTTTTTAGGAGAAGTTTTGAATCCGGCTTCCCGGTTATATTCTTGGCGAGCCGCTGCCCAGGACCCCCCGCCTTGTTGAGTTGCGCTTGGATTCTTCGCAGCGCCTTCCCAGTGTGTGCCTCACCCTGTCCAAATCAGGGTACTCCGTGCAAAGAGAGCCAAGGAATACCAACTCAGCCTCAGCCGCCGTTCCCGCAACTTCCGTTCTGACTACGCGGTCTTTACCTCTGCCTTTCCCACCATTTGCCCCCATAAGCCGGTTGGCTGCTTTCTTCTGGCCCCTGGGTTCCCGTCGTCCCAACCGTCCCAACCCGAGTCACCAAGAACCACAACTCATCCCCGAAAACCCATCTCAAGCGTTTGCTACAGCGCTTGCAAACCATCACCACAGCCGCACTCAACTCGAGGTGGCCTTCGTCCATCAGCGATTGCGCAAAGGCGCTTGCTTGACCCAAGTCCAGCCTAAGAACCCCGCAACCCCAACAACGCCAGAAACGGCACACTCGCAACTGGCGGTGCCGCTTCATCCGAGTTCGCCTGGGGAGCTCACGATCTTTTACCGCTCTTCCTGGGGAGACTATAAACGCCCCACCACTCTCCCCCGCCAATATCTTCCCCGCTCCATTCCCCCAACTCGCACATCCTCGCCTACCACTAGCACGCACCACCTCATATTATTCCCTGGCAGGGAGCCTTTCGCGTCCCACATCCCGCGTTCTTCCCGCCTGCCTTGCTTTTTATAAGGCCGGGACTTCCTTCGAGTGCCGGTACCACGGCATCATCCCTTCAAGCCCGGTTGGCCCCGTCCCAGACAAGGAACATTTTCTTGAACATTTTTTGTCCCGCGACGGGTTCTTGGTCGCTTTCTTTGCAGAGCGAGCGGCCCGAAGGGACCATTTCCCAAGTGGGTTAAGCGGCTGCATTGTTCAGCCCGGACGCTCCCCACATCCGCACCCTCCCAACTTTTAGCATTTCCACCCACCGCATCCACCGAACTTGTCACATCCGACACATCTTCTCAACTCATCCTGCCCGTGCGCACCGAACACAACACCGGATTCTGCACGACCTTCGATCGCGGCCTCAAGAATTTTCGAGTTGCTTCAACCATTCCGGCAAGACCCCACCTAGTAAGCGAGCGGCAACATCGCTACGATCGAGTCATCCTTGCTTCGGCTCGACCGACCGACGACCGACCGCCTCCACCCCGCATTCAATCCTGCCCTGCCTGATGGAGAACGGCCCGACAGCGAGAGACCGAATTTTCTTTTCCCTCTAGGCATATCCATAAAACTGGTCTGTTCTCCCTCAGTGTTCTAGCCAACTGCACAGCCGCGGCCTGCTCTGACAGTATCGCTAGATGACGCCGTTGTGGCTTCTGTAATCCTGAGCTAACGTGCATCCCGCTCAGGTGCCCTTGGACCCCTTTTGCGCAGAGGGTTTCAACATCAACTCGGCATTCGGGTTCAATATCGCCGGTAGCGAAACCAATATAAGAACCAATATCAACAAAACTACAAACAAGCTTTCAGGAAGCGCATCCTATATTCCGAGCGACCTCGACGTTGTTTCATATTTCTTTCCTTCTGCATAAGCCTTCCACTTCCACCACTTTCGCAATGGCACAGCACGGTTTTACAATGAACGGGCACAATGGGATCGACCCGAACGATCTCAACTACCAAACGGGGTTCCAACAACACAACTTCGGCAGCCGCAACAGCTCGTCGACCGCGTATTCAAGTAGTTCCGCTATCTTTGGGGATGATGAGTTGCTTGAAGGGTTGAACAGCCCGGGCGAGGCCCCAATGCAAGATTTCGGGGGGGTGAACGACAACGTTGTGGGCGTGGGTTACTCGCACGGGGTCTACGGCCTCCCCATCAACGGCTACTCAAGCACGCCCGACGGCGACCCGATCCAGAGCCCATTCGCCCATAACTTTGCTTATCGCCAGATGGGCCACCCGCAGTCGTTTGGCGGCGCGCTTAAGTCGCCGCTGTCCTACGGCGGCTCCCCTTTGGCCAACCCAGACATGGGTGATGGCAACGACAGCGCCACCAACGTATTTAATGCCCAGGCCCAAGCGCAGGCGCAGGCTCAGGGCCGTCTTGGCACCACCCCTATGCAGCGCAAACAATCGCAAGCCGCGAGGGGCTCGCTCACTCCCAAATCTGCTTCCATGGCTACGATGGCAGTCAACACCGAGGGCACCTATGGCGCTCAGCCGATTAGGACAAGCGGGGCCCATCACGAAAAGTCTCGCTCCGGACAATGGATCCAGACACCCAACAGCCTGTCCTCTTTCCCGGGCTCTGGCTTCTCCTCGCCGCTCCAGCAGGGTCTCCCGAGCACGCAGATCAACGACCTGATCCTCAAGGGAGGTGTGTCCATGCCCGCTAAGCTTGGTGCTCCGTCGGCCGCTGCCTCCACCCAAGAGGCGAGGCGGAAGCGACGCCGAGAGTCTCATAACCTCGTCGAGCGCCGCCGGCGTGACAACATTAATGAGCGCATTCAGGATCTCAGCAAGCTGGTTCCTGCTCACCGTCTGGAGGACGAGAAGATTCGGAAGGCCATACAAAACGGCACACCGCTGTCGCCCACTCTTTCGGGGATTGGTGCGCCGTCTCAAGCGACGTCTTCTCTGGCTGGCCCAGGCGCTCGTCGGGCCGCGGGCGGCAATGCCGGCAACATCACCACGGGGTTGCCAATCGAGGACAAGGACAAGGGCCCGAACAAGGGTGACATCCTCAACGGCGCTGTGAGCTGGGCTCGGGATCTGATGTGGATGTTGCACTTGAAGATCCAACAGCAAGAAGAACTGATCAATGCTCTTTACGAGCGTGGTGGACAACTCCCCTTTGAGATCACGGATGATGAACGCCGGATGCAATCTGAACTGCTAGAGGCTATTGCCCGTAGTGACGAGCCTGGCGGACAGTCGCCAGCCATGTCGTACTCGCGCACTGCTGGATCCGGCCTCCGTGTGCCCCATCACACTGACTACAAGGGCGAACCTCTCGGTAGCAATGGCCAGGAGGTTGACCATGGCTCCGTCAGTCCTGGTGAAAACGGCCACAGTATGCATCACGACATGCTTGACAATGGGGAGTTGATCGATTTTGATGACGACGGAGATGTCTTCAAGGAGGAAGATGAGTTTGGGATGGACTTGACGGGTTAGTCGTTCATTAGGTGACGTCAACCTGAAGAGGCCCTTCCTAGGCTCAAGACAAGGGTTACATTTCTTTTTTCCTTCCCGTTCCCGTTATTCTATTTCTTAGTTATTCATTTCGTCTTGATGCTTTCTTTCCTTCTCCTATCCCATTCATTCAAGGTTCTGGCTTTTCATGGTCTGCATCTGCATTGTTTTTCATTGCTCTGGGATTATACCTTATGCATATGTGGGGTTGTTTACGGCGCATGTGGGTTCACGGCGCACTGGTGTCGTTTCTTCGGACGGCCCTCGGCCCCTGCGGGAAGGGGGCACCCACGGATATGCCGTCTTGATCTTTCCTTGTATCTATGTGTCCGGTTATGATTCCCTGCACTTAGGATGATACCTGATGGGTTTGATTTGTTCGGCATAGGGCCGGCGATGGTTGGCGGCCGGTATGGGCTGGGGCGCTTTTGTGCCAAACGGCTTTTTTCCTCATCTCTCTTTTCTACATTTACCGAGTTACCATATCTTTCATTCCCTTTTTGGCTGAACACAACCTCGCACGACCTCCCATGAACGTCGCTACTCTCTCGCTCTCGCTCTCGCTATTCCTATTTCTTGGCATTGCATCCTTTTGACGACATGACATATCATCGGGGAGGAGGTGATGAACAGCCCGGACTGTTTAACGGCTTTATGATAATACCCTCAATACACGCCTGCAGTTTCTTCTCTTCACGCGTGGCATGTCTGGTGCTCTTGTCGTCGGATTTAACTCACCCGGACCCAGTTAATCCACTCGGACCCCTATGTCGCGCCGCGGGGAAGGGGTTTGAACTTTGGGACGGCGTGGGGTTGTTTTTTCTCTCCACAGTGCCTGTTGCGTTATACTTGTTCTAGACGTAGGTCCAATTTTAAGCGGCGGCTCTACGGGAGCTTATTTGCAGCCCACATGTCTGTTCACGCACCCGGCTGTTTGGAACCGGGAGCTTTGACGACGTAATTACATAGGTATACGTAACATGTAAACATGATGTGTAAATACGCTGAAGGGGTCTGTGTTGATACCTCGTATAGCGGCCAATAGGACATCGTGTAGACATCTTATATCGGATAAACAAAAGGGCCGCCTTCATAACTAACCTCGAACATGACCAACCTATGGACCACACCCTCGCCCCATAGACCCCCAAACCAAACCACCCAGCCAACTCTCTACCCCAATTTACCCCCCTATCCCCCCCCTCCCCAAACAACCAACCTCTTTCCCACCCCGATACTTACATACCTATATATATACACAATGACTCATCTCCCCAAAGGCCCTACCAATGCCTCACAGAAAGCAGGTACTCGCTCATCCCCGTCAGGAGGTTCCACACGTCCTTGCGCTTCATGTCCTCCTGCAGCGCGATGCGCTCAAGCGCCGAGCGGCCGTTGAAGTACTTGCAGAGGACTGGCCAATTGTTGGCTACGCGCTCGTCCCAGTCTAGTGTGGTGGGGTTGTTGTTGGGGTTGTTGTTGGGGTTGTTGTTGGGGGTGGCTGTGGAGTTGGGGCCGGTTCCTGCTTTGGTTGTTTGGGTGGGGGTGTCGCTGGTGCTGGCTCCTGTTGTGGTGGTGGTTGTGGTTGTGGTGTTGATGGTGGATGTGGAAACAGTGGTGAGACGGTTGGTGGGGTGGTTTCTTCTGTTGAGGCTGCTGTGGCCGTGGCTGTGGCCGTGGTGTCCGTTCCTATGGCTGTGCTTACTACTACTTCCTCCTCCTCCTCCTCTCTCCCTTTCTCCAATCCGACTGCCACTCACGCTCTTCCTCTCCCGCAACCGCTTCTCGATCGCGCTCAGATACAGACTCTCCCGCCCCGTCGCCTTCTTCGCGTCTAAGATTACGTGGGGAGTGATTCTGTCCAAGTGTGGCGCGCGGTTCACGCTGGGGTGGGCTGTCTGTTGAGGCGCAGCCTTGCGGGCGTGGGCGGTGGCGCGCTCGGCGAGGGCTCGGGCGGCTCGGTCGGCGAGACGGGCTAGGCGGGCTTTTTCGGCTGCTTTTTCGACGGGGGTGGGCTCCGAGGGTGGACTGCTGCCGTTGTTGTGAGTGTGGTTGTTATTGTTGTTGTTGTTATCGTCGTGGTCGTCATCGGCGCTAGTGCTAGTCGAGTGGAAGGTAGGTAATGGCATAGGAGAGGTGATGCGAGTGGAAAGCGGGGAGACGGGTGTTGACCCTGTGGCGGTCGTGGGATAGATGGGGGAGTGGGAGTTGGAGTGGGAGAGCGAGAGGTTGCGAAGGCTTGGGGTACTGGGAGAGGTGTGGTCGTGGGGCTCAGCGAGGAGCGGGAGGAAACCCGAGTGGAAAGCTGACACGGCTGAGTCTCCAAGCCCGGGGCTCGCGGTAGAGGGATATGCCCCTGGAGTCGTCGCTGCGGTACCAGGACCGGCCTCGGCGTCGGTGCCAAGATCCGTAGCACCACCACCATTCTCTTCCTGCTTCCTTTCCTCCTGCTCAGGACTGCCCGACTCACGCCCCTTGTTCGGCGAGCTGTACGCCCGCGCGATATCCTCGGCCTCGAGCGCGTGCTCGACCTCGTAGATGATCTCCGGCCAGACGACGACGTAAGCAAAGGTACACAGTTGTGTGACCCAGCCGCCACGCATGAGCCAGGCCAGCATAGCCATGTAGACCGGGCGATGGGCCTTGCTAGGGCAGTGTAATTTGTACGGCCGCGGGGCCACGCTGAGCTCGGCGAGGAAGTTGGGCAAGGACGGCGAGAGGGGGAACTGGCGCGCCCACTGCATAGCGGCCTGGGGCAACCTGCGCATGTCGCAGTTGGGGCTGACAATGTACATGTCGCGGGCGTGAAGAGGCGGGATGGCGATGGCGCGCCGCCAGAAAATAAAGTGCTGGGCGTACTTGCGCACTTGGGCGGGCGTGAGGATGTTGCTGGAAAGCTGGCATACTTGGTGAAAGCTGGGATAAAAAAAAACAGTGTTAGCTAGCTGTTGAAGATTCGAACAAACTCCAAGATTATACTATGAGATCATGAACTGGAGGCACTCACGAGAGGGTTGGCTTGCAGTGGCGCACAAACTCAATCATGGCCAGCGTTGTCTCATCCGGGTCGTTCTGTAGCTCGGCAACGACCCTCTTCTCGTCCATCATGAGAAGGAGGGCAAAGTTCTTATCCAGGAAGCCTGGCGTTTCCACGGCCTCCTCAGCCATGGCCGAGTTTGCCGTGGTCAACCAGAGCCCATCGCGGCCCTTCTCGCCCTGATCGGGGAGATCCGAGACGTGGAATGGGACGGGGATCTGCACCGAATGTGTCACGGTACCCTCAGGCGTGTCGAGCTGCAAAGCGGCGATCCGGTTTTGGGAGACGGCCTCGTAGATGTCTTGCATGGATGCGGCGAGGGACGAAGTAGAGAGGATCTCTTCCCAGAGCGAGCTCATCTTGCGCTCTGTTTGTGAGTTTACGTCAGCTAACGATCCAACTAGGATTCAAAGGGTGCTACATACTGTCCTCGCGCCCCTTGTCCTTGAGAGCCAGTATCCGCTTCGACTCTTTCCAGACAAAGTCACTCCGCTGCTGGCAGTACTTGTAGGCCTTGTTGATCTTCTTGATTATGTGGGTAAACATGATGTCGACGAGCGGTTTGACCTCGTGCTTCTTGGGGTTGAGGAAGAAGACCAGGTTGAACATGGTCATGGAGCTCTTCTTGTCCTCAGCTTCCTCGGCCGTCCTGCTCTGCGCCGTCGGGTTTGCCATGTCCCGCACGTCGACTCTCTCGCCCTCATCGCTTGGGCCCTTCTCTCCGCCGCTCCGGGAGTCTTCCTCGTCCTTCCTGATACCGTTTCCTCCACCTGCCGAGTCCCTCTGTGAGAGCGACTGTGACTGTGACTGTGATAGCCGCTGTCTTTCACCCTTCTTCTCATCCACAGGCTTCTTCTTCTTCTTCTTCCGCCACACCCCGTTCTCCGGCACCTGAATCGGATACGAGACACAGTAGATAGGATCCAGCGAGACCTGGAAGAGGCGCTTGTGGTACGCGCGGGCCGGCGTCAGGATGTTCTCCAGGTCCTTGGTCGGGAACCCGGCGACATGCTCCCACGGCACGATCTGGGTCCCGCTTTCGGTGACCAGGTGGTCGTCGTGGTTCCACTGGGCCAGCTCGGCCGCGAGCACCACGGATGCTGTCCCCGTCTCGATGCGGACATCGCGCGAGGGTCGGCTGGGCAGCACGCTGTCGTCGTCGTCGAGGTCACCGGGGCCGGGGCAGGGACCAGAGCCGGAGCTAGCGCCGCCGGCGTGTGTGTGGGCCCCGCTGGAGGGTTGGAGAGATTGCGGGTAGTGGAAGACAAAACGCGGGCCGTCGCGGGAGCGGTTGATGACGAGGGCCACGCCTAAGAAGTTGTCCGTATTAGGGAGAATGGGGAGCGCCATTGTCGCTCGTGGAGGAGGTTTCAATGCACGGGTTCGCGATTCAATTCATCATTCGTCCATTGGGTACTTTAGGTAGGTGACGTCAAACGGCGCCGGCGGGTCCCGGCGCGGCATCCGAAAATCGAGGACGCCGGTTGATTGTGATTGATGGATGGAAGTCGGCGGGTGTCGGGTGGGTTTCTTCGGCGCTGTGGAAGTCACCGGCCGTCCGGTGCAGTGCACTGATTGAGGTGAGCCCGGGAGCCACCAGTCCCAGGCCCCGGTCAGAGCACATGGAATTTAGATAGGTACCAAGTCTTCATTGAATTCGAATTTCAGTCACTCAGTTCCTCAGCCGTTGTCTTTAGGCTTATTTCAATTCCCCTCAATTCTAACATGTTTCTCGTTCTTGATTTGGCGATTTTGACGATTTTTTCCCCTCTTTTCCCTTTTCTTTTCTTTTTAAGCAACTGTGGCATCTACTTCTCTCGCCTAGCTCAGGTAGTTATCTCTTAGCAAATGCCAAAATGGAGACGCGTAAGGCCCGTGCTGTGTGGGGGTGGATGACGACAGGGGTGGCGCTCGGGCCAGATCACAAGCCAAAGGATGAACCAGTGACCTGGGCGCTCAGGGGCAGTGATGCCACGAGGGCCCGCCCAGGCACCTTAACATGGGACAGAGGGGCAATTGATCGTGTGAGGGTAATGGGTGGCCTCCCTCGCGCTTCAATGTCCATAACTTTCCTGGTTTTCCCTTTCAACAAAGAAGGCTGAGGCCGCATTCCTGCATCAAACACCGCTCCAGCTTGTCCCATAATCTCTGTAGAATTCCGCCCCCGACCTCTAGGATTTTGCCAACTTGGACGGGAAAAAAAGAACCAGCCCGCCTTTCTGATTCCAGCAGGTCTTGGTGCATAAACCCCTTGCGGACCCCTGTGCATGCACAAGATCGCTCCACCGCTTTCTTTTCTGAAATTGCCCCTCGGTACGTACCACAAGAGCTGTTCAAAAGAGCTCTCCTCATTTGCACGAGCTTCCCAACTTCCTTGACGAGTACTTTTGGTGTACTTGTAAATCGCAAATCGCAAGAGAGCTTTTCTTCATACACCCTTTCTCTCGAAGGCAACTGGTGATCAAACACACTCGATACTGCGACCCACTACACCCTGTCCTCAAACTCGACGCAAAAGAGAGACATACAGCTCAGCAAAACCTAAAAAAAATACCCCCAAAAAGGAAAAAAAAGAGGAACAAACTTACGTACTCAAACTCCGCAAACCACAAAGTAACTACGCACGCGAGGTCCTCTCGTACCTTTTCTCCACGGCCTTTTGGGACCCCACTACCCACGAGGAGCTCCAGCCATGGCTGTCGGCCGCGAGAATGGAACCCACGGCAACGGCCAGCTAAATGGGGACAACGAGCACGCGATCCAGTACATCCCGCTCTCCTACGACAGCACCAATTCCGAAGACTCGGCCCGGCGCCTGGTGCTGGCCATCCGACCGGACTGGGCGTCATCGGCCGACGCCAACCTGCAGTTTGTCCGCTTCACCGACGGCATCACCAACACGCTGCTCAAGGCGGTCAACAAGCGGGCCGGCCTGTCCAAGCACGAGGTCGATAGCGAGGCCATCCTCTTGCGCGCCTACGGCACTGGCACCGACGTGCTCATCGACCGCCACCGCGAAACCCAAAACCACGAGCTGCTCATGCGCCACGGCCTGGCCCCGGAACTGCTCGCCCGCTTCGAGAACGGCATGATGTACCGCTTCATCCAGGGCGCCGTCACCCAGCCCGAGGACCTGCGCAAGCCCGACATCTACCGCGCCGTCGCTCGTCGCCTGGCCGAGTGGCATGCCACGGTACCCTGTATTGCGGGACGCACCGGCCACAGCCGCAAGGGCTCGCGCGTCGATCTGTCGAACCTGGGGTCGTCGTCGTCGTTGAACGGCTCGAGCTCGGCCCTGGATAGCGCCCTGGGCGATGCTGAGTTTCAGCTTGCCCTCGACGGCGTGGCCCCCGGGAAGCCACCCCCGAACGTGTGGACGGTGATGCAGAAGTGGATCTTTGCGCTGCCTACGGACACAGAAGAGCAGCGGGCCCGGCAGGCCGAGCTGCAGCGCGAGCTTAAGTCGCTCGTCTCGGAGCTTAGCCAGCGTCCGGGGCTCGGCGTCAATGGGGTATGTCCTGTCCTTTGTCAAACAAAATCCAACTAGTTTTTCTTTCCCAACTCATCGGCTAACTTTATTCCCCTCCTATCTAGCTCGTCTTCGCACACTGCGACCTCCTCAGCGGGAACGTCATCGTGCTGCCCAAATCCCAACTCGCGACCGATAAAACCTCCGACCCGACCGTCACCTTCATCGACTACGAATACGCGACCCCGTCCCCCGCCGCCTTCGACCTCGCCAACCACTTCGCCGAATGGGGCGGTTTCGACTGCGACTTCAGCGTGCTCCCGACCCGCACCCAGCGTCGCGAGTTCATATCCGAGTACATCGAGTCGTACTACACCATCCTCCGGAAACGCCAGCCCACCAACGCCAAAGTTGCGGCTGTGAACAAGGCTGCTGAGGTTGAAACGCTGCAGCAGGAAGTCGACCAGTTTCGTGGTGTGCCCGGGTTTTACTGGGGTATCTGGGCCCTGATCCAGGCGACTATTTCGGAGATTGACTTTGACTATGCCTCGTATGCCGAGACGCGGCTGGGGGAGTATTATGCCTGGCGTGAGGAGGTAACGGGGAAGCGGGAGCGGGAGGGCCGCGAGTTGCCGCTGCGGGAGAGGCGGTGGGCGCAGGAGGAGTAGTTTTTTGTTTTACTCTTTTTTACTCTTTTTTTTCACCTTTCTTTTTCTTTTTCTTTTTTTTTTTGATCTTCTTTTTATTTATTCTTTACATGTGACGCCATCATCGTGGTGGAAGAGACGACAGTCCATTTCTTATTTCCGGCATTCATCATTCATTCATAGCCATGGCATTTATTATCATCTCCTTTAAACGGGTATGTCCGGGAAGGAAGGGGAAGAATCACCCATACGTCTTTATTTTACAGAACAGCATTGTAATTTTGGAACTTTTCCTGTTGTCCTTCGTTTCCTTGTTTTTATTTTATTCATGTCACCCGGAGCATGGGAGTCATAAATGGCGTGCGGGACGGTACTGTACCGTGGGACGGGACAGGACGGGGTGAGCGGTTGCATAGGTATTGCTATATTGGGTCAAAACATTCAACATGGGCTCGGATATTGATGCCTCGCGAGAGAAAATTCAGGGGGGCAAGAAATCATATCGATCTGGGCTCTGTTGTGGCGTTGCGAGGGAAGGCGGGGGAGTAGCAAGCGGGAAGGCAAAGTAAGCGTTGGAGTTATTGGGCGCTCGGGTGTCTGTGTATGTACGGTGGGAGTTTGGGGGCGGTAGAGGAGGATGAAGGAGGAAGACACTGAAGGGGGGAATGCGGATATATATATACTGGAACGAAAATAAATTTACTTTTCAACAACTGCCCGACCCTGAACTCTATCATGGACCTGTTGAAATGATGGTGACTGCCCTCGATGTTGGATATATCCACCTCCTTGCGCCTTAACGTTGAAGTGCCTCCCCTTATGCTTATTCGTTACATCATCGACATGTATCGTGAAACGAGACACACCCACCCACCAACACACTCCCCTAAAAAACGGCCAGCGCCGGTTCGTAATTACAGTGTTGAACAATAACCCCGCTCCCCCCCTTCATACATTTGTATCCCTTTTATCTCATTTCTTCTCCATTTCCTGTGTATCCACAACTCAAGCCCCCTTGTAGTACTTGGTCTCAATAAACGGCATCTTCGTCACGGTCGCGATCCGCGGCCGCCCGCGCACCACCACCTGGACCGCCGTCCCAGCCTTGTGGAACCCATCCTCAACGTACCCCATAGCAATGTTCTTCCCCACCGACGGGCTCGGACACCCACTAGTCACCACGCCAATCTTCCTGGTCCCTCCCCCTTCCACCTTCGTAGCAATATCGGCCCCTTCGCGCGCGGGGGCGCCCTCAACGACTAACCCGACCCGACGCCGGTCGATGCCCGCGCCACCTTTGGTCTTGGGCACGAGCTGCTTCGCGATGAGCTCGGCGCCGTAGTAGCCCGCGTCGGCGCTGCGGCGGTCCTTGGGGATGATCCAGCTGAGCCCGGCCTCGACGGGGGTGGTGGTCTCGTCGAGGTCGTGGCCGTACAGGCACATGCCGGCTTCGAGGCGGAGGCTGTCACGTGCGCCGAGACCGGCGAGTTGGACTTGTTTGTTGTCGGCTCCGCCGGCTGCGAGGAGGGCTTCGGCTACGGCGACGGTGTCGGTGGCTGGGATGGAGATCTCAAAGCCGTCTTCGCCGGTGTACCCGCCGCGGCTGATGAGCACGGGCTTGGTGGTGACGGAGCCGTTGGGGAGTTTGAGGTTGGCAAAGACGGACTGGCCAAAGAAGAGCTTGTGCAGGTCCGGTACTGAGCCTTGGTCATCGGCGGCTAAGATTGAGCTGAGCGCGGTCTCCGCCTCGGGCCCTTGCAGCGCCAGCAGCCCGGTGTTGTGCCACCGCTCCTCGACCACCTCCAAGCCTTGCCCCGCGAACTCCTGGTTCCACTTCTGCACCTCCTCCGAGAGGTACGCATCGTCCTTCTCCCGGCACCCAGCGTTGGTCACGACATAGTAATACGGCTTCTCCTCACCACCACCTAGCCTCGTAATCACGGTATCATCTACGATACCCCCGCTCCCGTCCGCCTTCAGCAGAACCGACAGAGTGCTCCGGTGCGGCTCCAGCGCGCCGATGCCGGACGGCGTGACGCGCTCCAGGAAGGCGGTCGCGCCAGGGCCGGTGAAGCGGCGTTGAACCATGTGCGAGACGTCGAAGAGGGAGGCGTGGGCGCGTGTGAACACGTGGGATTGGGAGACGGTGTGGGAGGGGTACTGCACGGGCATGGAGAAGCCGCCGAAGGGGACCAGCTTGGCGTTGTGGGCGAGATGGAGAGGGTGGAGGGGGGTTATGTCGAGGTTTTCCTCCTTGGACGCGGGTGCCGATGCATAATGGCGGGTTTGAGTAGTGGCTGGGCGAGAGGCGAGGAGTTGGCGTTGTGGTGGATGGTTGGGTTGTTGTTGCTGTTGGGTGACAAAACCGCCGGAAGTTGTGGCGATACTCCTCCGGCTCACAGCGATCGTCGTAGCCGGTGTCCCGCAGCGCGCTCGGCAGGCCCCGCGCAGGGTTTTGGCGAGCGCCGTGGACCGAGAGACTTTCATGGTGTCAATTGGGCGAATCTAATGCGCGGTGTGCGGGATATGGTATTAATCAATTGGGGTACGCCGGCCTCGAGAGAGCAGAGGGGAAAAAAAGGTGAGGCCCGAATCGACAATGTCCGAAAAAGAGTGAAAGCGGGAAACGGACGAGTGACTTCAGCGGTGCATTCCTGCTGGCCCTACGTTTGTTAGCCGATATTGGCCGAGCCCGGGGTCGGCCCCGACTTGGCATGGCGGGCCCGACGCGATGACCCCTGCTCTGTTAACGTTATCCGATAAGCACCGACGACATCGCATCACCTAAGCCGTCGTAACAAGACCCGTACTGTGGACGTATCGTTTTGCAGGCCGTACGCATACGCTGTCATACAGCGTTATGCAGCCATTCCGTAGGAAACAGGGGTATCAGCTTGTATTGCCTTCTTTATATCATTCAACCCATTCATTCCCTTAAAATCCCCTCCCCGCCCTCTTCCGCACCGGCTTGACAACCGCCCCAGACGTAACAGTCTTCTTATCCTTCCCCAGCTTCGGCCTAGCCTTCCTGATTTGCGCCAGCTCCTCCTCCGCGGCAAATTCGTCCTCGTGCCGCTTCTTATCCACAGCCATCTGCGCCTCAATCTCCATCTTGCGGTTGAACTCGGTCTCGGTAATCCGCTTCTCGCGCGCCGAGTACCCCTTTTCCTTGACCGAGTAGAACACCCCGCCCAGGTCGGCCAGCCAGTGCGGGTCGACCGACGTGACGGTCGACATGTACTCCTTGGACGTCAAGATCAGCTCATGGTAGACGACATAGTCCGGCAAGAAACCCAGCCCGTACAGCGCGCTGGTCGGGTGCAGCTGGACGGTCACGCTGGTGCGCAGGTTGACGTACTCGCCGATGCCTTTGACCTTGGCGGCCTGGTGGTAGTAGCCCGAGCAGATACATTTGCGGATGACGTCCCAGTCGGTGCCGCAGCTAACCATGTCCATGTTCTGCATCTTCATGATGTCCAGCAGCTGGTCGCGCACCTCCTTGGCGCGCCGCAGCGACTTGGAGTGCAAGAAGTGCCGGATGCACCAGCCGTCGTGGTACCCGTTGGCCCGCCACTGCGTGTACACGTGTAGGTACGTCAGGTGGTCCGACTCGGGTACGAAGAACTTCTCGCGCGCCGCATCCGACTCTTCCTGCCGCTCCTTGGGCCGGTAGAACACGTTGGGGACCGACAGCATCGAGACGATCGTCACCATCTCCTCGCTGCACCCGTACGCCTCCGACATGATCAGCAGCTTCGCAAGCGACGGGTCCATCGGGAACGCGTTCATCTTGCGCCCCAACTCTGTCAGCTCGCCCAGGTTGTCCAACGCCCCCAGCGCCCACAGGTCGAACAGTGACGTCGTGATCGTATCCTGTGGGGGGGGATCCATGAAGTCAAAGTCGAGCAGGTCCTTTACGCCGAGCGACTTGAGCAGTAGCACCGTGTTGCTCAGGTTGGTCCGCTGGATCTCGGGAATCGTCTGGATGTACATCTCATCGCGAAACGCCTTTTCTGTGAACAGTCGGTACGCTTGGCCCGGTCCTGTGCGTCCAGCCCGACCCGATCGCTGCGACGCGTTGGCCTGCGAGATGGGCGTGATCTGGAGCGTGTCCATGCCCATCCGCGGGTTGTACACCTTCAGCTTTGAAAACCCAGCGTCCACCACGTACATGATCCCGTCGACTGTCAGACTCGTCTCGGCGATGTTGGTCGCCACAATGCACTTCCGGACCCCCGGGGCCGCCCGGTCAAAGATCTTGGCCTGCAAGTCCGCGGGCATTTGGCTGTAGATGGGGAGGATGCTGAGCTGTGGGGGGTCGTTAAGGGCGTCCAGCCGCTCGCGCACCAGCTCGCACGTCACCTCGATGTCCTCCTGGCCCGTCATAAACACTAAAATATCACCGGCCGGCTTGCCCACGTGGATGGCCAGGACCTGCTGCACCGCCTGGTCGACGTAGTCCTCGACCGGTGAGCGGTGGAACATGACGTCCACGGGGAACGTCCGGCCGGGAATCGTAAACTCAGGCGCGCCGCCGTAAAAGTCAGAGAACCGCTTCGAGTTCATCGTGGCCGACGTGACGATGAGCTTGAGATCCCGCCGTCTCTGCAAAATCTTTTTAAACAGCCCCATCAACACATCCGTGTTCAGCGCGCGCTCGTGCGCCTCGTCCATGATGATGCACGAGTACCGGTCCAGATCCGGCTCGTTCAGTGACTCCCGCAGCAGAACACCGTCCGTCATGTACTTGATAACCGTCTCCTTACTCGTGCAGTCCTCGAACCGGATCGCATAGCCCACCGCACTCCCCAGCTTGACTTCCATCTCCTCGGCCACACGCTTAGCCACGCTCATGGCCGCCACGCGACGGGGCTGCGTACACCCGATCATGCCCGTCTCGCCGTAGCCGTCCTCGAACAAAAATTGTGTCAGCTGCGTCGTCTTGCCGGACCCCGTCTCGCCCACCACAATGATCACCTGATTGTCACGGATCACCCGTAGCAGCTCCTCCCGCACCGCAAACGCCGGCAGAAACTCGCGCTGTTCCCGCAGCGTCTTGCTCTGGCTGAAATTACTCGCGCCCTCGGCCTTTTTCAGATGCTCACTGAACTTGTTGCTGTTGCTCGGTGTCTGGCCCTGCGTGGAAGCTTCTCCGTTCTTCTCCCCCTTCTCCTCCGCCGCAATCGGTAACGCGCTATCCGTATCCTCATCCTTGACCCCCATCAAATTCCCCAGCGCTGTCCCGGCCACATTAGTCGCCTGCTGCGCCTGCTTCGCCCGCTCCCGCTGCTGCCGCCTATCCCGCACAACTTTACTCCCTTTCCTACTAAACACCGCCATATCACTCTGCGCATCCCTCACAGCCGGCACGGGGTCCAACTGCTTGGTAAACACCGTCCGGCCATCCAAAAACGGCGGCCGCAGGTCATGCACCAGCAAATGCACCCGCGTCGCCTCCTGGTCATCTTCAAAATCCCCGCCCATATCCCGCCGCTGCGCTACGCCCGACGTCAACATCCGATTTGTCTCCCACGCGTCGACATCCTTTTGTTTCTGCATCTGCCGCGCATTCATGGGCCCCGTAGACGCAAACTGCCCAACCTTCTTCTCTACCATGGCCGCCTCGCGTTCCTGTGCCGCCCACCCGCTCTCATCCCCAAAGGGGTTGTGCGTGTCGTCGCCGAAGGTGTGTCCGCCCAGATCGTCATCGCCGCCGTACCAGTCGCGGTCGAGCGCGTTCGTCGCGTCGTCGTTGGACCCCGGTTCCGGCCCGTCAAACTCGCGCTGGCGGGGCGTGGCGGCCCCAGCTAGCCGTGAGCCGGCTCGTGGAGTGGACGATCGAGATTGGAAGGTGCCATGGTTATTGCCGCCGCGGTTGGATCCGCGCGATGGGAGGTCGCCGAATCGGTCGTCGGAGCGCAGCGGGTTGAAGTCGAGTCTTCTCCGCTTGTTTGAGCGGTCATCGTCGTAGTCGCGAGGCATGGCGTGTTGAAGGGGTGGCTGGGTTCGGCCGACGCGCCTAGTTCTTTGGTAGGAAGTTCCTCGCTGGTTGTCCACCAATTCCCCCTCTTGGGCCGTTGATGCTTTGCGTTTTCAAGACAACAAAAGTTCAAGAGGTGAGAATCGTGAGATCCACTAACATCCACACCGTCCAAGCTCCATCACCGCTGAACGGATAATAAAATGTGGAGCTTGCAGGCTGTCTCGAAGACCTGGACCGTCGCTGAAGCACAGGGGCACAGGGGTAGGCCCGATAAGATAAGCCCCGCTGCCCACTCCACTAAAAAGTTGCGGAACGAAATCTTCTATCTGAACCGGGCAGTTCACAGCCGGGCATCGTCCAAACAGAGACACTGCAGGCAGGTCAATCCGTCTTCTGGTCTCTTTACACACACATACACCATGTCTTCTATGATTACAAGTACGGCCTGGGTGCCACGCGGGTTTGCGGCACCCTTTCCAACAAAATACAACTTTGACGAGGAGGAATTCGAGCGCATCGCAAGCCTGGCCAAGCTCCAGCTTGACGACGCGCAAGAAGACCTAGAGGAAGCGCAACAGGCGGAAGCAGAGGCAGAAGCCGCGGCGGAGTCTGGGGCGGAAGAAGAATTAAAAAAGGAAAAGAAGAAGACGAAGAAGAAGAAGCAGGGAAAAGAAGAAGAGGAGGGGGAAGCAGCAAATGAGGATGGGAAAGATGCTTCAGAGTTAGTCCCGATCACCTATAGTTGTCCCCAATCTATCCTTCGGGACCCCAATGAACTAACAACCCCACAGTATCGAGATCGACGACGACCTCAAGGAATACGACCTCGAACACTACGATGACGATGACGAGCCACAAGGCGAGGGCCAACCCATGGGCATGTTCGGCAACGTCAAGTCGCTGGCCTACTACGACTCCAACAAGGACGACCCGTACATCACGCTCAAGGACGACGCCGAAGACGACGAAGAAGACCGCGAGGACCTGCAGATCCTCGCGACCGATAACCTACTGCTGGCCGCTAAGGTCGAGGACGAGCTTGCCCACTTAGAGGTGTATGTTTACGAAGACGCAGCCGACAACCTGTATGTCCACCACGACATCATGCTTCCCGCGATACCACTCTGTGTCGAGTGGCTAGACCTACCTGTCAGCAAGCCGGGCGTGGACAAGGATTCGACGGGGAACTTCGTGGCCATCGGCACGTTTGACCCGGATATTGAGATCTGGGACCTCGACACGATCGACTGTATGTACCCTAACGCCATCCTCGGGCAAGGCGGCGCCAATGGTGAAGAGGACAAGAAAAAGAAAAAGAAGAAGAAGAAGTCGAAAAAGGCCAACGATTCGTACCATGTCGACGCCGTACTGGCACTCTCGGCAAACCGCAAGCACCGCAACCTGCTCGCCTCCGCCTCGGCTGACAAGACAGTCAAGCTCTGGGACCTGCACACAACGCAGTGCGCCAAGTCGTACAACTACCACACCGACAAGGTGTGCGCGTTGGCCTGGCACGCGGTTGAGTCGACCGTCCTCCTCAGCGGGAGTTACGACCGCACCGCCGCGATAGCCGATATGCGTGCGCCCGGCGAGGCGCCTATGAAGGTCGGCGTCGAAAGCGACGTGGAGAACGTCCGCTGGGATCCGCATAACCCCAACTTCTTCTACGTCTCTACCGAGCGCGGCATCATCCACTACTTTGACGTGCGCACTGCCTCCGCTGACCCGGCCGCTAGCAAGACGGTCTGGAAGCTGCAGGCCCACGACGAATCCGTCTCCTCCTTCGACCTAAATCCCGTCATCCCGGGCTTCATGGCCACCGGCTCGACCGACCGCACCGTCAAGTTGTGGAACATCAGCCCTCAGGGCCCGTCTCTTGTCGTCTCGCGCGACTTTGACGTTGGTAAGGTATTTTCTACAAGCTTCGGCCCCGACCAAGAGGTCGCTTTTCGCCTCTCCGTAGCTGGGAGCAAGGGTACGGTGTCCATCTGGGATACCAGCACCAACGCCGGTGTGCGCAAAGCGTTTGGCCAACGAGTCCCGGCTAAGGCTGGTGGAGCGGGCGGTGAGGGCGAAGAGGAGGATCGTCTTGTAGGTGTGGAGGACGATGAGAGCAGTAGCAGCGATGAGGGCGAGGATGATGATGAGGATGATGAGGCCGCGCTTAGTCACGACGGCGACTCAATGGATGAGGACGAAGACTAGAGAACTAAGCTGTACTGTGACGTATGAGGTCACAAACAACTCTACCGTTACACCGGAATTTCGGCATCCGGGTCTGTACCCATCGTCCCGATTCTGCCGAGGGCATTTACACGGTTCGTGAGCTCGCTTGGTGGCGTTAGGTAGTGGATATACCCAAAGGCCAAAAGCTTTGCCCCGCATTCTTGACAGATTAGCGTTGTCTGTGCAGCGTCCGTCTACCGCTCCAGTCATCTTCATCGTAGAACTCCCGAGAAAATCATTGGGGGCGTGAGTGGTGTCACATCACGTATGCTATCCTGAGGTGGTGTGGCCAGACTGGTGTCATATGCCGAACCAGGGCATTATCCAGCGAGGACGATCGAGAGACCGGCCGGCGTTGCGCCGCAGTACTATTCATCTGTCGTGCGTCGCTGGCTGCACTCAAAAATTGGCTTCGTGACTCCGCTCCCAAAATGGGACATTATGCATGACGTTCCGGAAGAAAGGGACGTCGATTCACCATCCCGGCATGAGTGAACTAGCGGGCGATCCGGCCGTCATGCATTGGCTGGTGATCTGCAACCGTTCCCCGGTGTCGGTCGGCGGCCACGGCTCCGTCGTTGACTTGACGATTGACAGACGGTGGACAGTGATCGTTGTTCTGGCGATATTCTAGGCGATGATCATTGATCGAGCTTTTTTTTTTTCTTGGGAGGGCATGCGAAAATTATCCCCACCAACCTCAGGGCATCGTCTCTGCCCCGCGTGCCCAGATACAACCCTTTGCTTTGTAAACCTGCAACAGCGAGTCTTAAAAACTTAAAAAGAGCCGAGAAAACGGCCGGGATATCGCCCCAGGACAAAAGCAAAAGCGACACATGTCGTTGCCGATGGTGTGGCACCACGTGGAGTCGGTTCGGGCTTCCCCGCAAAGCATCGCCAAAGAGGCACGGACACAATAGTCCGTTCCTGCCGGCGGCGGGTGGCTTCGGACTGATCAGAGGGGAAGAGAGGGTCATCCAGGAGAGTCATGCTTGAACCGCCGGGCATCACGTCTTGAGATGAACCGCCTAGCCGCCCTCATGTCATGACTCTTGGTCCCCACCAACCCACCACCCATCACGGCGTGCGCAACCTTTCTGGCGGGTCGCTTCTTCCTCGATGTGGACAAGGTAAGATCAGCCATGCGCGCGCATGGGCAAGAAACATCCACGATCTCCTGATGAACTGGGAGGAGGTTTCAGATGGGTTCCCCTTCGAGAAGCAACGTTGAGGAGAAACGACGGTCCAATGAGCGCTCGGTCGTGGGTTAGCTTCGTTTCAACTGCAGGGACAGAGGGCCGTGCTGAACCCTGAGTGGACGAACAAACCCTATCTGCAACAGGAGAGAGGGGGGGGTGAGGGGCCATGGTCGGTCACGGTCCCAGTCGGCGGTCGGTCGGTCTCGGTCGCACAACCCTCAAAAGAGGAGAGCGCGCGCGGCCCTCTGTGGGCGGCAGATCGACGAATAGCGCAAATGAGAAACACCCTGTTTTAAGGAGCGACCGCATTCCGTTTTAGCAGCGTCAGGCCGCCACCGGCAATGGGAGTTGGGGAAGAAACACCTGACTCTCTGCTTTGGGCGAATGTTTCCACCGAATGAAATGACCCAAATCATGCACCCGTCCGAACTGCTGCTCATACCGTCATGGGGCCGTCGATAAAGTTTGACCACGTTGATGCCTGTCGAGTGAAGGCATGCGCAATGCAGGTACATGCGCACCGCAGTGGGATCTCATGCGATGAACCCTGCGCGATTTGGCGCGCTCCCCTCTCAGGGCCGGCATGGCGCACTTGGGGCTTACAGAACGGCCAACCGCGCGGTATTTGGCCTTAAGCTCGAGGCCATGTTCAGCCAAAAAGTGAGTTTGAAGGAGAACAACAGAAAATAGACCAAAGTGCGATTTTTCACGTGTTCTTGTTGTGCGCTTCCCTTAACATTACGGGCTTGCCTTCGCTCTTTCCCTTGCTCGAAGCCATTGTTGAAGGTCTGTTGCCGTGCTTGCCCCAACCGGGCGGGAAACGGAAAAGGGGAGGTGCGAGTGAGTTTGGGGGGCACCAATGAAGCTCATTGGTCCAGTCACGCCCGGCTCGACAGAAGGGCCAACCAGGAGTCGCAGAAAGGAAAGTGGCCGGCCCACCCACAGGGACAACGAGGGCAGGAGGGTTTCCTCCCGGCGCGACCAGGCCCGGTCCCCTTGCGTTCGCCGGCCCCATTCTTGCCTTCCACGCCTTCCTGCAATGTGGTTTGCTCCCGCGCAAGCGACCGAAGGGCAAATCCAAAAGACCACCCCCCCTGGTTGACGAAAACTAGTCAACGCGCTGACCGGGTCAAGATGGTACCAGTACATGCGATGCGGCTTCCATCTCTTGCCTCTCTACTGTGACCAAGGCTGCTTGAGATGTACCCCCTACCTGCAACCCTGTTTCCGCCGACGAGGAGTTTGTGTTCTCCCCAAACCTCATGCCCTTCCCTTTAATGTTTCGTGCCCTCTTCCACCACCCCCCTTCATTGCAACCTTTCCATTTCTGAACCTCCTTCCGACCTTTTGGGATCTTTCTTCCGTTCTCTCCTTCAACAGAACTTGTTGAACTGTTCAGAGTTCCACATCGCGGGTTCATTTGGACTCTTGGAACAGTTTCCATTCCTTCCTTTTCCTTTTTCCCCCTTTCTGGCAGCCATCATCGCCGGTTTCTAAGCGGAAGCACCGTCACCACCAGAAAACAACAAACACGTCTGGAACGTTCCCACCTACTACTTCCAAACGTTCCTTCAAACAACTTCTTGCGCATTCTACGTACCAGCGGCATCAAAGAACCCCGTTGACTACCTATCGAATCGGACCGGATCCACGCGCAAACATAGGCCCTACATTTGGCTGGCGTTTCTTTGTAAACTAAGCCACTGGACCTATTCTATTCACGACCTTCGTTTTTTTTCTTTGAGCCGCCCTACAGCCACGCTCTACACGTGGCGAAATTCCTCAACTTACAAGTGACGATCCCCTCCACCTATTCAGGTCACACGGTATCGACGTCTCAGTTTGGACTCCCCACCCACTTATCCTTCACAACTCTGCAGTGCTTGGTATGAGCAACCCTTAGTCGCAAGAATAGTGCCACGACTCGCACACAAGGAAGGCCCAGCGCAACGTCACACCAGCACCAAATCACACGACAACTACTTTGTGCGCCGGTTGTCGCATTTGCCCCCCGAGATACGGCACGGATTCTTGACCTGCGCCTATCAATCTTTGCCTTTTTTCTTCGACTTAGAGAAATAGAAGGTATCGTCGGCAAAGTTGATCCTCAACGCCCGCGGTTACAACTTGGCGCCAGAGCGGATTTGAATATCGCTTGTTCCTCGTCCTTGATCGGTACATCGAAACTTGTGGTTTCGAACCTGTCCTCTGCACCCAGTTTGAACGGCAGCCAGCACTACTAGAGAGTCAAGATGTCTATCACAAGGGCGTTTACGACCCGGAGGGTCAAGCAAAGTGTTCAGCTAGCTGAGGAAAAGTCGGTGCAGCGCAGCAACACGACCACGAAAGGTGCAGCCAGCGCTCTCCGGCACAAGATCTCCGGCCCGGTTGAACTCATCCACACCACCAACATGTTGTCCTACAATGCGCCAGATATCCAGCCCATGTCGGCGATATCGACAGGCTCGTCACAAAGATCTGACGACGACATGTCTGACAGCGCAGTTACAAACGGCACAACTCCTCCCACAAGTCCGGACGTTGAGTCGCCCGCGAAGATGTCAGCGGGCCCGCAACCAAACCACCTATCTTCCTTTTTCACAACTGGGCCCGCTCAGCACAAGACTCCCACTTCGGTGACTCCAGCATCGGGGCCAGTGATCCCACAGCGCACCGTATCGCACTCCAAGAAACAATACAACCTGGTGCGGCAACGCTCTGCATCGGGGCTATCCCAACAATCCCACCAGTCTCAGCCATCCCAACGCACCATCTCGACCAAAGCGAGCTTAACCTTCTCACGGTCCTCGTCCACCAGCACAAGCACCAGTGTCAGCTCAGTCCCAGTACACCATCAACATCAACAACACAAATCCAAGCTCTCCAACACCGTAACATCCTCTCCTTCGGCTCCCACTTCTCCACCCCGACAGCGTTCGATCCGGCAACAACCACCGCCTGTCCAACACAGTAAAAGCACCAGCAGTGCAAGTATCCAGCAGCACCAACATCAACAACAACACCCATTCGGCAATGAACTCGCGCAGGTGTCAGAGCTGGCGGAGGAGTACGGCGTGAAGGACCAGATGGCGGCCAACGTGGTGGACCTACAAGACCACGAAATGCAGCAGCGTGGGCTATTCAAGATCAGCGCAGATGAATACCTAAGTGAGGTGCGTAGCTTGTTCGCCACCTTCATGGTCCCATCACGACCTGTGGCCGCCGCTTGGATTTAGATGGCAGTTTTGGGTGGGCTCGAGATTGGAAATGGGAAAGAGATGGGACTACATTCACTGTACATGTTTTTATGACCCGGGATATTCGGCTGGCGGTGTGGCTTTGGGGTACACGGGATGGCTCCGGACGCGTTCATTGCAACTTGCCTCGACGGCGGGGGGGTTGTCACTTGGGAACTAAGGCGGCGACTGCTCGAGCGGGGTTAGGGATATGATCAAGATGTTCTTCTGTGTTCTCTGGATATTCCGGAAACAAAGGACATTATCATGGTCGCTCCTTTTTGGCTCTGGTTTGCCGCCCTTGGTTGGGGTTCACACCTACCGAAGGGCCCTCACAACATCGACCGCACGATTTGAAGAGGGAAGGCAAAAGGGGTAGACGGGTAAGGACGGATGCCAGGTACACGGGCGGCGTTGGGAAAATTACATTGCTTGGCGGGGTAGGGTCACGAAGCGGAGAGAGACAGATGATACATGATCATCTGTCCCCTTTTGTGATTTAGATTCGATACCTTTTTGCTCTCTTTACTTTGCTTTCGTTTTTTTTCTTTTTTTCAGCCTTCTAAGATACTCCCCGCGCTGTTTCTAGAACAAACAGCGACAACGTTGCTTCTATTCTGCATAACTTCGTCATGTGTACTTGGCATGACAGGTATTCCTATTTGTGAGGTTCCACGCGTGCAAGAGTCGTGTATGGTGTGGTGTTACCAGATCGGGAAGGTTGGATGCGGCCGTTGGAAGGTGTTGGCCTTCATCTTAGGTAGAGTGGGCCAAGATAAGGCCCGTCAAGCCAAGGCCGACCTGTGATTCCCTCTCCTTGTCATGGGTGGGATCTTTCCCTGTGGTCAAGATCGAAGAAAACAAAAATAGAAATAGATCGTCTGCCGGACCTGTTTCCTTGACCTACTTACTACCCAAGCCGCACTCACTATCCCGACCTTTATCGACATATGCTCCTACCCGTTCCACCCTGCCACTTGGTCGGCCACCTGGTTTTCCGTGTTGCTTGCTTCGGCCCGCTGCTCGTCTGATAGTACCTAGGTAGGTGGTTGAGCGAGGTTGAATCGAGTTAAGCCCACTCAGGCCAGGGGGGTACCAACAGACTACAATTTTTTCCACACGGAGTTCTTCTACGGCTGGATACGATCCCTCCCGGTGGTGTTACCTGACCTAGTTCAGCTATTCATCTATTACCTACCCGGTAGGTTCCACAAACTCTTTACAAACCTGTCACAACCGTATCTAGGCGGGACTCTTGCTAAGTTAGAGTGGGTTAGGTTCGGGCCGAGACATACGCGTCTGTGCGATGGGGTTTCGGAAAGTCTAGGCTTTTTGTGTGACGGGGTGAGTGGGCGTGCAATGAAAATACAAGGCATTGCGTGGGACGGGTTTGGTGGGGGCGACGGGTTGGCTCACGGGTGTGTACTGTTCAGTACGAAGTAGCTGAATCGACTTCGTGGTCGGTATGTACATACATACATCCCACTGTGTTGCTTTGACGATGACGACAACGCCAGCGGAATCAAGCGTACCCGCTTTGAAACTTGTTGGCCAACTAGCCGGCGAGAGTGTCTTTAGAAAATACTAGTTCTACCCAGTCGGTCAAGCCGCTGTTCATGGCCCGCCCTCCCGAGCAGGCCGGCCTTGCGGTACTCGGCCGTCATCGAACTGCCACCCGCGATGTCTATTTATAAACCTGTTCTAGAAAAAGTGATGGAAAAATGAGAAAAGACACAGCGGCCTCAAAGGGATGGTGATCTGCGGGCCGGAGAAGTGGATAATCAACTACAAGGTCAGGACCGGTCGATCTCCCGGGCGGGTGGGCCCACGGGGCCGGGTCGGCCGGGCAGCGGGTCAGGTCGGCCGGCCGAGTGGCTTACTATGTATCGGTGGCTCACGATTTGCTCTAGGCGGCAGGTGGGCCGAACTGGGCCGGGTGGCCTGGGTTTTCAGCGCCGAGATGTTTGAGGTAGTTCTGGTTGGTTATATGGGCCAACAGAACTGTAGACTTGTAGAGTTGGGCCTTGACTGTTGAAATTTAGCGTCAAGAATTCGGATCCTATGCCGAAAAACGAGGTTGCGAGAGGGGCACAAACACGTATTATGTTGGTAAATGTAGGTGAATAGAACTTGACAATCAAAACAAGAGAGCGCTGATAAGATAAAAACCAAATCACGCGTTTACTACGCAGTACGTTTTCTTATCAACGAAATGTGACCCTTTTACACAGTACTTTGAGTTTGGACATGAAGTTGTCCGGTTGAGGGTTAGGGTTGCTTATCTCCCCGATTCCGCCCCGAGTCTCGGCCGGCCCATTTCTTTGTTAACCGGCAAGGTGCATCAGCAAACCCCCCACCGTATGTAACCTTCCCTTCATCAACAAACACACGACACCATGGAACCCATCAACGCAGAACCGGATGCCGCTCCCCCAATCCTCTTCCGCCCGGGCAAGAAGAGAAAGAATTACCGGCAGCGCGCGACAGGAGAGACAGACAATGCGATTGACAGCAACACCACCGGCGAAGCCGAAACCGCCCAAGCACGAGTCTCCGCCGATCCTCCCCCATCAGGCAACGACAGACCGATGACGACCGTGGGCCGTGGTGGTTCTAGCGAGCGCGAAGAAGGGCTATCCGTGTCTGAGATACGGCGTCTACGGAATGCTCGCAAGCATCGACAGGGTGGCGTCGGGTTCCGCGCCAGCCCGTCCGGCTTCGCCGGCGACGGCGTGACGAACGAGGAGAACTCCGAACGGGGTGTCGTTTTGCACGGGAACGCAGACGCCCAGCAAGGCGCCGAAGCGGCTGTCATCGGTGGGATCTCCAGGCGGTTTGCGCCACAGACGGGGTTGGTTGGCGAATTGGTCAACAGGCACATGTGAGTTACCGCCATCACCCACCCTCTTCGAGAATGGAAGAAAACAAAAGCAAAGTTGGGGAGCTGGGGGTGGCAAGAACGGCGGCTGATCAAGCAAGGGAGGAGTACGTAGAATCCGAGTTGGCTAGACGCAAGCGGCACGCCGCAGAAGCCGCGGCCGCGCAGGAAGCGTTAGAACAACAACAGCAGCAGAGCCGCGAAGACAGCACGACGTCGACGACCGGTGACGGCCGAAGCGGGACCGGCAGCGGCCCCCTGCCGACCGGGCAAATCGACTCACAACGCGTGATGCATGGCCGGCTGCTGGAGATCGACCTCGGCGACGAGGCGCGCGCGCGCAACATCGAGATGACGGAACGTGCGAGGCGACGACTGCAGGGTCAGATTGAAGAGGAGGAACGGGAAGAGGCCGATGGCCGGCAAAAAAAAGTACGGCTGGGGCGGGACGGGAAACCGCTGCGGTCGAGGAATCGCCGGGGGAGTGATGACATCCAGCGCGATAAGCTGGTGGAGGAATTCCTCAGTGAGAACAGAAGTGAGTCTTTCCGTTTGCTACCAAGATATGATCACTTTGCTAACAACGGTTTTCAGTCGACATGTACGATTCGCCATCAGACCAAGCAGCCCATCAGACGACATGGGAAGAAGAAGACGGGGCAGCGGATGACCGCATCGCGGAGGAGTTCCGGCGCGATTTTATGGACGCAATGGCGCAGCGCAACCGACGAAGGCGGGCAACCAATGCGCCCAAACCAGGACCTCCCAAGAACAAGGACGAGATTCTTCGTGGGCCAAAGCTGGGAGGGAGCCGCAACGCAAGGGCAGCGATGCGGGATATCCTGTTGAAGGAGCAGGTCGCCAACAAGGGGAGACGGTGAGAGGTTTGTTGGTTTGGATTTGGGAAGAATGCTTTGGTCGTTCGACTCAGTTTCTACGATGGAACGGTTCTTGGCCTTCGGTCCCGACTTTTTGCCCAGGATAAACCGCTCAAGCAACCTTGGGTGCCATTTTCGCGCCGCTCAGGGTTTATTATCTACAAATCTCTGCCCTCGGCTGAGGCTGAAAGCCATCCCCCCATTGCTGGGTCGTGGCACAGACTAGCCATTGGCAAATCAAGATGGAAAGTCGGGGATGGTCACAAAACAGACACCGAAGACTACATAGTAGTGTACTATGTATGCAAACTAGAGGGAAAAAACACCACGTTACAAACAGATTGTTCTTCAGCCCAATGCAAATTTCACTTGCGCATTCTCTGGGCTGATGGACGATCGGTGCCAAAAAGAGAGACTTCCCCCGGAATTCAGTGGCAACTTATCCATGATCGTCGGTGTTCTGCTGACAAGTTGGCCCTCCCCACTTCAGCCTTGAAAGAAGCTCAGAACGCGAGCTTACTACACGATGTAAACCCGTTGAGACAGTTGTTGGTTTCCCACTTCTCTTTGTTACAATACGACCGACTGTGTAGCATATGCATTCACCTCCACCTCCTCTAACGACCTACCTTTCTCGGAACCTACCCAACTATCTCGTTCTCTTACCAACAACTGAGTGAGCCGCCGGTGTTATGCAGCGAGGCGCGCGCTCCCATTTGCGCTGTCGCACAGCAGTTGTCTCTGTGTGTCTGCTATTTAAAGGGCCAGGGTGTTCGTCGTCCTGGTTGGTCCACTCCGGTGGGATAAATGGGGCCACCCCCGGTTCGGAGTAAGCGCGGCGCTGTGACTTTGCTGCTGGGCTGGGCTGCAGACTGCAGAAGGAGGATCACCCGAAGACCGAGCGAAGGGAAAAAGGGAAGGCACCACTGGGCTGTGAGAAGGGATGGAAAGGCCGGGGGATTTTATGCGAGCTATCGTGTAATTCTTTCGGTTGGCAGCAAATTGTTGATTTGGCGTATCTTTATCTTGATCGGCTTGACGGAAGCCTGTCCACCCACTGCTTGGGAAACAAACACAAAAAAGGAAAGAAAAAAGAAGGAAAGAAAAGAAACAAGACAAAGCCGGCAGACAACCCTTGCACCCTCGAAACGTTTGGCGCCGCTTTGGGAATGGCGCGGGCGGGACAAACAAGGATTTCGGGTTGGGTTGAATGGGAGCTGTGCCGCTAGCCCGTGGCTTCCCATTTGCTTTGGGCTTGGGCTGTGCAGACGGGGAAGGAGGGCAGGGGAGGAACCGCGCAATCCTTTCCTTTCCAGCTGAAGGGCCAGCGAGCAAGCACCGAGCGAGTGAGCGGTTTGGGTTGGGGGGGCCATTGGAACGGACGTCCACATGGATGGGGGCGTGCAGGTAAAGTTGAATGGGTTGCTGACAAGCCTGAGATGGACGGATTCTGAGCCTTGTCTTTCGTTCAGTCTCCCCTCAACACGCGCTAGGCTGCTCTTTTTTCCCTGTCACTGCTGCTGGTGATTTGTTCGCTTGCCTTCCCCATCACGAAAACATTCCCAGGTTCTGTGTTGTCAAAGTGGCCGAACGAGCAAACGAGCAAGTGCAGGAACGGCAGGTCGCCCGAGGCCCGGATTGAGCCTACCACGCCCCCCGTCTCAGATCGGGATCAGTGTTGCCGGCTTTTCCCTCAGACGACGCGAGCAAACGAGCGATGAACGACTGTCGGCGACCTTAATCGAACACGAAGCGGACGAAATACGGATACTCGGCAAAAAGAGTGTCCCTTGAGGGCTCGACGACAACATGCGGATAACGATAGGGCAGCCAGACTGGCTGGCGACGACCGCCATCGCACTGGTTCTTACAATCCCCGGGACACTTGCCAGTAGTAGCAACACCTTCCTCAATTTCACGTACGGCTTCGGCGGCTCCTTCTCTGCCTCCGCCGCGCCCTTCATATCCTACGCCGATGCCCAGCTACGCTCGTTTGAATGGGAGGCCAACAGCGTGCTCGTGCAGGAGGTCTACCTTTATCGTGTCGACGGCCGTGGCGACCCCTATGAGGTCGGTTATGGAAAGCGGTCGACGGGCAGCGGGAGTGCGCTGCCAGTGGGCTCGAGCTCGACGGTCGATAATGGGTTACCGAGTGAGACGCCGGGGCAGAATGGTGCGAATAATGGGGGTCTGGGACGAAGGATGCCGCAACGAGATGGTCGAGGTATTGACAACCGAGCTATGGTGACGCTTGTTGGTGCGTTTTGAATCCCCAAGAATACCGTAGAATGTGTTCACGGCAGGGAGCTGTTGGGCGGGAGTATTTACGGACTAACACACCGCAGTGAACGCATCCGAGACCTCCGGCCAAGTCTCCTTCCCAAACGAAGATATTAACGCCCTCGGCTCCACGAGCCTGCTCTACTTCAAGGCCAACTGGGACAACGGCACGAGCTACTCACGCCCGTTTGCCATACGCCCCCCGAACTTCGACCCGAAAACCGACCCGCTCTATTTGGACTCCAACTTTACCAATGGCGTTCCCTACCATTCGGAATACGGCACCCCCGTCCCGCCCAACAAAGACGGCACTGGAAGTCCTACCTCCGGCTCCGGCATTGGCGGCGAGAACTCGGGAGATGGCGGTGTTAGCGGCGGCTTGAATCCCACCGTGTCGGCTAACCCGCCATCAAACAGCAGCAGCCCCAGCAGTAACGGTGGGCTCGCGACAGGCGCCATCATCGGTATCGCCGTGGCTTGTGGTATTGTCGGCCTCCTTCTCATAATCGGGGTCGCCTGGTATCTACTGCGCCGCCGACGTCAGAACAAGGCAACTCGCATCCCTGGCGGCGACTCTACGTACGATTCAATTCACCACCGGGGCCATGCCGGCGAGGAGCTTATCGCCGAGAAAGAGGCAGCAGCTGCCGACGTTGATGTCGCGCCGCACTCGCCGTACTCAGACGAAGGTACGACACTGAACGGCGGCCCTGGCCCTAGCGGTAGTGGCGCAGCAGCAGCAGCAGCAGCAAACGGTGCTGCTATTGAACCCACAGCAGCCGGCGCGGTCCTAGCATCAACAACCGCAGCTGCAGGGGCAGCGGGGGCCGGAGCCGCCGCGACGGGAGCACACCACCTTGAAAACCCCCCACGCTCCTTCACGCCCTACTCAGACCGCCGTCCCAGCGCCGCCGGCACCGGTACGCCTAGCGTGCGGACGGCCTCACTCGCCCAAACGGCCCACACCGCCGGGAATGAAGACGGCGCTGCTCCCCCACGGTCACTCAGCGCCATCCCAGGTGGTGCGAGCGCGCCCGGACGCGCGACGCCACGCGGGTTGACGACGCCATATGCGCATCTAGTGGAGGACGGGATGACGGAGGACGAGATCCGGCGATTAGAAGAGGAGGAGAGGCAATTGGATGCGGCTATTGAGCAGGCGGGGAGACGGTAAGGCAATACTGCCGTCGCGCTATGCACATAGGGGAGGAAGTCAAGCGGGGCTAGCAAGTAGGTAGGTTGGGAGGTAGGCGTCAAGGGAATGTTTTGGGATTGATTTTACCGGATTTCTTGTTCATTTTTCTTCTCATAATTCTTTTTAACACTTGAACAAAAATCTGCCGGTCGCTTTCACCCGTCGTTCGCTTCTCGGAAAAGCATCATCAACATGATCAGCAGAAAGGGTTGGGGAATGATTGAATGAGTGAGATGGCTCGCAGAGAGGGGGGAGGGAGTGGGAGAGAGAGAAATAAAGGAGCAGAGGGTTTGATTGCCCGGGAAATGGGGTTGCCACGACGTTCGTTCTTATTCTTGGGATATACAGTACCTGCTGCCGGGTGGTGGTACTGTGGCCATGAACTGAGGCAATATGCAATATACCCACTTTACTTATCTGTTTGCTTCTGTACGAGGTGACGGTTAAGTGGGAGTCTCATCTACACATGTTTCAAGTGCTCTTGTCTTGAAGCAAAGAGACTGTTGAAGCTGTTTTGGGGGTCCCAAGACCATAAGGAATGGCATCTGGACAAGCACATCGAAGAGCTTTGTTTATAAAACTCAAACCCGTTTTATAAGCGATCCACTAAAAGTTCAACGCACCCAGCAATTCCGCCATCCCAAACGCCAATCCCTAGCACCTTGAATCATACAAGAAGCCGCCGTCAATTTTCTCAAGTCCCGTCTCATAGCGGCCGACTGTTGTATCTACTACTCTTTCGGCCCAACCTCCCAAGATCCCCTATCACGCGAAACACGCCGTGGGAAGGACAGAAAAGCGCAAGCCCTGTTGCACTGCCCTGGATCTCGTATCCTCTCACCTCACCTCGAAAAGAACCGCCCCACCATGTTGCTCGCAAGGCTCCCCGCGAGGTTGCCTCCACTGAAGGCGCTGCCCGCAATATTCGACGCTTGGCTGAACTTGTCGCACCTTGAAAAGGCGAGGGTGTTGGTGATTGTTAGGACGAGCGCGATAGCTGTAGGGGAAACCCGGTTGGTTAGCCATTTGTCCTCTCATACACATACACACACAGTCTCTCTCTCTCTTGCTCGTCCTCTCTTTACTTGGACAAGCAGAGAGGTAGGTAGGCAGGTAGACACTCACCAACAAGCGGCAACCAGATAAACTTAAACGTCAGAACCGCCACAAGCACTAGCAGAATCCACAGTACCGGCTGGGTGTACATGGCGATCCAGAAGAAACGGCTGTCGGTAGGGTTGATGGTCTTGGTACCCGGCTCGCTGCTCTCAAATACCCAGTGCGACTCGCCCGTCGCCGGGTCGACCTCGTTCCACCAGCGCAGCCCGACCAGCCGGCGCCCGGCGATATTCTTGAGGTAGTAGAAGTCGGCTGCGAGGAGGAGAATCGTGATGATGAAGATCATGACACTGTGTAGGTTTGCCGGTGCGTTAGCGGGGCAGTTCTGGAGTTATAAATTGAAACATGTTTTTGATTCGGGATGCGGTTCGCCATACAGGTTATCCGTGAATAGTAGGCCGAAGAGGTAGACGAGGAGGCTCGCTAACATTCCAATCTTGTCAGTCGCAAAAGCCACATATATCATCATAGACAGAAAGGCGCAATCTAGCGCAAGACAGCTTGGAGTGAGCCGCGTGCGTGCCAGAGACAATGGAACGTACAAATCCGAAAGCCCAGAAACGTCAGTAGCGTGATTGGGTGCGAGCTCAAACGCCATGAGAGCGACCCCGGCGTGGCCTGTGGTTGCTCCATTGTCGCGAGCAGTGTGTTGCCGTCGTGGGGCGGGTTCGTTGGAGGTTGAACGCACAGGTATCCGTAACGAAGCGCTAGACAATGGGAAGCTTGTCGCGCGCTGCTGCGGCCACCGAGGTGTGTGTGAGATACGTAACCCGGTCCACTTCAGCTAACAGCTGGGGTGGTAATCAAGGGTTAGGGTTGTAGGTACAACTGGATAACCTCGGGGCCTCGGACAAGGGTCCCCTTTCTCCACCAAGCTCACAACCTCACTTACACCCGCTGTTCGGTAACATTACGGATGAACATGGGCTTGCCGACTGTCATGATTCCGAACTAGAAAATATCTGTTGTCTGGGGGCATTTTCTATCACGAAAGACCTTCAATCTAGGTCCAAACTCCCCTCAATCGTAAAAATACAGCGGATTACACAAAACATACTCTGAGCTATGGCGTCTCCGGTACTGCCAACGCTCCGCCGTGCATTGCTCTACGGTTCGAACTACACCAGAGATGTCTGCCTACGTCTTTCTGCTAACAATAGTATAGTCCCCGCCTCATCTCCGAGGTTTCTCGCCAGATCGGCTAACCTCAAAGTCGACAACGTAACCTACGATCTCGAGGACTCAGTCACAAACGACAAGAAGGTCGAAGCGCGTTCCGCTTTACTCGAATACCTCATTAACCTCCCGCTGCCCTCACCTTCAGGTTCCTTTTCGTCTTCTTCTTCTACTTCACCTTCATCCTCAACGGAACCACCACCTTCTTCCAGTCCCCGTGAGATCGCCGTGCGCGTGAACGACGTCTCAACCCCCTGGGCAATCGAGGACATCCTCACCTTTGCCCCTTTACCCCAAGTCCAAGCCCTCGTCATCCCCAAAGTCAACTCCGCCGCCGACCTCACCACCGTCGTCGACGCCATCCGCCGTGCCGCACCGCACCGTCTCGGCATTCCCACTACCACTACAGCAGAGAGTAATCCCAACCATCCCAACCCCAAACCCCTCGCCATCCTCGCCCTCATCGAATCCGCCCGCGCAATCATGGACCTCCGCGAGATCTGCGCAGCCCACGCAGCAACTACAACAATAACAACACCGCCAAACCATCTCCTCCGCGGCCTAATCTTCGCCGCCGAAGATTTCGCCCTCGATATGAACCTGCGGCGAACAGAGGGCATGGCCGAGATGGCGTACGCGCGCAGCGCGGTAGTGACGGCGGCACGGGCGTTTGGGTTGGAGAGTGCCATTGACGTGGTGCGGACGGCGTTTAAGGGGGGGGATGCGATGGAGGGGTTGAAGCGGGAGAGTGAAGAGGGGGCGGGGATGGGGTTTACGGGGAAGCGTGAGTTTTTTTGGGTCTCTTCTTTTTTTCATGTCTTTTTTCATATCTTTCTTTTCACGTCTTTTTTTTTGTCTCTCCCTTTCTCTCTACCCCCTATCTTCTGATTTATTTCTTTGCTGTGTCTTATTTCCCAAATCTGCTACCACACACAACTAACCAACCCGCCACAGAATGCATTCACCCCAGCCAAGTCTCCATCGTCCAGGAGCAGTTCAGCCCCAGCGTCAGAGACATCATCAAGTCCGCCTGTCTCGTAGTCGCCGACGAAAAGGCTGTTGCCCTAGGCAAGGGATCTTTTGGCTTCTCTGACTCCATGGTCGACGCCCCCGTGTCTAAAAAGGCTCGGTCGACGCTGGCCATTGCACAGCGGTTGGGCGTCAACGTCCAGCAACTCAAACGTGACGTAGACTTTGAGGACGAGACGATGCCGGATTGGAATCGTCGGATAGGCATTGTTTATGAGCAGCAGGGGCTGGCGCTGAGGAAAACAATGGGTTTCGATACTGACGTAAATTAGGAGGTAAAGTACCCTACTTGTTTCTGTACATCACTAATAAAGTCTGGTGCCGTGCTCCCAATCCGCCCCTAGGCCACGCTTTTGTTCCTTTACCCCATATGTCTCCAACAAGGAACGGGAACGGGGAGAGACCCCGGGAGGGCCAACTTCTTGAAAGCGAGGCACCTCGTTCTCCACCGTGTTAGGTGCCAGAAAAATTGGCTTTGGACAGAATCCACCCCCCCTGGATATCGCGAGGGTGTTGTCTACTTTTACCGGGCTTCCAAACCCGGGTACCCCGCACAGCATCGGCCTTCGGCCGTTCGGGAAGAGGTCAAAGTTTATGCTGGGGCGCCTGCCGTCATCCCCCGCTTCCCTGAGAGGCAGCTCAGCCTCTTCCTCTATCCTCTGAATAAACTGCTCCATATTTTCTCCCTCCGAGCTCCCGGTGCCAGAGCACCTAACGCCGTTGAATTTGGAAGGGTCCTCGAAAATGGCCTTATGGAGATTGGTGTCATCGCGTCGCTCGGCCAGCAGTGCTGGCACATACGAAATTGGTTGGCCTTCAATATGTTGTGTTGGGTTGCTGTGACTTGTGATACGGTGACCGACAAGTGGAGCATATTCAACTTGCGGCTCGACATACGGCTCATAACGAGGAGGTTTCAAAGTTGACCAGCTTTCGTTCTCCAAGATGACAGGCACTTGCGGAATTGCGTGCGTAGCCCCCCGGATCGAAGCAGGTATCTCGTATCTCGCCCCATTCACGGGAATTTGCTTCTCCACTGCCTCCCCCTCGCAAGCCTTTTCTATTTGCCCGTGGTGAGTTTCTTCCGTGTTTGGAGTTGGGTCGGTTTGGGCTCCAGCATCCTTGCATATTATTGTGTTTCTCGGTCTCTTCGATGGAGGGTGCTGCCCATGTCCCCTTGACTCTGACAAAGATGGGCAGTTTTGGTTCTGGGAGATCCTGCTGAGTGTTTCGCAGGCACTGCGGTGCGAACCAGTTCTCATGGGGGAGTAGCTCCCTGTACCATACTTTTCGCCGCGCCCCTCATCCTGTCGGAGACGGGAACGTTTAACCCGGGATGGGACGTCTTCGTAGCAGTGACCTGAACGTCCGGGGTCTAGTTTCTGGAAGGCTGGCAGAGAGCTCGAATATCGGAGCAGCTCTCCATACTCGCTGCTCGCGATGCCCCTGTGTGATCGTCGCGGGCTATTCGACAGCTCGCGGAGCTCGCGGCGGTTAGCTTGAAACCGATGGTCGGTGGTGAGAGCACGCCCGCTGCTCTCGTAATCGTGATAGTCAAAATCTCTGGCTGAGGCTTCTCTTTGAGGTACTTTGCGGGAGAAAAATGCAGAGAATTCCTCCAGCTCTTTGTCTTCCTTTTGGCTCCTGCTGAATCTTGATTTTGTAGCGTTGGGATCAGAGACCGCCCGCGCTAGTCTCTGTGTGAGTCGATTTGCTTTTGGTCCCTGTTTGCTTGCTGTTGTCTCGTCAGCGACAATCAACTCCCGCGACCGACTTCCTAGAGGGCATCTCTTACCTCTCACCAACATATGACTGCCAGGGGTTCTTTTGGGTTTACATTCGTCGTCCCGATGAGATGGATCCCGCTTCTTTGCATACACTTGGTAGTCGTACTTGTTCTCGCGGGTTTTGTGCCGCGCCCTCTTCTCGAAGCGATGGTCCAAACCTTTGGCCCCGTTCAAGGATCGGACCGGGGGTTCTGGCGGAGACTTTGTCCTCTTCTTGTGTTTGTATCCGTAATGGTTAACCTGAAACGGCCGCGGCGTTATGGACCGGCTTCCGTCTTCGATCTCCCGGTGATGAGTATCCCGGACCTTTGTGTCTTGCAGCCACGACTGAACAAAGGCGTCGTTCTTTTCCTTGGTGCGATATTCCGGCCCCTCTCCTAGGCCTTCTACCCCTCCAATACGCTGCTCAGTATGCCGGTGCCTCTGCGGCCTTGCAGTGCAACTGCCTGCTCGATCATCGGCTGTGTGGTACCTGTTGCCGGTATGGTGGTCGATATACCCACGGGTCATTGTCTTGGCGACGATGCGAAGGCTTGTGTACTCTTCGGAGTGAATGATTCCCCGTACGATGGTGAAATGCCGGCCTCACCAGTCGTTGTGGCTCCCCTAGTTCCCCAAGGTACTAATCACCTAAACGCTACGGTGGATGTGACACAACAAGAACATTAAGAACTATCCAACTCCACTTACAGAGTCAAAAACGGGTAAGAACGTTGTTCTCTGCAGCATAGACAGAAGACACAACCCGTTTGTCCGAGGGGCCTAGTTATAAAAAAGGCAGGAGGGACCGAAGGGGTTCCACCCCGTCGAAGTGTACCTCACCCTAGGCCTAGACATTCTTCAATATTCAACATCTTCCAGGTTAGTTCCAGATGCGCCTTTTATTCTAGCGCGATATTGGATTTCTCATATAGGGCTTGGTCTCGCCCGTCGTCCTTTACGTTGCCTTTGATGTTCCTCCCACAACGCAACTGGTCAACGTAAATACTCACTCGAAATATCGGGCAATCGGATTCACGATTCAAAGTACCCAAAGCCATGTTGCTTCCTACGTACTCTTATAAATCACCGATGAATGACCTACCTAGCTTTCGCAGAGACAGTGAGCGTTTGTTCCTCATAGATCCTATATTCCCGTCAGCTGCCACTTAACGCCCAGGGTCCAAAAGCGAGACTTGAACACCGAGGTCTTACCAGCCGTATGGTTGCTCTCCTCGACTCTAAGGTCTCGAGATACGTTATGACAACGCCGTTCAATGGGCATAGTTTTGTACGCATACACGAAAGGCCTCATGGACTTGGGTCTTCAAGCAAATCAGGGGGTCTCAGAAGATCCTCCCCGGCCGTGTAAGTCAGTCCCTTCCCATACCTACGAAGGACACAGGGGACTCATGATGTCGTCGGCTTATTCAGCCACCGATCGACTTCCGAGCGCGGATTGAGCATCCTCGAGGCCACTGACTTGATGATCCATGCAGCCGATGCCTGCACATCAAATCGGAAACAGCCAGTGGGATGCATCGCCGAGATGGCGACCGTTGAACCATGCCCTTTGCCTCTTCCGGCATCTTGCAGACTGGCTCCTGGCTCCGCAGTTCCACGTCGGGACGGCCCACAGCTCGGCACCAACTGCCCTACACGAGGGAGATGGCTTTTCCGGAGGCGCCTTTTTGAGATGTCCCCATTCAGTCGCCACTAGATCGTGAGGATGGAGGCGGGCATTGCCTCAACGACGGCCAAACCCAAGTCGACCACGACCCGGCGTACACCGACCAAGGCTTCATTTTCCTGAAAATTTCTCCCGCGCTTGATGATCCTGCCGGATCTGAGTGTGAAAAGAATTACCCCGCCTTAAGAGGGGCTTTTGTTTGAAGCTGGGAAAGTTTTAGGTCCAACCTTTGGTGTCACTGGGCTTGGACCCGAACGTGGTGGAAGTTGCGCGGTTAATAGGGTGATCGACGACGGGATTATGGGACAGCCCCTCTCCCCGCAAGAAATCGCGCCGAGTTGCATAATACTCACACCAGAGAGCATGTTAGGTTCACGGTCGCTCCATCGGTTGTGAAGGCTTGGATCTCTTTAACTCCTAGTGTTTTATAACCACGCAACCTTCATCTCGTGGGGGGCCACTGCGAAGCTGACGTATATATGCTTAATGGTATTGAGACATAAGCGCGCTTGGCTGATAAGAACGGAATGTTGCTTGGCTCATTTTTCTTCGTATTTTTTTACTCGTACCCCGAGTAAGAAATCTCAAGTCGCCATGAGAGATCGACCTCCAAGCTTGGTTCAGATCATCTGGTGATGCGACGTGGTATTCCGGTTAGACGACACGTGGGTTCCATTTCCCAGAATCGCGAGCTTTTCGGCCGGATAGACAAACGTGTCTGTGGTGGTGTCGATGGGGCTTCCAAAGCGGCCACAATCACTGAAATCGTGGGTTTCGTCATTTTTTCATCTTTCTTTCACAGCGCTTCAATCGAAAATTCGATCACTTCTCGTCGGTTTCGCATCTCCCGAGAAACCCCAAGCATGTTTCATGCCGATATCCACTTTCCTCCTTCGGTCAAACGTGGTTTGGTTGATATCCCGACGATACTCATGACACCTTCAGCAAAACCGGGGTGCGACCTAATACGTCGAAGAGACGCGTGTGCGTCTTGGGGGAGCGTCCCGGATTCAGTCGAGAGCTCAAGGGCGGTTGTGGAGTTTCTTCGAACCTCAGAACCCGTCATATGGATGTTCTTGGTTTCCGGAACCACTGCAGCATAATGACAAGACCCCTGTTCCTGATGGCCAAGGATTCCCCACACGACTCCCTCGCCGCAAGGGAAACAGTGGCTTTCGGATCCCCACCCTTGTTCCCGCCAGGGCACCTCTGCTCATGATTGAGGCTTCGGGAGTCGATGCCGATGAATCTGAGAGCCGGACGGACATTCCAGTAAACTTATCAAACTTGAGGCAGATAGTGGTGCATAAACAGGGACCATATTTTCCAGCACCGGCAAAAACAGCGCAATGCCTTGGGAGGTAAACATTTCCTAATTGGTACTGTACCTGTGGGCATTTCCGGGCATGAAGAAATATCCTTGCTAGACCGGTATTTCTACCTCGGACTTTGGTGAACCACAACGATACCGAACTGAAAGTTGGATCCTCTCCACCGATCACGAAGATGGACGCTGGGCATAAAATGGAAGATGGAGAACTTAACTTGCTCGTTGATCGCAAATTGCAAGGGTGATGGCGGGGGAGTCTTGCTCGTTGTGGTGTGGGCCCCGCCACGCACCTGAGGTACCTAATGTTCTAACCTATTGTTGCTGGTCTGCAGGAAGGTTTGGGACTGATCGACCTCCTCTAAGGTGCTGGTCAACTGGGAGTTGAAGTCTTGGGTTGACCAATCCTATGGCTTAATGTCATCAAATGGGCTACCGTGACCTGCCAGGGGGGTTTTGGTCTGCCACCTTCCCAGTGTTTCTCCTCGACGGGCAGGGCAGCAAGGGTTGCAGAGCGTTGCATCCCTTGGTGGTCCTCACAAAGAGCCATCCCCTGTCGGGTTTTGTCCTGGGGCCTGCTGTTTTGGCGATATGTTTGATGCTTGTCTGGACTGAGCTATGCCAACGTCGTCATGCTTCTCGAAACATCAGTCGGAAGGGCGGCAAGCCTCCTTGGAAAACCTCCTTAGAAACCCTCCAGCTCTGCATCGACATGGAAACCCCAGGTGCATCGTTGTTATGTCGTAGTGGAGGCTAGGTACAAGGTACCTAGCTAGCCTTTGATCCCGGAGGAAAGGGCGTCTAGGTGGTGTCGTTCCTTCCCAGGAAGCCCCCGCTAACATCAGCGAGGTATAAGATGGTAGCATCAACACCGGCGGCTCGTGTCTCTGCCATCCCCAATCTCTCGCCCCCCAGCCAACCAGATAGCTTGACCGGGAGACGAAAGAATCCTTGACCATTTCCCACATAACGCAGCTGCGCTAACACCCGGCTTCCCCTCTGTCATATTCCGCCGGCCAGCCTCGCTTGCCCGGGACACTGAGCACCTCACTGTGGATTAATCGAAGCCTGTCCTCCTCACCGGCTGAAATCACAGAATCCTTGGTCTAACGACATCCGCAACCGTCACCGGCCCAGAGGAGGTTTGTCCCACGGTACAGCATGCCCCGTTTCCCATCCTGCTAAGCGCCAGAAAAGTGCAAACTCCCCACCCCTCTCAAATCGAGGGGTCTATCATGCCCACACCCTTCTTTAGGTTTCCATCGCTCCTGCTCAAGCTGCCACTAGATCACTAGGCCAGCCTACCCCTTATTTCCAGGCCCTTACGAGCAACGCGCAACATTCCTTCCAACATCAAAGCCTTGCCACCCACCACCTCTACCTTCGCTCTTTCCGCCGCTTCGAAGCAGACACATGACCACCACACAAAACTGACAGGAACCACCTAGACGACCGAGAAATCCCCGCGGAGATGTCGAAATTATTCATCGGGTAAGATGAAGCTTTTGGGTTGGACCGTCCTCCGGTCTGAATCCTGACCAGCTAGCCACGGGCCGATTCCATTAACACCAAACCAGAGGCCTTGCATGGCATACGGACGAGGTGACACTGAGGCAGAAGTTTGAGGAGTTCGGGGCAGTGGACGAAGCAGTATGTTTTGCGACCCGTGGTGCTTTCAAGCACGGCTTTCATTCTTCCTCCTTTCCGTTTTCAATCCCAGGCTCTACGCCTGAACGGCACGCTTCGGCATTCCAGACATCAGAATTCTGACACCCTTGATCCGGCTAGGTGGTAGTGAAGGACCGCGACACTGGCCGTAGCAGGGGGTTTGGATTTGTGCGGTACACCAACGAGGAGGACGCCCAGAACGCCATCTCGTCAATGAATAACGTCGAGTTAGTCGTCCCTTTCAAGCACCTGACACCCCATGGGAAAGGGGGAAGCGGGCTAACACACTGCGCTAGGTTCGATGGACGGCAGATCCGCGTAGACAAAGCCTCGGACACTGGTCCTAGGGGTGGTGGGCGGGGTGGCTTTACAAACAGCTACGGCCAGGGCGGGTACTCTGGTATGCCCGTGCCTGGGCCTGCCCCAGTCCCAGTCCCAGGCATCGCGTACGGTAGCCAGCAGCCGTACGGAATACAGCCAAACGTGTACCAGCAACCCTATGGCCGGGGATATGCCCCGCAAGCACCCGCCGGATATGCCATCCCCCCCCAAGGTACGTAAAAGAAACAGAACCTCATTTCATTAGTGAATGAGCTCTGACACGAAGTAGGTTGGGCAGCTCCCCCTTACGGGTACCCGGATCCATCTCTGCAGGGCCAACAACAGCAACCGCCGCCTCCTCAACCGCCGAACTCGGGTTCGCCGCAGGGGGGTTATTAAGCGACCAACTATCCCTCGAGGTGTGGCGCTACCGAGAATGGCCACCGAATAAAAACATTGGCGGCGCCGAGCACAAGAATAAAAAGGGTCACATACCTTCTCGACAGCCCCATGAACCCGCGCCCCCCTTTTCTCACAACACTCCAGACCAAGCCCGCTTGGAATTGCGCGTCGAGGATGTTGTACGATCAGACGTTGTACGCTGTTGCTCTATGACGATCGGCTGCATGATACCCCTTGTGCGCTCTGCTCTTTTTCCTTCCTTACACCCCCTTTTGGTGGTTGCTGGTTGGGGTTGCTCCATTTCCTAGCCCGCAGATTGATGAAGGGATTTGCCCCTTCTAGGCTTAAACGATGTTAATGGCGAGATGTTTTGTTATTTTCTCTCACTTCATGCCCTTCTCGTTTCGATTTTCGGTCCGCTTTTTCCAATGTTGTTTGAAGTCGTTTTTGCAACCGGTTTTGTTCTTTGCCTCTTCATTGAGATAAAATTCGGATGCCGTGGCAACGTATCGGGGATCAGAATGGGGGTTGAGACTGGGAAAGGCTTAAAGGGCTAGGGTTATGACACCTGTTGATAGGAGTGTGGTGGTTCTCTGACTCGGTCGAAGTTTATTGTCTTCCACAGCTGTCGATATGAACAATAACATGGCTTATGTGTTGGGCAGTGGAATACAACGGTGTCTAGCGGCTTTACGACATAGCCGACTCAGAAAGGCCGCCGGCGTGAACTGCGGGCCGTGATACTGAAGGGAGGACCGGCAGCTAGGCTAATAACACCGTGCTAAAAAAGGGAAGGTGATGGGAGAGAGTGGGGAAAACTCGTAGTTGTTGTGTCGTCGCTGTTGTTCTGGCATTCCTTTTTCTTTCTTCAAAACCGCGTCGCTTCAACCGCTTACCAAGCTCGGTTACGAAGACTTTTCTGTCTCCTCCTGCTCATCTATGCTGCTGACCTTTTTGAAGTCGTGAGGCTGCTCATGATGCTGCTGCTCCCGCTGTAGCACCGGCGATGACGAGATCACATCTCCTGTGCTGATGGTAGTGCCACCGCTAACGCTGGCAACAGGCAGCGACGGACTCAAGACCTTTCCGTCGTCCCTCACCCCCTTTTCTCCTCCGGCCCCCACACCATCACCCCCTTTCTCCGCTCCCTCCTCGCGAGCTATGACCGCCCGCAGCCGGTTCGACAGATCTGTGACGTGTTCATCACCGCTCTCCGGACTGAGCTCGTCCAACGCGGCCTCAAGTCCCAGCAGATAATCCCGATTCTGGCCACTTGGCCCGGAACTACGGAATATATGCTCGGCTAGCAGCTGTGGATCCTGAGGGCCGACGAATTGGTCGTTGTCCGGTGTACCGATATAGACGAGTGTTCGGATGGGATAGTCGGGGAGTGTAGTTAGGTCTGCGTCCGCGCCCGCGTCTGCATCTGTGGCTGTTTTGGACGTGGAAGTCGTGTGTGTGGCGGGAGGCGCCGGGTGGAAGGGCGTGTAGTGGATGGTGTACCCATTGATCTCCCGGATATCGAGGTACTCGCGGACTTCGGCGACGCGGTCGGCCTTGATGCGGTAGGCTACACCCCAGACTTTGTCGGGGGCCGAGTCGTGGTGGTCGGTCAGCTGCTCCCAGTAGGAGCGCGAGATCAGCGTGACGACGCGGCCTGGGGCTTCTGGGGTGCCACGGTGGTCTTGGCTGGGGGAATTGAAGAGAGGAGGGTTAGTGAGGGTCGTGGTGAAGGGTGAGAGGGAGAAGATATTGCTGGAGTTTATTTAAGAAGGTGGGTGTTTGGGATAAGGATCGGAAAGTTGAAAGTGTTCAACACAACCTCGGTGAGGTTCGCGACGGGAAATGAGATGGGAGGTTGAAAATACCTTGCCTATAGAACATGTTAGTATGAAGTCGTAAAAGGGGTAGGCGGATGGAGACACGGGGGCTGGGAGATAACCCAGGCTGTGGCTAGGGAAGAGCGCGTGGGAGACGCAAGGATACACACGGAAATGAAGCATGGGTAAAGGGGTGTGATAAGAAAACAAGGAAGTGAGTTTCCAGACGTCAGAGCAAGGCGGATATTCTTACCTGCCAGAATCTTCGGACATAGCCTGTCACCCAGCCTGGAATTCGCCTATCTGAACCTAGTTAGATCCCGCCCTGTTGAACCGGATGATCTACCCCAATGGGCTTGCTCGCCTAGGGCACGGAAGGTTGTGAGGCTATGAGACCCGAAGGCTGAGAAGGAAGAGTTACCGAAATGCGGAGGCGGCTTCCAGATCAAGCTCCTGTGAGCAAAAGGGGTTTCCCGTTAGTGGTGTGCCGTATGAGATTGGGCGAGGCCGGTTACCTACCCGTATCCAAAGAGCCAGAACTCGCCTGCTTCGCCATCGGTGTCAGGGGCTTGGCCAGACATATCCTAGAGGAACGAATAAATCCGTGAGTTATTGAAGCCAGGTTTCTCGAAAATAAACCATGGTGGATATACCTAGATCGTACCCAGAGTCTCGTGTCCCCGATGTGAGCCGGGTTCAGTCTCTGCTAGAAATCCCCCCGATTTCCAAACTCGGCAGCTCGCTGGTTTGATGTTCGTTCCCTCGGGCCCGAAGCGAATGACACAAAGCGCGCTCCTTATTAAGTCGGAAGCTTGGGATGCCGGACTTTGACAAGTCAAAGTTTTCTGGATCAATGGATCACGTCTTTTGTCTCTCACCCTCAGTGTCTTACATAACCTCGCACAAATAAAACACGTGGGAACTTCGGGGCTTGTTGGTCTCTGAATGCTGCAAGTCATCGTTTAGGTGGAAACCGGGCAGCATGGTGGAGACTCAACGGCAGCGTGCTTCGGCCCGGGTATCGCCTCATCTTACGGACAACCACGCTCGCTTCTTTGCTTCGGGCCTGTGTGCAGTTGGGGCCCAGAGCTCGGGGCGGATATTGGGGTCATATGTCCATTAGTTGAACCTATCAAGAAAGTTATAGGTTGTTGCTAGAGTGCTGAGGACGGTCAGAAAATGACATGTCTTCTCCCCGATATTCCCTGGGAATGCTGGGCTCCATGCTTTGCTTAGGCATTCCAGGTTCTGGTATCGAAGCGCCGTCGAACAACAATCACATTCGATCGTAGATGCTTCCACTAAATACTCCCTGAGCGGTTGTTGCCGTAAGGGAAGAATATCCTTAGGTCCAATCTTAGTTCTCCTATTCCAAATGCCTCTTCCCCCCTCTCCCTTCTATGGATGTTTTTCTTGTTGTATGTTGACTTCCACGTTGCTCGCCGAACAACGCCACAGGAGACGCTGAAACCCGGAACGCCGACACCAAGCCCCCGAAAACCCCGGAATTTGGGACCCTGTGGCAGGGCTGCAGGGTTCAAAATGTCTCGCACAGTAGACCTCCCTTGACCTCCCCAGCATTGGGCACAGCCCGTCGCCCTGTCGTGCCCGTCTGCGCCACAGACAGGTTCGATATGGGCACCACAGCCTACTATTCCATCAGTATTTGGATTCTTCATGGCTGCTTTCTCCATACCGAAGTCATATTCGACGGCTGATTGAAGGAAGGGTCACATTTTTGCCCTACCCGGTATCCATCAACGTCACCGACGGGAAGGACTGCACTGTAGTCAAGGCTTCTCACACTGTGTACAAGGACCCCGCCTTGCTTGGGAAGACCTCTGGCTCGGCAAGGCAGAACACGAGGACAACAACTTTGTATAATCCCAAGTTCTTACTTTCTATTTCTTTGAATTTGTTGCTTCACTTGTGACCCTAACAACAAAGTCCTGAAGTGGCATGCGATCAAGTAACTTGCGGCTGAGTTTGATCACTGTCGCAGTGTTGCCGACTTAAGGTAGTTAAATACCACCTCGTTGTTGTTTGCTGCCTTGCAGAAAGCGCCCCAGATCCTCCTGCACACCCCTTGACACCCCCAACATCAAACCCTGATACACTCGGGAGATAACTAGCGAGCCCGCTTCGTGTCAAAATTTACAACCAACACACCAAACCACCAAGATAGACCCGACAATATGGCATACAACCGCCCATACAACCCGGACGAGCTGCCGAGGTGAGTCGGAAACACGATCGCAAAACCCATTGCGCAAGCCCGGGAAACCCCGCCATCGCGATAACTAAATGGACCCATTGGCTAACATTTATTGTCACTGAAGGTTCGCAGAACCCGAGCAAGTGAGTCGCGAACTCCTCTTCCTCCCATTGTTGCATAAAAAGATTTCATTTCTTAGAAAACGGACCGACTAACCACGCCTTTAACTGTTCCAGAAAGGCAACGCCAACTCCCCCATCTCCGCGCAGGCCCCCACGTCGTCACGGTACGAAACCAAACCCCCTCCGCCTCGCCCGGCCGAACACCGGCCCTCCGGCGACCCTTACGGTGCCCGCCCACAAGGCCGGCTATCACCACGGCAGCCACCGCCGCCAGATCGCTATGGGATGAGCCCACCCCCTGCCGCCGGCGCTGGCCGTCCGATTCACCATAACCTCCCCCCTACAAACTCGCGGCCGCCGCCGAGCCCCGCGCCGCGCGATAGCGCCGCTGATCCGACACTGCTGCCGCTTTTCAGAGCTGTAGATAAGGATGGTGAGATTGTTCCTGGGAGGTATGCGGGCGGACTCGGCAGCTCTACTGACACACAATCGAAAAAACATAGGTACCGGCCAGCTTTCCGAGCGCGAACTCTCAGCTGCTCTCGTCAACGGTGACTGGACAGCATTCGACCCGCAAACGGTGCGCATGATGATACGCATGTTCGACAGTGACCGCAGCGGTACGATCGGGTTCGAGGAGTTCTGCGGGCTCTGGTCGTTTCTGGCCTCATGGCGCTCGCTCTTCGACCGCTTCGACGCCGACCGGTCGGGTAACATCAGCCTAGACGAGTTCAACAACGCGCTTGTGGCGTTCCGGTACCGCCTCAGCGAGCGGTTTGTCGAGATCTTGTTCCGCACCTACGACAAGCGTGGCGAAGGGGTCATGAGCTTTGATTTGTTTGTGCAGGCGTGCATCAGCCTCAAGCGCATGACGGATGTGTTCAAGCGGTATGATGAAGACCGCGATGGGTACATCACTCTGAGCTTTGAGGACTTCTTGACCGAGATCTTGCGCCAGCTGAGATAAGGTGACGGCCGGGGGGGGGGGGGGTAGATAAGGTCATATTCACATATTTTCTTCCCATCTTCTTAATCTACACATTTTATGTGTTTCGTACCTCGACGATACTTCTAGTCTAAGGCGTGGTGATAGTGTAGGCATGTTTCAACGATGGACATGGTTGGCCATTTTATTTTCCTTTTTATTTTGTATTTTTTTGGCATGAAGGTCTGGCAGGTCCCTTAAGTGTGCCGGTTAGGAGTAAAACTACGGACCACTAAGTATCAAACGTTGGTTGATAATCGGCTTGGGATTGCGGAGGCTCCTAGGTCCCCATGTTCGTTTTTGGATATTGATGATGGCATTGACATATTTGGCATCCTGATGCATCTTGTTGGTTGATGGTTTAATTGAAACTCGACTTCTCTCCGTTGGATTTCTGGAGACCCGGGCCGTAGGGCTGAGGCTATTCGGGCTGAATGCAGGACTTGGCATCCACTTCGAAGCAGCTCCCACAAAGCGCATACTCAACTTGATTTCCATTTAAAGTTGTGGCAGACAGAGGCAATAGCTCTTTGAACCAAGATATTTGAGCAAGTAGTGTAGAATGCCTGCTATATCACTCCTCGTAAGAGCCGCTAACACTCGTTTGGCCACATGGTCGAGAAGGGGGCTGCGCATGTGAAAGACCTGGGGACAAGCCTTTCGAGAAAGGCAAACCGGGCGCAATGCAGGTGGTGTTCCCTCGAACCCTGCCCCGCAATTCCGCCAAAGCCTGCCGACTCACAGCCCCACTTAGTACGATATGCGATGGTTCAGAAGCCTGCAACTCACCGTGACCATTTCGGGAAAGACGGGAACTCAAAACCTGCGTCTAGTTTGTTTTTCGAGTTTTATCTCTCCATTCTTTTGCGGCGGGATTCATTATCGGTTGAGCTTGGCTGGTTCGTAGAGACGGGAGGTAGACTCGAGCCCGGACAGAAAGCTTCTCGCGCACTGTGGCAACCTCTCGTGTACTTTGTGTGAGTGAAGAACCTGGAAAGATTTGCCCGGTTGCTCAAACGGGAAAGCTCCAGATCCCAGCTCCTCGAGCTCCACCTTCAGGTCGATCCAATCACGGCACGAGTCGGCTGACCCAGCATGAAGCACCCCCACTCCTCCGTCGCCCGGGTCGCCTGTTTCCCGCTCCCTGCACCGAGTCAAGAGAGTGACTTTCTCCCATTCGCGAGCTCTGTTTTCTCAACCTCAGAGTTGCTCAACCAATTGCACTCTGGATTGAAAGCAGCTGGCCGCTCAGCCGGTGCCGATATTCAGGGCCAATTTAAAGCGACCCAGGATATATCCCTCACAGAGAAAGGTCCTCCTCAGCATCCTCGGCGGGAGGGGGCGATTCCGGGTGATATACTTGAACAAGGAGACCAGCTCAGTGGTGGCCGCTCAAGCAGGGGCAAAGTCGAGGTGGACTCGGCTCCGTCGAAGTTGTCGGATCTCCTTGAGACCATCCGCCACCACGAAAGGACCAAGTTACGAGACATCCAGCGCCTCGTCTTTTGTGATCGAGTTGCCCGTGATTTCATCAGCTCATCAGCAAGCCTCCTCGGCTGTGCAACCGGCTACCGTCCCGCGTTCCCTCGCCAGCATTGCCTAGTGCTTGTGACGGCGCTGCTCGCGAGCTCAATCCGTCCCCTTTCCGGAGGGCAGCTGCCCCCCATGCTTGCCATGCAAGCATGCTGGAGCTCCGAGCCTGCGGAAGAGAGCTGCCCACACCTTGTCAGGACACAGTGTGATTTTATAGGCACCGGGACTGTGCCCCCGAATGCGATCATCGATACTTCGAGGCTGGCATTTACAGAGGGAAGGTTACGGAAAAAGTCCTCACGTCCTCTAGCGGGCATCTTGGATATTCAATCGGTCTAATATCCTTGAAATCTCTGCAACTTGCTCATGTATTTGAATGGGTGGTAACATGGTGGGTGAGAGGTGACGTGATGGTGAGAACTGCTCCGTTGCAAGTTCCTATCGGCGCCTCCGACGGGACAAGCAGACTCGCAGAGTCACCGGGCAGCTTCCAGGCCCGGGCCCATGCCTGCTGCTGGCCCCGCTTCCCTCCCCGCTCTCCTATTCGAGCTGCTCCGTCCATTGATTGTTCCTGCTCTCGCCCGCGGGCCATCGCCACCAGCTGTTCTCCTTATCCTTCGAAACACCGCCCTGTTACACCTTCCAAGGGAGCTTGGAGCTCTCTCCATCCATGACTACACTTGCACACACCCTCGATTGCGACCATTTTCCTGGCTCACGCCTCGCGACGGTCAAATGTGATTGCCTCCAACATCGCAGGGCACTTACACATCAATTGAGCGCCTCGCTTGAACGTTTCCGTTTTGCGATTCCCGTTTCCAGCGATACACGGTAGATAAGATAGACGCAAAGAAGCAACCGACCAACCTATCGCACAACCACCATTTATACGACCCCTGGCCAGCAGCTTCAGCCCCTCGACTTCGTTTTCCGTCGCCTTTGGTGGGGGTTTTCCCCGTGTGAATCACCAAGATGCCGCCGCGGTCATCGCTCACATCGTCTTTTTCCATTACCGATGCGAACAACGAGGTCGTCTGTCCACTGCGCAATCAAGATGGCTCCAGCTGCCGCAAGCGTTGCATCGGAGTAAGTCACCACCAGCCGGATTTCGTCTCTGTCGCCACCCGAGAATTCTTAGGACTCGACAGCCCAAGAATTGGATAAGCACAGCGCCTCAGCATGTACATACATACCTGCCTGCAGGCACACGAGTGACGACGGACTGACACAGCACGTCTCCTTTTACAGGAAAAGCGGTACCGCTCTATGCAGGAGCACATCCGCCGCGCTCATCCGGAGCACTACATTGCCAAGCTGCCCGCGACCGAGGAAAGCTTCCTGCTCATGATCAATACTTCGCCGAGCGAACGACCTCAAGCTCCACCCACCTCAGCCCCGCCGCCTCATCACCAGGCCAAAGGACCCTCGTCACACGGCTTCCGGCGAGACGGGTCTAATGGCGCCGGCACACCGCGGAGGTTCGAAGAGTCGTATTCTGGGGGTGCAATGTTTCCTGCCGCTGCGGCACTTGCTCAGTTGCATCACCACAAAAGTGACTCGGGGTGGGAATCCGATGTGGTAAGTTCGAATTGGCGCTGCAGGGCTAATTATTGTTTTCTGGACTTCAGCGAGGCATGGTTGCTGATTGGGTTCTCAGGAATGGCATTCTGACACCGAGGGGATGAGACGGCCCCGGTCGTCCGTGGAACTACCCCCCATACAGTTGTCTACTGCAGACATCACCAGCGCGCCGCTTCCGAGCATTGACTCTGGCAGACCGCGCGATCTTCTTCCTTCTATTATGACACATTCGCCGCCTGGTCGCTCGTCCACCCTCCCGCCCCTACATAGATCGCTAGGGCCCAGTCGCCCGCGTAAGCAGTCCATCTCTAAAAGAGGGCATCACAGGAAGAAGTCTAAAGGGGTGACGTCGGACTGGCTACGCCGCATACAAAATGACGGCAACTCGGACCTGCTGCGACCTGGTGGTGGCCTCGATAGAAAAGCGCTTTCGGCTGAGCCCACGGCAGACTACGGTAAGCGTTGGGAGGACCTGATCGATGCGGCTACCTCGGCAACGGAAGACATAGATGAGGACAGAACTCCAGTGAGTCTCAAGTTCCCTTCGATGCTCGACCCGCGCCTGACGAGTCAGATGCCACAATCGCCCGTGTCCATCCAAAGGTCGTCGCTACCGCCGTTCACACAGCCGCATCCTTTCTCAAACTACCAGGCCTCCCCTCTCCAACGGGCTCTGACCCCTCCGTCCTACAACCCCGAAGCCCCCGAGCCGTTCCCGTCGGTCGAGAGCGGGGAAAGCGGGGATACCTTTCACATCGACTCACGCGGCCTGACCTCAGACTCGTCCCCGAGCTACTCGTCTCAGAACACGCAGATCTATTGTGCCGCGTGCCAGGGTATATCGCTGCTACGGGAATCATACGCCTGTACCGAGTGCATCTCCGGGCTCTGCCAGGCCTGTGTCGACGTACTTATGGGCGAGCAAGGTGCGCGCAGAAAATGCCCGCGATGCGCGACCATAGGAGGCCGTTTCAAGCCGTTCCAGCTCGACATTCGGTAGTTACCGGACCGACGTTTTCGTAAGCCCACTGGGCTTCTCCTTGTAACACATTTTCTTCTATTTTTCTTCTCATTATTCTTTTCCTCGAGCTTCTTCAAGTTCCCCTCGACGCCGTAACCCCCAACTTCTTATACTTTTACATTCCTTCTCATTATATTTTGCGGTACCGAACCACTGATCCAGCACCTTATTTTGTGGTATATAACGGCCGTCCTTCAACACTCGGGTGTACAGCCACTCTAAGATGAAGAGGGGGTATCACGGGACTTCTCTTCTCAGCGGCATCAGCGAAATATTGTCACACTTTAGCTCTGGGGGAAATCATTTTGGACGACGGCATCCGACATTTCACGACACAATTCATCTTTTATGCGCTACGGAAAAACGCTATGGCCCGACACAACGGTTCAAATTGTTAGGTTTCAACTACGGGGATTTAACGACGGTTTCCTTACCTATTGCCTCGCCCTGAGGACGGGTTTGGATTTCCCTGCATTCACGGTTCGGAACATTACTAGGCTTCTGGGGAGCTTTTAACTCTTTTGGCAGATTTGGAGAGACAAACGGGAGAGCAGATGTTTAACCTACTTTCATTTTTAGGGCTTCAAGGATTATTTCCTTTTTTATCTCGACTTTGCTCAGGATTGTCGAGCAATGGCGTTCATACTGCTTGCTTCGTTTCCTGCGGTTACGGTTGGTTGGTTACTCGGCTACTTGGACTCTCGGTTCGGTTTACTCGGTTGGTTACCTGGTTGGGGAATTGGCCTGGATTGGGAATTTGGTTTTATGGTTTACCACTAGACGGCTAGTCCGTGTTGGCAGGACCTGTCAGCGAAGAACAGAGGAGAGGAAAGGGAGCAGCGTAGTCTAGTGGTTTGGCAATGGAGGGCAAGCGGTGCCTTTTAGTGGCCCATTCCTTGTCCTTCCCGGCCAGCCTCTTAGCGTTGTGACTACTTACTCCCTTAAGGACGCTCCATATATACGTTATGACAAAGTTATAGTTCACGTTATTTGACCCCGCAATCTCGGTGTTCAAAGCGGTTAGATTCTCCGAATTGGGGGTTAGGTACCCGTAGGGGCCGTAAGTGTGATGTCGTTGGAAGTCCGTGATATTAGACTGCTACAGGACGCACAGAATAACCCGGCTGGACTGCAGAGCTGGGAACCTATGTTGTGAGTTTTTATCAAGGGCCAGATTCTGCTATCCGTTTGCATGCATCATAAGAGTGATTTCGAAATCGTAGCACTCAGGGTCACTTAACGCCCGTTTGGAAGAAGACCTAAGGGGTGCGGATAACATCTACCGTAAGACTGGGAAAGAAAGGACGAGGAAAAGTCTCTACCAATAATTCTAGACCTATTCTATTTCTTAAATCGTGTCTCCTTACAGCAGGCTGGGGAAACGAATCCATACCAAGGAGATAGATACCTCAAATCCTCTCTCTAGGTTGTTGTAAGTGGCTGGCCAGCTAAGGCAAAAAGACAGCATCAGCCTAACAGTGCGACATTGCCAGGACATGTTCCTCGGGAAACTACAGTTAACAATCTCCAGCGTCTTTGTCCCAGTGAATTGGTTCTATACGTCTGAGCGTGGTTGATTCTAGGCAGATATGCGGGGTTTGTTGTTGGTGATTTACAAAGATTGATGGGTGGGGTTCCTCCTTTTGATCGTCCCTGCCTGACATTATTTATACCGTACATACAAGACCCCGCCGAGGCCGCCTATGTTTGACGCCCATTATGTTTAAAGGGCAGAAGCGGCTGTGTGGAAATTCCTCTCTCCTCAACTTTCGTTCTCAAGGTCAAATTTTCTCTTCATTCTTTCGGCACTCGAGGAAAGGAAGCATCTCAGTTGGACCCAAATTCGGTTTACTCCAGCTTTCGCCTTACACGCATCCTTGAACAGGTAACGACTGCTCATCGAGAACGACACTTAATTTCACCCATATCCTGTCACAATGGGCACCCGGAGTCTGATTTGGTGAGTTAATTAAGTCTGGATGTCTTTTGCCCTGCTCGTTGGTGTGCTGTTTTATCCTGTTTCGATCCTTCTGGGCTCATAGATGCAATAAATGACCAGAGGGCATCGACTGACGAGATGCAGCGTTTTCTGGAAAGGGAAGTGGTACATCGCTCAATATACACAATTCGATGGCTACCCGGAAGGCGAAGGCCTGAAAGTCTTCAAATTTCTGACATACGGCCCCGACATCGACCACCTCAAGGCTGGCCTCCAAAACCATATATACGAGGTGACGGATGACCAATTGGACGCCATCAACAGGGAAATTCAGGCCTGGGACCGTGACCAGCGGCAAAATAATCCAGAGTACGATCCATGGACGTCTGGCAGCCAGCAACTATATTCTACCCTCTCGCGAACGACCGGGGCCGGGATCCTGCGTCTTGTTGCCAACGCTGGCCGCACCGACGGCGATAGCGACAAGGAAGGGCCGTTTGTGGGAGACGGTGACAAGGACGCAGAGACGGAGTCAACCAAGCTTCCCATCTATCTTGACCTCGAGTTCGCCAACTCAACGCTGTTTTGCGAGTGGGTATATGTTGTGGACCTCGACAAGGAGGTGTTTGAGGTGTATGGCGGGGGCGAACATAAGCATCGGGAACACAGGTTCAAGGACGTTGGGGGACCCGAGGCCGAAGTTCCAGCATTCGTCTGCTCGTTCACCTTTCGCGAGGTTTCTCGGATGAAGAATGACAAAGAGTTTATGGATAAGGTGAACGAGGCGCTTGAAGAAGGTGAGAAGCAGAGGGCCGAGAGACAAGACGAGAGAAAGGCCCAGCAGATCGCGGATGCGGAAGGGAGTCATTCGAATGTCACAAGCGATGATGAGGAAGAGAATGGGGAGGAGGATGTTGTGGAGGGTAGTGCAAAGGGTAGTCCCCCGCCATGAGGTGTAGTGGCAGTAGCCATGTCTACAACGGTGAGCGCTATTATCATAGCAGCAGCAGCAGTCACAGTTAAGCTTAGCTGAGAAGAAAATGACATTACTTCTCGAGAACCCGTTCTACTTGAGTTTTGCAAGATATGCATATGCCATACGCCCGTGACCCATGGCTGCGGCAGAGGTGTACTGAAGTGGACTCTAGATTTGAAGTTGTCGGTCAACCCATGAGTTGAGAGCCTTGTCCATTTGCTCGTCCCTAAGTCGTTTAGAAGTCCGATGATGAGTTCCTGGAGGAAACCAACGAAGCCATTCGGCTTAGACGCTAAGAGGGTTGATGAGAGGAAGATCGCTGGGCTCCCGGGGTGAATCCGTCAGTAACTTAGGGTTACGGTAGCGCCTCCAGTTGCCGAATAGAGACATGAATACGGAGTAGTCGTCTCAGTACAGCGCTCATGAGGGTGAAGATTGTCGTCGAACGGTTGTCTTGATCATTCGAACCTTATGTCACACAGTGAAAGAAACGAGGAGAATTCCCCTTGGCGAAGTTTCGAGCTCGGATGTCCTCCAGTTTCAGCACGTTGCCTCGCCTTTTCGTCGTCGCTTTTCGTGATCTTCCCAACTCGTCCTAGCAATGTTAGTGCAGGCGGACATGCCGCGGCGGAAGGCCCAAGCAAAAGCGAAAGCGGTGCCGGGGTTACATCTGAGACGGAGCCCTGTCCTCGAGGTGTGGTCTTGGCATCGAAAAGAAGTCCTGTCGTCCAAGCATCTTCACGATCTCCGCTGGGTTGGAAGCACGCGGCGCGTCGATCTTGGCTTGTTTGGCGGGCCCAAAAGGACCATTTACGGCCATTCCAAGCTTTTCAGCCCAGTGAAGCACAGCGGCGGCTTTTCCAGAAGACGGCCATGACCGCGTACCACCAGACGGTCAGTCTCCATCACAGTGGTAGGAGCCGGCTGAATATGCCGACGCTAGCGGGCCCCGGCAACCGGCAGCGGGCCTCGAAGCTTTTTGGACGGCGTGGGCAATATGGATGAATTGGGCTGCGAACAACCTGAATAAATGTGCTCAACCGGTTTGCGGGAGCGAAGCAGCTTTCACGAGACCGTGTCTCCTCCCTTTCGCTATTGGCGCCTCTGCGCAGAGAAGAGGCGTAAAAAAAAGAGATCAAAGGCCGAGAAGCCCGCTCGACCTCGTCTCCTCAGGAGTTTGCCCGCCTTTTGGGTTGCTTTGCTTCCGCGCGCCACCACACCTATTTTGCATGAGCTGAAAAAAGCTGCTGGTGCCGCCCACAGGGTAGCCAGCGCAGACGTTCCAGGCCCCCCTGCGGCTTGGCCGAGTTGGAGACCTTGGATGCCGCGCGCTTGGCTGTCGTTGTTCGTCACCCAACCCCCTTGAACTGGTCAAGGGAATAAAGAAACAAAACAGCTGAAGACAAAAAAAGACGGGGGAGTGGTAGGCGTTTTTGCAAACGCGCGGGAGATCTTCTACGGAGAGTCTCTTGGTGCAGTTGGATTATTCGTCATCGGGGTGTGCGAATTGGATTTAGCCTGCGATCCCGCTGCAAGGCACGCCGCCATTAACTGGATTGTGTTTTCTGGTGGGGGGGTTCGCCGTCTTGTTGGAGGTGGTCATCTGGATGAGAAACATGCTGGATGGAGAGAGCTTTTTTATTCACCTTCCTTGATCGGCCCGCGCAGAAACTGGGGGGGTTTGTTTGTCCGGTCGCTTCTGTCCGGCTCCTCTGCCGTCAAAGAGGTTGAAATACTACTTTGTCGTCCCATCCAGCCCGCCACGGACGTCGTAGCGCAGATTCCGCCGGGGGGTTGAATGAGAGGCACAGAGAGAGGGGCCCGTTCCAGATGCAACTGCGCTTGACGGACGGCTCGTCGAAGCAGGGGTGGTGGGTGCGGCGGCACTACTGCAAGTCGCAAGACGACGGTGGTTTCTGTTGTCCCCCATACCCTTGCGAGCGAATGTACATAGTACGTGTACTTCGTACCTTGGGAGGAGGTCTAGGTGGTTGTGTGTGGGGGAGCGAAAGTTGCGATTTGTTGTCCGCGGGCCCCTGGTCTTGGTCTTGTCTGTTGGCCTCGCCCTGCCCGGCGTCTGTCGATGCCGGGAGCCGTCCACCCGTCCGTCCGCCCGCTTGCTTGCTTGCGCAATAGACGCCTTGATATTTTTGCACAAAAAGCCAACAGGAACCCTGCTGCCGGGAGGTGCTTCTTTGTTCCGACCGCCGGTTTCCCGGGTCGCAAGGTTGTTGGCTTTTCTTCTTGTGCCTGATTTATCCTCTGCTGCTTTCGACCTACTCTGGAAAGTGTCACAAAATAACGACAACACCCTCGTCCACTCGTTTCCTTCAACCGTTTTTGTCATACCAAGACCACGACAAGCAGACGGCAACCACGGTCCTGGGAAGAGCTACTTGATCTCGTGTTCTTCCCCTCCAATACACCAATACACCGCATTCGCTCGCCGCCCACCTCCCGTTGTCTCACAGACAGAAATAGTTCGGAATGTGCCCCTCAGCCTTCGCCTGAAATCACCAACATTGCGTTACTGCAGCTAGCCGGGCCGGGCCCAAGCTGAAGAAGTAAACGAGCCGGGTTTCGTTCGGGAAGCACTACCAACAACCACTACCACGGCGAAAGTGCTGTCACTCGTTACACACGCCCTCGTATCTGCCGGGAAAACGGATTAATAGCAACTGGTGTCAAACAAAACAGCATTTTTTACTGCTAAAGAAAAAGTCTGCTTGAAGTAGACGTTGGAACTGGGCTCGCATATAGGGCCAAGACGGCAACGCTGACGACGGCCGAAACTGAAACCTCGACCGTGTTTGGCCCAGGAAGGGAGAGGGGAACCAACAAGCCCATAAAAAAGAAAATCCGACAAAATGCCTGGGACCTTCTTTACATCATGGGATTTATGGCAGGAGATGACCTTTGTGAGCCACCACCAGGTTTCCCTTTGTGAGAACTTCATGTCCGGAAACGATGGGCTAACCCACCTACCTTTCTAGGTCCTGGCCATGGGGATTGTGTCAGTGTTTTGCGCAGGGCTGTTCAAGTTATGGTGGAATAACCGTCTGATGAAGAAAAAGGAGATATTGGACGAGGAAAAGCGGGCGCGGGTCGAGGAGATGCGCAAGACCGGGCTTCCCATGAAGCGAGCGAATACGGTCCCGTTCGGTATTCGGGCTCTCCAGAGCGGTGTCGAGGTCGACGGCATCTGGACCGCGGTGCCGACCGAGCTAGGGGAAAAATTGGCGTCCTCCGCTACCTTGACCGGAGGCCACGACTCGGATTCGAGGGGGAAGGGGGTCGACTACTCCGAGGATGACCGATCCGTCCGCGTCAAGACAAAAGGTCCGGGCTCCAGGCTGAACCCGTCGAACGCTTCCGGCTTCCTCAAACCCGCCGACACCGAGTCCATCGCAAGCAACAACTCCGCCTTGCCCGGCCCTCAAGCGGCATCCTCCCAGTCCGCCCACGGGGGCAGATCAAAACGACAACCTTCCCGCACCACGGGCAACCTCAACGAGGACACCCTACGGCGGCTCGAAGGCCAATCACCATCGCCAATGAACCGCCACTATGACGGCTACATCCCAGCCGCGACCACAACCACCGCCGCATCCACACCCCCCGCCTCAACCTCCGCTCCAACCTCCTTCCGATTCCACTACCCACACCGCGCCAGCGGTCGCAATTCGGCCGCCTCGTCCACCGCCGACTCGATCGATTCGCACCAGCGCAGCTACACCTCGTCAAACAGCGCGGCCAAGCCCCACTACCACATGGCTGGGGCGCGGAGCGCCAGCGGCGGCCGGGATCCTTTCGGGACACCGGCGCGCACACCTAGCGGCTTTTCGATGCTTTCGTCGGTGGGCGGTGGTGGTGGTGGGGAAGTGTTGTATAGCCTGCATCATCAGCTGCAGCAGGGTCATGGCTCAGCCGCGGATCCACCTCGTCAGGAGATGGCAACGCCCGAACCGACGTTTGGGCCTGGTGAGTTGCACTACGGCGCGGCTGGGAGGAATGGCAGTTCGCGGAGGGTGGTCGCGAGTGAGAGTGGGTATGACTTGGTGCTGCCTCCGGGCGTTATTGGGGGGAGTCGGAGCCGGGGGTCCGGTGGGTCGTCGACTTCGAGATGAAGGTAAAAGTTGTGGATGGTCATCTTGTGTGAGGCGGCGGGCGGTTTGTGGGAGGATTTGTTGGACTTGCATTTATGATGGCGGCGGGTCTTTGTTATTTTGCGTTGGGAAATGGCGTTAAAAGAAGGGCAATGCTCGGAACCCCGTTGCATGCTGATTTAGACCGATCTATAATTCCATACTTACTCTCGTTGTGGGCAGTAGTACGAAGCACCACTTGGGGAAATGAAAAAAGCATCTTGACCAATAATTGTTGCGTTTTTGAAAAAAGAGTTAGTGAGGCGTATCAATGTGGACTTTATGGCGGACAAGAATAGTGGGTGCGTTAGCCGGCCGACAGATTTGTTAACTTTCAAGGTGGTCACGGGATCTGGCGTTGCTGTTCAGACCCACAAAACGCGTTGATGCCTGGCGTTCATGCCTTCGTCAACAACCTAGCCGCGATTTCTCCGAAACATTTCTCCCGATTTCTCCAAATTTCACGTTTCGCTTTGTTGTCCCGACTCAACCAAAACACACCCGCATTGGAACCCTGTAGCCCTTCATTTTGACCTGACGATGTCTGGAACCGAGGAATATGATGAGTCGGCCAATGCCGAGGATATGGGCCAGACCGGCCCCGGTGCGCCGACCCCTCTCTCAGCGTTAGAGGTACGTCTTCGTTTCTTTGCATGCATCGCGGTCAACGTGAATTGCGAGATTGTTAACCTCAACTTCTGTGTATAGGGGGTTGCTGGATTGACGAAACGTGATATCCAAGCCGTTGTCGAGGGTGGCTTCAACACAGTCGAAGCAGTCGCCTACACGCCACAGCGTGTGCTTGAGCAGATCAAAGGTATCTCCGGCAACAAAGCCGCCAAGCTCCTTGGCGAAGCCTCCAAGCTCGTCCCCATGGGATTTACCACCGCGACCGAGATGCACCTTCGCCGCAGTGAGCTCATTTCCATCACTACGGGCTCCAAGCAGCTCGACACTCTGCTCGCCGGTGGCATTGAGACGGGGAGTGTGACAGAGCTCTTCGGCGAGTTCCGAACGGGAAAGTCTCAAATTTGCCATACACTCGCAGTAACATGCCAGCTTCCCTTCGATATGGGTGGTGGCGAGGGAAAGTGCCTGTATATCGACACCGAAGGGACATTCCGCCCGGTCCGTCTTCTGGCCGTGGCCAATCGCTATGGTCTCTCAGGCGAAGAAGTCCTCGACAACGTTGCCTATGCGCGGGCCTACAACTCGGACCATCAACTGCAGCTATTGAACCAGGCTGCAGCTATGATGACCGAGACACGTTTCAGTCTGCTGGTCGTCGACTCTGCTACCGCACTATACCGAACTGATTTCTTGGGCCGTGGTGAGCTAAACTCACGCCAAAACCACCTCGCCAAATTCCTCCGTACCCTTCAGCGCCTTGCCGACGAGTTTGGCATCGCCGTGGTTATCACCAACCAAGTGGTGGCACAGGTTGATGGTGGTCCGTCTGCCATGTTCAACCCGGATCCGAAGAAACCCATCGGAGGAAATATCATGGCCCATTCTAGCACAACAAGAATCAGCTTGAAGAAGGGCCGGGGCGAAACTAGAATTGCCAAGATTTACGACAGCCCCTGCTTGCCAGAAGGAGATGCGATGTTTGCCATCAACGAGGATGGTATCGGTGACCCGGCGCCGAAGGATTTGGAGAAGGAGTAACCGGGATGAAGCTAATTGTGGGGAGAAAACGAATGGGTACTGTGGGCTTGGACCATGAAGTAGACACGAATCTCATGAGGCGTGATAGATGAACAAGAAGGGATGGAAGGCAGCGAAGGAGTTCTTGTGGGACTTGATAATTTGCTGTTTTGCTGGGTTATGGGAGGAATGCATGATGGCTCGGCGTTTTCTGGGCGTGGCTGGCTTTGACACTCAAATTTACCTGGCATTTTTTGGGGCTTTTTATAGGGTGTTCGACCTTAAAACTACCAAAAATATAGCTTTTTCACCGCCGTACATTTTGTCGCGTGACTGAGTCGAACAATAAGAGAGTCTTGACTTGGACTGGACTTGAACAAGTGGACGATTCAGGTGGTCTGTGCAGTAATCCCGGTTGCGTTCTACAGGGATGCAACATCCAAGCTCCCCGCTGTAGCCGCCAAGCTGCTTCTGCAAAGGCGGCCAGAATTCTGCCCTGCATCTGAAGCTCTTAACCGCGTCCCCGATTTTATTACAACAGACCGCGACAACAACACCCGCCAACCCCGCCAATTGCCACGCCTGGCCGATTCACGGGGAAAAGATGGCCTCAAGAGAGTTCGAGATACTCTACAAGGAGACGCGACTTAATTTAGAACCCACCTCACAATCGACGACCATCCAAATCCGCGTCGCACCTCAAAGCGCTTATGGACGGTCGAGCACAACTCGGAGCGGCAGCTCGGCCGACGACGAGAGGGGGTACCGGTCGAAGAGCCTAGCGACGGCATCCTCGATCTACTATCGGAAACACCACCACTCCCCGCGGGGGTTCATCTGGCGGGTCTTGGACAACGGCAACACTCTCAGTCTGCGCGTCGCCGATGTTTGGAAACAGGAGAAGGAATCCGATGCGCCGCTCATCCTGAACCTGCGGTTTCCGGCCGCCATCCGGCCATCGTGTGTTGGGTTTGTGGACTACGAAGACAGTGACGCGCTGTGTGTCTACGTTGTGGACCACGCCAACCAGCTCTGGTCGCTGGTTTTGCGGCCTGATCATTTTCGGAAAAGAGCCGCTACGGAGAGCGGGCTAGGTGATGCTTGCAAATCGTACTCGCCGCCGGGGTTTGGGTTTAAGCACCCGCACAGACTGGCTGTTGTCGGCCCGGACCAGCTGATCATTACCATGCATGATGGCGGTATCTTGAAGTTTGAGAGGAGTAAGGGTATTGAGTGTGAGTGATGATGGCTGAGCCTAGCGATTCCGTGGCGTTGTACTAATTTTTATCGATTTGTTTTTCCAGCGAACGGGCCGTGGAAAGAAACGATTTACAATGTTGCCGGATGGGGCCAGAGTCTTCGAGGACTGGTCCCCTTCCAGCGCAATCCCACGATTCGATACGAGAAAATCAACATGGAGATGACGGCAGCGGCTTCGACAGCGGTTACATCGATGGGTCACTCAGAAACGGCCTTTCTGTTCACCATCTGCCTCGACCATCGGATGAGGGTATGGGATGTGCGAACAGGTCAGATCCTGTATACGGGCGACATCTTGGACACAAGGCGCGACCCCCAGGACATCGGGAAATGGACCGTCGACCCTTCACAGAGCAACCTAATTCGGATTCTGGAAAACGGCCGTGGCCAGTGCCTGGTGGCGACATATTCCCCCGTGGGAGCTGGCGAGTTCAAGTTCTGGAAGGTCAAGGCTAACGACCAGGGCTCAGTACACGTTGCGGACTGCTTCCCGGAGGCACACCTGAACCCTCCAAGCCCATCCTCGCTAGACGTGTGGACCCTCGCCGATTTTACTCTGACGCAACTGGCGGACGGCCCCGAATTGTGGACGATGTGGAAGAACAACACGAGCTACCGTGTGCATAGGCTGCTAGTACAGCCACAAAGTGCGACGGCGCCGTTTGACGATGGCTGGAAGGCGGTGCACATCGACACCAACATCCCAGCGGTACGGGCATCAGGCCCCTGGGACCCAACTGACTCGACGGAGAAGTGGCTTGATCTGATCTTCTTCCCCGGCCGCTTCTCGAAGTCAACACTGGAAACAGCGTTGGCGATGTATGAAAAAGGGCTGGGCACATACAAAGAGACGTCCTCGAAAGCTGGCCGGAGCATCGCAGAGTCGATCTGTTCCGTCCTGGGATCCACGACGTCGCTGGAGAAGACATCGACGGGGACGGCGGACTACGACCAATTCCGGAATACCAGCGAAACTCAGTGGATGCGCTTCTGGCGCCTTCTGCTTGAGCTTGACAAGCAGCGGGGCGAGGCACTCTCACTGGTGTTCGATCCCCAGGACCGCATGGTCTGGGTCACTTGCGCCGACCTGGTTGCTGCGATACGACAATGCAGTGATCTAGACCGGGTGTATCACAACCTGTCGTCCCCGGAAAAGAAGAACGAGGATGTTGCCGCGCTGGTGTCTGCCGGTCTCACCTTTGTTGACGGCTTCTCCGATAGCATGCATCAGTTGAGTCGAGCTGCCTTGAGGGCCGAATTGTATGAAGGTTCGGGCCACTCAGACACGGAACGGATGCAGCTTTTCTTGGATCGGGCCGGGTTTTGGCCCTCTGTTACGGACGAGGACTGTACCCAAGTTTTTGACACCCTCGGCCAGAACTACCAGATGGTGACGGCCAGACTATACGAGGACTTGTTTGATCTCATTACCGTAACGAGCGAGGCGAACTCCCAGGAGCTGCGAGAACCATTCACAGGGTTTGGGCGCAAGGTGGTGGTTCGAGCTGTTCAGGAGACCATCGAGCTTCACTGGCAGATTCTGTTCAGCCAGTTAATCCTCCTGGTGCACATGGAGTTTGACCTCGACGGCGAGGACGCTTCGCCGTTGCACTCGCGGTTTGAAGTCGGTACTGTGTATCGCCGTTTAATTGATTCTCTCCGGAGGCTCGAGCACTTACGGTGGATGGCTAAGACGGAACTGAGCTTTGCACCACCAAAGTCGGGCAGCTCTGGCTCGTCACCTGCTTTGGCCAAGCGCAGCCAGGATGAGAGCAATACCAAGACGGCCCTCGAAGGGCTGTTGGGGCATCTCTTTGGTCTTCCAGAGAGACTCAACACACCTTTGTCGTCTAGTATCACGGATCTGGTGCTGGATCTCTGCGCCCCCAGCAGCACGACCGTGATCTACACTTGGCTTCTCCAATGCTCGCTTCTGAGGCAAGACCGGGCCGATCTGGCGCTGGAACTGCACCGCTTCGCCGACCAAGATGCCTTCTCTACCTACGTGCAAGGCCGTGTGTTCCTTGCGCTCCGCGACCACGACACAGCGTCGTATTACTTCCGGAAGGCCGCGATCGGCCTAAGCATATCCCTCAAGCACATCGAACGGCACAGCGCTGGCCTTCTCGACGACACAGAATGGAACCTCCTTAACAGCGGACTTCCAAACTACTACGCCCACATCGTCAGCCTGTACGACCGACAAAAAGCGTACTCGTACGTCATGGAGTTCGCCCGGCTCGCCCTCCAGTTTGTCCACCAGGGCAACAACAACAGCAGCAGCTTCGAGTCCTCGGGCACCACCAAGACTGAAATGCTCAGCCGACTCTTCAGCGCAGCGACGGCCATCTCACACTTTGAAGTGGCCCACACCGCCTTGCTCTCCATGGGCGACGAGGCACTACAACGGTCCTACCTGCGTCGCCTCGTCGAGAAAATGTGCGCAGCCGGCCAGAGTGCCGAGCTGATCGCGCTGCCCTTCGCGGGCCTGCAGACCAAGGTCGACGACATCCTCGTCAACAAGTGCCGCACCACCCGCGACGTCCTCGCCGGCGTGCCGTACCACCAGATCCTGTATGCCTGGCGTATCAGCCACAACGACTATCGCGGCGGGGCCGCCGTCCTGCTCGACCGCCTACAGAAACTGCGGCGCGCTGGGGAAGGTGACAAGGTTGGCAACGGTGCGAATGCGGGTGCGGACGACGCCCTGGACACGCAGGTGACCAGACAGTACCTGCTTCTGATCAACGCGCTGAGCTGTGTCCCGCCGCAGGAGGCATACATTCTCGAAGACCTCCTCCCCGGCGATGAACACTACCCAGACAACACGACCATCACCCACCAGCAGCACGACGACGATCTCGAGGCGCAAATCGACGAACTCGCCAAGAAACTCGATGTCGACCCTACCGCCTCTTCTACCGCAGACAAGAAGCGCAGCCGTGACGACGCCGACGATGACGGCGATGAGGAAATGAAGGACAGCAGCGGCTCGGCGAACGGTGACGACGCGGCGCTGCTAGATAAGATGAAGCGGTTTGCCTCGACAGCCCAAACCAAGGACTTACCGCCGCGACGGTTCCTGATGCTGGCGGATCTGCGGAAGCAGTACCAGCAGGAGCTGGATCGGATTGTGGCGATTCAGAATAATCAATTTGGGTTTACTGCTGAGGACGATTTGATGGATTTGGCGTGAGGCGGGGAAAAGTGCAAGATAGAGGGGTATGATGAGAAAGAGGGACGAAGGAAAGAGGGAAGGGAATTGACGTGAAAGTAAACGGGATAGGTAGGAGGGACATGAACGGGTTGTACTGCTGTAATGGTCTATCTATCTAGGCGTATGGTATGGGTTTTGTTGTTTTAGCGTCCTCAAAATGGGATGATACCTTTTCACAGAACTTGACGTCTGGCTCGTTGATTCGAGCTGAGGAAACCAGTTATGTACAATTTGTCCGCAGGATCTTTGCAGTCAAAGTTGCTTAGGCCCTGTATAAGGTTAACTTGTAGTGTAGTCTAGGGTTGGCACTGTCACACTGTGTAGACAACATGACAAGAAGCTCCTGGGAGTAACCAAACGGTACCGAAACGTGAACAACACTCTACCATAGTAGGTGTTTTCACGCCAAAGGAAACAAATCAACGAGGAGGCAAATGTCCCCCTGAAATGCTTTGATTAAAACCAACGCCATACCCATGCTTGCTGAGATTAAATACAACAACACACAACAACCGCCTTCGCCTTCCGCTTGCTCGCTCGTTTATGACTCCCACAAGCCACACAGTCCATCTTTCGAACCAGGGTCCTTTACACAACACCTCAATTGCTCTCACTCTCTAACTTCACCCACTTGCTCCCCCTACACCAACAACACCAACGCCAACATCTACTCCGCCGGTCGCTGAAGGGAAGTGAACCTCGAAACCGAAAATTTACGCTGGCGGCGGGGTGGCCATTATTTGTTTGTTTTCCGGTGGCGGCGCCGGCAACGCCGTCTCTCCTTGTCCGTTGGCCAACTCGGGTGCCTGGCGGTATAGGATGATTTCTGATTGTTTGAAATACCTCCTCGCGTCTACAATTGAAGGGCGGGTTTGTTAGTCATGAAGCGCTAGGGAGTGGAAGAGGGTAATGGGCAAGGGTCAGGTACCTTCATCAATCAGAACTAGACTGAGGTAGTATCGGGTGGAGAATTTCTTGTTGACGTCCCGGAAGGTCGGCGTCAGGTCGAACCCGCCGAGGAACAGACGGATGGGGATGGTCTCTCCTCTTGATGGTGAGCCGTCCATGATCTGGAGAATAAATGTTAGTTCCCCCTGAGTTGAGTTCCGGGTACAAAGGTAGATTTGAGAGAATGGGAACCTACCTCAAACCGCACCAGGGTCTCGCTCTCATTGTACTGATTTGGTGCGGCGCCCGTCGTCTCACGGCGGATGATACTAAGCTCCATATGCTTGATCTTCAGGCGCACGAGCAAGAAGTAGATGCGGCCGACGATGACGTCCTTGAGGTGGTACTTGCTCTTGCTGTACTCGAACTCGATGTGCAGGCAGTCCTCGATGCCGACGTCCATCTTGATGCTGCTGTTCATCTCGGGCGGGATGCGGTAGCTGTACACCCAGATGTCCTTCTCGCGGATCACGTCGGCCATGCGGCGCGACACGGTCACGCGCACAAAGTAGCGCAGCTTGACGTTGATGCCGTTGTAGGACTCGTACTGCTTCTCGATGTTCTTGAAGTTGAAGTCAAAGGTCTGCGGGTGCTGGAGCTCGCCTGGCGCCGCAAGCTCCTGGTTGTGAGAGAGGAACTCGTAGTGGTTCCCCCGGTCGAAGAACATCTCTACATTCAGACAGCGGTGTCAGCTACAGACGGCTCTCTTTTCATGATGCGGCCTGATCTTGACCCGGGGCCCGTACCTATTGTGCCGATAAACTGCACCTTGATGCCCGTGTGCTCTAACCGCTTGCCGTCCTTTGGCCGCACCGTCACGGCGCCCTTGACCGACTCGCCATCCATGTACAACGGCGCCTTTTCGCGCCGGTTCTTGTCCAGCTTGACGTCAACCATCGACCGTTGGTCGGCATCGTCGAGAACGATGTCGATATCGACCGGGGTCGCAAAGAAATACGACATAGCGGCGGGCGTCTCTGAGGAGGTCAGACGAGTGTGGAAAGCTTCGGCGATGCGCGTGGCGGGGAAATCACATGCGCCGTGGGCGGGAGGTCGTCAATTGTACGGTGGATGTGTTGGATTGGGATCCCGTGGTAGCGTAGTTAAGGTGTCTCACGTAGGTAGCTGGTTGTGGTATTATGGTGTTAAGGACGCGGCTCGTCTGTCGGTGGATGTTGAGTCCCGTCACTTGCGTTCTCGACTACTTGCTGCAGCGGACCTTGCGTGAGCTCCCGCGGCGTGCTTGCGGCTGCGCAATCAAGTGTGGAGCCAGGGCCTTGGCGCAGGTTGGGGTGAGCCCCTGGAGCTGCGTCATCTGCAGCGGGACAACTCCAAGAAGCCAGAAACACCAAGAAGTGTCGAATCCGGGCCATCGTCCTGCCGTCTAGAAAAAATTTGGGCGAGGAAGAAAAGGAGTGCCGTAGTATTAACCACATTATCAAAAGATGAACATTGAGGCTGGTTTCAGCTTCAAAGTATCGACCTGTGACCGGAGGAACGGGGATGTCGCTTGGGAAGCTTTGAGGCGATCACCATAAGTACTTCATGAAGAGACCCAACATCAAATGATCGCGGGCCAGGCCGTATGTGGTCGCCGTCAGGCACTATGGCGTCTCTACATGGGCTAAAGTTGGACGTGCAGAACTACTCCGTACCGGGCTCTAGTTGCAAAACTGTTAAACACACAGTCTTGAGAGGCAGATCCAACTAGGAGTTGAAAAGCCATTCTGTGACTTAAAAGGCAGCATAAGTTCGAGGATGCATCCTTTGACCCTTCATAAACACCTTTCAATTTTATGCCCCAATGACAAAGCCCAGTTTTGGAACTTAAAGGCGTGATACAACACGAGTTTAAACTGAGAAGACGGCAGCATCAACTTGGAAAGTCCAATCCCGAGGACTGCAGGTGGGGTGTTGAAGAAGGAAAGCACGGGCCGGTCGGCCCCACTTTGCTCCAGCCTCCGGCCTTCCAGCCAATCGCCGCGCCCCATGGCCCCTCCTGCCCTAACAAATTACTGCAGAGCCGGCCGGCGCACAACTCGAATTAATCCGGGGCCGCAAAATCGACGTTTTTTCCCAGGCTTGCATACTGCCCCTTCGCCCACCTCGACGACGAAGCAGCATCACCTCATCCCTCACGTTCAGGTCCAAACGCAAAGATGCGCTACATCCACAGTGAGGAGACCCTCGAGGTCCCGGAGAACGGTACGTCTTTGCCAATTCCAGCACACTGCTGCAATCCCGAAGGAGAATGAAAAGAGATGGAGCGATCCCGATCGACGACGACAAACAACGCGACAAAGTACCCGTACCGGGCGGGCGATGCAAAACACGAATTGGGCCTACGGAGGAAATCTTTCTGGGGAGGATTGCTGGCTGGCTATCTCCGGGAATAGGGACTTGAAGAAGAAAAAACATCACCCGATATATGTTGACTAACTCGTCTTCCCGCCGCACAGTCAAGGTCTCGATCAAGTCGAGGCTCGTCTCGGTCGAAGGCCCCCGCGGGAAGCTTTCCAAGGACCTGAGCCACATCGCGGTCAGCTTCTCGAGCCCGAAGAAGAACCTCATTGGCATCGAGATCCATCATGGCGTCCGCAAGAACGTTGCCGCGCTCCGCACCGTCCGGACCATCATCAACAACCTCATTATCGGTGTGACCAAGGGCTTCAAGTACAAGATGCGCTACGTCTACGCCCATTTTCCCATCAACGTCAACCTGGACCAGAGCTCGGAGACCGGGCTTTGGGAGGTCGAGATCCGGTACGTGACCAATAGACGACGAGAAAATCCGAGGGCGTTGAGGAAGAGGAGGAAAAGAGGAGGGGAGGCGAGGGAAGACGCGGAACCCTTGGTGGCGGGCGAGTGTGAAGGAAAACCCGGGTTGTCAGAACGGGTGTGTTGGAACTACGGAACCAGGGATAAATGCTGACTTGGGATTGTGTTGCAGCAACTTCGTTGGCGAGAAGATCGTCCGGAGAGTCGTCATGCAGAGCGGTGTCGACGTCGAGATCTCGAAGGCGCAGAAGGATGAGCTGGTCCTGACCGGCAACTCCCTCGAGGCCGTGTCGCAGAGCGCTGCGGACATTCAGCAGATCTGCCGGGTGCGGAACAAGGATATCCGGAAGGTTCGTTCAACCCGTCTAATGGCCACTACCACCGCCGCCGCCGCCGCCGCAGCAACGGTGACAGCAACATCACGGTTCCCCGCATTCAGTCGGAGGGACTTGTGTGTAGGAGTACTTGACGCTAACACGAATACAGTTCTTGGATGGTCTTTACGTCTCGGAGAAGGGCAACGTGGAGGAGGACCAGTGATGTGGACAAGACGGCCAATGGGGTTTACTTTGTGCTTTATGGGTCTCAACCGGAGTGGCAAGGGGTCAATCGGCATTTGCATGTTTTGTAGCGTTAAAAAGAGTCGCTACTGCAAAATGGGGAACCTTCTGAACCACACCAGTGTTGGACAACGAGCCACAGGTCACAGAGCCAAGATATGACTACCCATTAGGGTGAGGATGGGACCGGCAGATCACCTGTTCTGTCTCGTCCAAGGACTGACTGGTTCAGTTAAGTTGAGTTGGGCGACACACAATTATGATAAACCCACCGATACCCTCAAGCCGACCGGAAGAGAAACAATGGCACAATCAATCAATCAATCATTCGCGCGGCATCTGAGATGATTCGTATTACGGAACGCCCGCCATATCATATCGTACCATCTTGAACCACATCAACCACCGTCCCCACATCCCCCATCCAACCCCCTAATGCAAATGCTCTCAACCAGCCGAAAGAGCAAAAATTGACTTAAACACAAAAAAGTGAAAAAGCCTCCCATCATTCCGTTTCATTCATTCCACATCTCCCTTCATCCAGGCCACCCACCCCATTTCATGTCCTCATCCCATTTGATTTGATTCATTCGTTCATCTCATCTCCGTCTTTTCAACCCGCCCCCGTCCAACCTTATCATCATCAGTCTCCCCAGCCCCGTTACAAATTCAAAGATTCCTCCCTCCCACCACCGTCAACTCGCTCCGTCGTCGGTCTTGTTTGCGTGTCTACCATGAACTCCGTGAAACGCCGGGTATAAATCATTCAACCAACCAGGAAATAAAAATAAGATGTCAGGAGTAGTAGAAAAGGGGGAAGAAGTAAGCTGGTTCTTCCTCCATTTCCATACCCTGCTAACACCAAAGAAGAAAAAGGGCGTATGTACTGAAAAGAAAGTGCAAAAAAGGTGTTAAAAAAGGGGGCAAATTCATGTACGTGAGAGGGGTGACAAATTTAGAAAGAAAACAACCCCCGCTATGAGGAATGAAGTGAGCCTTTTACGAGTTTTCACATCATCCATCATGGCCGCGGCGACCGCTGCGAGCGGACCGATGGGCCCCGGGACCGCGATACACGGGTATGGGTGTGTGTAGTCCGGGTGACCCGGCTAGGGGCGCGACTGGGGCGCGAGTGCCGGGTGCGTCTGTCGCTGCTTCTTGAGCCTGGAGGAGAATTGGTTGTTAGCTTTTGTTTTCAAGTCTAGGTAATAGGGTAGGGGGGGTGAAGAGGAAAACTCACTCGGACTAGTAGCCGTATAAGAATCCGACCAGTAACTACTCGAGATATCACTCCTCGACTTCCTCGACGGCGCCTCCTTCTTCTTCTTATCCCTCCTCAACCCCAACAGCAACGCAATCGTCCCCAGCGCCGCGCCCAAACCCAACAACCCAGCCCCCTTCGACTTCTCCTTCCTCGCAGCTGCCGAACTCGGCCTTCCACCACCACCATACCACGACCCATGACTATCCCGATGCGTCGCCGACCCATGCCGATGGTACCGCTCCTCCTCAATAACCGTCTCCGTCTCCTTCTTCTTCCTCAGTCCCAGCAGCGCGAGCAAGCTATGCCAGAGCCCGCGCACGACACAGCACGCGCAGATCATCAGCAGCAAGGCCACGCCGGCAATGGTGCCGATGACGATACCCGCGATCGCGCCGCCGCTGAGACCGCTGCTGCCGCTGGTCGTTCCGCCGCCGACCCCGGCGCCTTCGGAGGTCTGTGAGGGGTCGTCGGTGGCGGTGCCGGTTGGGTTGCCTGTGGCTGTGGCCGTGCCGCTGGTTACGCGCCAGGGCGCGCTGTAGCCGGTTGTTACGGGGCCGTTTCCTCCTCCGTTGTCACCGCCGTGGGTTTGGGTGGGTGCTGGTCCGACACCACCGCCTCCGCCGACGTTGGCCATGCACTGGCCTTCGTAGGCGCAGTACTGCCAGCTGGCGCAGCAGATGTTGCCGCAGGCGATCTGGCCGGAGCCTTCGGGGGGCACGCAGTTGCCGGTACCGGGCGGGGCGGTGCCGGCGGGGACGTAGGAGTTGTAGGTTCGGGTGAAGGTCTGGGTGAGGGTCCAGGTGGTGGTGTAGCGGGCCCAGCCGCCGCCATCGGTGGACGAGCAGCCGGCGATGCCGTCGGCTGTGAAGCATTGGGTGCCGGCGTCGCAGCAGAACATGTTGTTGTAGCCGCAGTACTCGTTGCACTGGCGCGGCATGAGATAGCCATAGCCGGCTGCGTGCAGGTCGTCTTTTGGGAAAGGGTGGGCGAGTGTTGGGTTAGGGGCGAAGCTCGCGAGGAAGAGCCATGTTGCTGTGCTGAGGCCCAGCAAGGATGGCCGGGGCGCCATGTTGTGAAGGTGTTTGTGGGAGAGAGGGATTGACCCCAGCTGGGGAATGAAAGACAAGACCGCGATCCTCAGAGTTCTGGCGCGGTGGTGTTTTCTTTTCTTCTTTCCCTTTCAGTGTGCTGTGGTTGTCGACTTGGGTCAAAACACGGCAATCCCACTCGTCACTGTTGGCGTTGTCCGGACGGCAGAATGTGTTTGTGTTGCGCTGTCGGACTGTCGGAGCAGTGCGGGGACTTCCTCAACTCACCGATTGAGCGGGGTTGGCCGCTGAAAGTGAGGGTATCGCGAAAGACGGAAACGAAAGGTTGAGTCTTTGTCGCAAACACTTGCGAAAAGGCAAACGGCCAAAACTCAAAAATGCAGGATAAAATTGTTCAACGCGAGAGAAAGTCAAGAGAAAACGGGGGCGGGGGGTCTCATGCAAGGCGGGATTTATTGGGCCAAGGATTTTTTTGTGAAGGCTGGTTCTGGAGCTGGTGTGAAGCTTTGGTGGTCGGGCGCAATTGGTGTGTGTGGTGTTCCCAACCACCTCCAAAAAAGCCGACGACACTTGACGCGCCCAACCTCTCGTATTTCCCCCCCTCCTCGTCCTGGTACGGCGCACGATAACCTGTCATCGCTAGCAAATCCCTGCTTCGCCCTGAATTTCTTTTACTTGAGGTCGCTTTCGAGAAGACCCTTCATTTCCAGGTTTGGACCCCTTTCCCGTTCTGTTTCTGGCTGTGGGTTTTCTTCATTGAGAACGACTCTGCAGTGTTCGGAGTAAGAGCGCGTCGACCGCCTCGGCGCTGGCCACTCACTGAGTGGTTGCAGCGGATTTACTGCAGGGCTTCCGTCTCCCGTCTGAGTTGGCATGCTGCAGGGCCGCGGACTCGTGTCGCCCCGGAACCGAAAGATCCCCCCTGGGTTTGTAAGGTCTTCGATTCGAGTGTGACTGTGTGAGGACTCCGTCGTGAATGACGTTCGGCCCTGGACGATTCTCGGCTGCATCGTTTTGTGGCTTTCAATGTCTTGTCGAGAATCCCTGTCGTACTGCCAAGACAACCGTCATCCTCGGAATCCTGAATGATTCGATTGTGAGGGTAATCCACAAAGACAATGCCGTGACGACATTTTGATGATTGATGTTGAAGAAAATCTAAGCTATCTACAGACCTAACTAACATGCATGACACCGAGGTGGCCCTTGCACACGGTCAAAGTCCCCTGACTAAAAATTCTCGAGGTCGTCAAGTCCTGAGCCTCCTCTCCGAATGCCGAGACCGTCCGTGAAAGGCACAGCGGCCTCTGCCGTTCGCAGGAGCTGCAGCGCCCCGCAACAGCACAGTGCGGGGTGTTCCGTACTGTAACTGGGGTTGGCCGTCTTCCCCGGCCAAGCCACTGATGGGTTGCTCCATTGGGTTGGTTCATTGGAACTGTGCAAGTCGAGAGCTCCAACTCCAACATCCAACGCTGGAACCGATATCCAAGCTACCTACCTAAGCAACCCCGAATCGCGAAGCTCCATCTCGGACCTCGATACCTGTGCCGACAAAAAGCGACAACTATCCCGGCAACCCCCCCTCTCGTGCACCGCAGCACACCGCACCACAGCACCCGACAACCCACCACGATGCTGCTGGACCCGCCACCATACCTCGCAGCGTTGCAGAACAACATCCGGCTGCGGCTGATCCCGTGGGACGGCGCCGTGCGCGCGGGCACTCTCACCGACGACCAGCTCTCCCGTATCCGCGCCGTCGAGAAAACGAAGAAGGACGCCCGCCAGCAGACTGTCGAAGCCGACCTGGATGGCTACCGCGCCCTGTTTGTAGGGGATTCCGGGAAAAAGAGCGTGCTCGAGTCGGCCGCGAAGCGTCAGGATGTGGTGCAGAATGTGCTTGTGCTCTTGAGTGATCTACTTGACCGTACGCCCTGCTCCTCTCTTTCCCCTTCGTCCCTAAACCACGTAGTATGACGTATCATCCATTACTGGACAGTGGCTAACAATGTCCCTCGACAAACACCCACAGACGTACCAGCGCTCTCCAAAGCCATCATCGCCTCGGGCGACCCGTACCGACACTTCCTCCCGCTGCTCGCACACTCGTCCAACCCGGAAGACCCCGTCCCCTTACTGACCTCGACCGTGCTCGTCAAGCTGCTCGCCAGCTCGCGCGACGAGTCCCCCGCCACCATCGCCAAGGCCCTCCCCGTCCTCTTCAGCTACCTCTCCACCCTCACCAAGAGCTCCGACGCCGGCCGCCAGGACATTGGCGTGCAAGAGTACTCGTCCCTGCTGTACGGCCGCGCGTCAAGACAGCAGTTCTGGAAGCAGCGCAGCGAAACCGTCGCCCCGCTAATCGAGATCCTCCAAGCCGCCGCTGGCGTCAAGAATGGTGATGCCTCGGCGACCCTGTGGAGTGGCGCTACGGGATCGGCTGCTGGGGCTAGCAGCAGCGCCAATGCGAGCACCAGCGGCGGTGGAAGCAGCTTGGGACCTTCGCTGGGAGGGGGTGTAGGCCTGCAGCTTCTGTACAAGGTGCTCCTAGCGGTCTGGCAGCTCAGCTTTGAGTCTGCTGATATCGGGGACGATCTCAACGAGTAAGGTTCCCCTCTACCTTATTTCTTCTCAACTTGACCACAAATGCCAATGAATGCTAACCCATCGTAGTGAACACGACATCATCGTCCTCTACACCCAACTCCTGCGCCTCTCCCCCAAAGAAAAAACCACCCGCCTCCTCATCTCCACCCTCCTCAACCTCCTCACCCACAACCAAACCACCCTCCTCCCAACCGCCGTGCTCGCCCGCCTCCCCGCCCTCCTGCAAAACCTCAAATCCCGCCAGTTCGCCGACCCGGACCTGCGCGAGGACGCCGACCAGCTGCGCGAGCTGCTCGACGAGTACACCAAGACCAAGACCACCTTTGACGAGTACGTCGGTGAGCTCAACTCGGGCCACCTGCGCTGGTCGCCGCCGCACCGCAATACCGTGTTCTGGGCTGAGAACGCGCGCAAGATTCTGGATCATGAGAATGGCGCGCTAGTGCGTCGGCTGGCGGAGATCATGAAGAAGCCGTGGGATAATGATAAGGCCGTGCTTGCTATTGCGTGCAATGATATTGGGTTTTTGGTTCGCGAGGTGCCGGAGAAGAGGAGCCAGCTCGAGCGGTTGGGGCTTAAGACGAGAGTTATGGAGCTTATGGCTGAGGCGGATGAGAATGTGCGTTGGGAAAGCTTGCGCGCCCTCGGTGGGTGGTTGCAGTATAGTTTTGACACTAAGTAAGGGGTGCGTATGTTGGTTTGTTTGTTCGTTTGTTTAAGTTGAACATATAAAGCGGGTGGGAGAACTAGCAGTGGAGTAACCCAGAAGTAGGGGGGGGATGGGTAGCATGGCGGTGTAGTCGTATTTTGTCGTACTCTTTTTTTCCCACCTTCTCTCCTGTTTTGTTTCTTGTTTATGGCGACGGCATGGCCACACACAAAGTTTACAGATTTACAATGTTGGAGATTACCAGCATCGGAAGGGCAAGTTAGACTGATTCAGTTGACAATCTTTCGGTGCCTATGTACAGTACCAGGCGATGTGGCTGCCTGTATCCTGCACATATCACGCACCTTCCCTCCTCCCCCTCACAATCCTATAGAGCCCTTTATAAACCCCCCTTCCACTACCCACTCCCAACAGCCCCCCCATCCGACAAATGCGCAACCCCCCGGAGGGCGCATTTGGGGGGGTGCGGGCCGCACCGAGCGTGCCCGCTTGCTTCCCTTCCTAAGTTCGACTCAGGGTGGGGGCACAACAGCAAAATTCTTCGGAATTTTCGTAGCTGTTCTACTAAACCTCTTCGGGGGAGGTGGGCGGTGAGCTTTTGGGGGGGTTGTTTTCTTTTGTTTTGTTTGTTTTTGGAGATTTACTTCTTTAACTGTTTGGTGTTTAGTTGTTGTTTGGTTCTTGTTTAGGGGGGAGCTCTTATCTTATCGGAGCTCTGTTCAAGCCCCCCCATTGACATCACTGTAGCCAGCAGTTAGTGTATTGTGTTGTCTCCCTTATTCAACCGTCTGATATTAGCATCACAACAAGTCCGTCCCATTCGTTTAAATAACTATCCATACCTACTGTACCCAGACCGTTACTTCCAGAGGTAATTTGCCACGATGGTCAAGAGGGTTAGTTCTCAGAATCTCAGTCTGTAGGTCGCGGTACTAACAACAGTCTTGTGATCTACAGATATATTTTCTCGCTCACGGTGGGATAGTTCAGGGTAAGCAACACGATCTAATCCGATTTTCACCTCCACATCTAGGGCGAGGAGAATACTGCTCGAAGTGTCCTCTGATAATCACAATGAGCTTGACCTGCTGACATGGACACACAATAATCTGCAGGTGTTGGTTTTCGGTAAGCTCATATTGTCCATTTCAACACAAACACACAACCTCCTAAAACTTTTGTGTATTTTCCCCGACAACCAAATAATAATGCTAACCGGGACGGACTCACCACGAGTTCAGATACTTCACCCGCCACCGAGCCACCGAGCAGAACTTGACTGGCTGGGTCCGGAACACGGATACCAACAAGGTCGAAGGCGAAGCCCAAGGCGAGGAATCCGCGCTTGCTACATTCCTCAAACACCTCGATACTGGCCCGTCCCATGCGCGTGTAGTGAAGCTGGATAAAAAGGATAGGGAGGTCGTGGAGGATGAGACGGGGTTTGAGATTCGGCGATGATTTCTCCTTTTTTTAATTCTTTTTTCTCTTTTTTTTTTTTTCAGTCAGTCAGTCCTTGGGTTACTTTTCTTCTTCCTCTTCTTCTTCCATAGGTGAGGTGAGGATGATGCTTGGTGGGCTTACATTAGTCTGGAATTGGGATGGGATTTATTACGGGGACTTGCTTGCTGTCAAGCCGTGCTCAAACAAATGCGCTGCTCTATAACAGATCCATACACACACCCACAGCAACCTAGAGGCAAAGAACGGGTTTACCACGCTACCCAAAATGCACACCTCGCTCATTTAAGCCACCCAGCCCGGCCCTACCCATCCATTCCATCCTACCATGCACACTAACTGACTTACAAACCAAACCGGCCCGCCCTTTCTCCCTATGCTATGTAAACCCCAAAATAACCCCTAGATTCATTCATTCGATCCACCCATCCATTCATCCTTCAGCCCGTTTCATTAGACACACCCCCTCTCTTACAGCATCCACCTCGTACAGTACACATCAATCGTCGACAGACCTACCCCCACTCACCTACCCAAATCTGATTTATTTTTAGAACCCCTCCCATACACAGGAGTAATGATATGGTTATAACCAACAACACCCTCAAGCAAATGTCATCTTAATCTCCTTCTCCCTTCCAAACTCCTCTTCCTCGTCCGCCCACGGATCCGCCAGCGTGATATTCGGCACTGTCTGAGACGAGCGTATCCCCGGTCTCGCCTGGCCATTTCCACTCTCAGGTGTGTCTTCAACCTTAGTAGCCGCAGCAGTATTACTTGATGGCGTAGGATGATGGTCATCGTCGTCAAACCCCGTCTCAAAAGTCATCTGCACGCCGTCATCATCACCATGATGCCCATGCCCGTACCCATTCCCTTGGTAATCGGCACCATAGCCAAACGTATGATACCCACTACTGCTTCTACTCCTGCCCCCCGCATCGGATTTGCCGGTTAGCGGGAAGGTCGGGTTGCGGTCTCGCGAGAGCGAAAGAGATGGCTCGTGAGAACGACGGGTTGGTTCATAGCCACTACCGCTGCCGGCGGTAGGGGGTGGTGGTTGATAATCCTGGGCGATGATTTCTGCGCTCCTGGTTTCGCGGAGGGTTTTCCCTGGTGGGGAGAGGGTGTTGTTGTTGTTGTCGAGAGCGAGTTTGATAGGTGGGAGGGTACTTTTTATTTCGCGGACTTGGAGGAGTTCTTCGTCGGCTTGTTGCTGGTTTACGGTTTCCTTGGCGATCTCGGCGCGGATCGCATCGACGTCGAAGAGGACGCCGTGATTATTCCCTTCTCTATCCTCCGTTTTCCCGCTGCCGCTAGCATTACCGCCAGCGGCCGTTCCGGCAGCAGCGGCCTTGTTACCGGCCTTGGCCTCCTCGTAGAGTTCCCACTCTTGCTTCTGCGGTGCCTTCTTCCGCTTGAAGAAACCGCCAAACGCGCCGCCTTTACCGGTAGTCCCCTTGGCCGCCGCCGCCTTCTCTTCCTTCTCCAGCTCCCGGCGCGCCTCCTCAATCTCGGTGATCAGCTCGCGCTGTCGTTCCTGATAGTTATCCGGATCCGGATCTTCAATCTCCGTGAACTCGTCGTGCTCTACCATCCAGCCACACTCGCGCAGCAAACGCGGCATGGCCGTGCGGTAGTCCATGTGGCCGACCACAAACTCGGACACGTCCATGTTTTCCAGCCCGGGCACGTCCTCTATCGCGGCTAGCCCTGCCACACGCCGGATCCCGCCGTTGGTCAGGCGGAACAAGTACCCGAGAATCCAGTCGTTGCGGTTGTACCCGTTCACGAAGCGGCCAGATACGACGGCGCGGGCCCGCAGGTACTCGTCTGTCTTAACGACGACGGGGCTGCCGAACAGGTACACGTTCTGCACCAGGCCGTAGGCGCCCTTCTTGGCCAGCTCCTGCAGACACGAGAAGATGACGCGGCTGCCGAGGGAGTAGCCGACGAGTGTGACGGGGCGTGTACCCAAGTTGCGGTCGATGAGCGAGTCGGCCAGGATCAGGCCAGCCATGGTGGCACGGTCGAGCGAGACAGCCCAGGGGTTGTCGATGAGGTAGGAGAGCTTGGTTAGGACGACGGGAACCTGAAGGGCAGCCATCAGACTGATCAAGATGGTGCTGCCCAGGACCTGCTGGAGACCTTGCGTGAGGGCCTATACGGCGTTCGTTAGCCCAAACCGTATTTTGGTTTTTAAAAAGGGAAAAAAAAAGCTCACCTCGGTCGCGAGAATATTAATAGTGTCACCCATGCTCGTCAACATTTCCGGCTCCCACAACACCGAGTAAATATCTCCCATAACGGGGTCTACCGTGCTATACGGCAGCCGCACGTCGTCCACCTTGCCCGTCATCCACCCCGACACCGTCACAATCAGATTCACCCGCTTATTGTTGTGCAGCGGCCGGTACTCAAACGTCTTCACAGCCCCCGTCCGCCGGTTAGCCGCTCGCACGCCAATGATTCCGCCCGACGCAGCCGCACTCGACGTGATGATCGCGGCGCCACCCGCCCCCGCAAGGAACCCGCCCGTGCCTCCGATCCCAATCGTCGTGAACCCGGCCGCTAGACCCATGCCGATGACCGGCGCGAGCAAGCCCGCCGACAGACCGATGACAAGCCCCCCGCCGACGGTGGCCAGGCCCATCATGACGTAGCGCCGGCGGAGTGCCAGCTTGCGGCGGTTCTCCATGTGTTCGTCCTCGTTCCAGTTCTCCGTCTCAGAGTTGGCCTGCATCTCCAGGGCGTCGGTGACCTTCTTCTCGAAGCGGCAGATGTCGAGCCAGGTGATGTCGAGGTCGCGGGCGACTCTCTCGAGCAGCTGTCGCGATCGCGAGTCGTAGATGGAGTCGGCGATGAGGACCAGGAACAGGTCGCACAGCACGGTCCAGCGGATGTCGATGTCGATCTTCTGCGTCGTCGGTAGCTGTGACGGTGTCCGTACGGGGGCCGTCAGCTCCGTGTCGTCGTCAGCTACGTACGCTGGGGGCGGCTCGGCCGCGTGTTCTATCCCCGGACTTGGACTCGCGATCGAGGCTGGGCGGGACGTCGGGCGGGAGGGCGTGGACCGGCTGGAGACGGACGACCGCGCGTCTTTCTCCGCGGCGCCCGTCGCAGAAGCAGCCATGGGGTTCCGCACGCGGGCGTTAGCCATCAGCACGGGGGTCAGGTCCTGCGGCATCACGCCGTGCGAGCTGAGCTGCTCGATCATGACCTGCTCGGCCGCGCTGATCTCCATGTGCGAGTACAGCCGGATCATCATCTTCTGGCTCCACATCTTCATGCTCTCGGCCGCCACCGACATCTGCTTCTTGGTCCTGGACGACCCCCTCACCAACCCCTCGGCGTCCTTCAGCATCGACGACAGCTCCAGTCTCGTTAGGCCGACGTACGCCACCCGCTGGCCCTCTGTCAGCAGCTCTTTCGTGGCCTGCAGCTGGCTGACCGCGTCCCGTTGCGCGTCATCGTCGTCCGTCACGCCTGTGCTCGTGCCCCCGCCGCCGTCCTTGAACAGATACTGCGTGTGTTCGTCCATGCTAGTCGCCGACTCGGCGTCGTCATCCAGCAGCACTTTGGTGTACCCTTTCCCAGCCCCACCGAGCCCCGCGTACCCATACGTCTCGTCGTCGTCCGCCTCGACGTACTCCTTGGCGATCAGCTTGTTGTCGTCGTCGTACATGTCGTACGGCGCGTACGCCGGCATGGTCTGCCATTCGTCCTCCTCCTCTGCCTTCTGTTCCGGCTGCTTTGTCGTGAGCTGCTGGTGGGAAAACTCGGACATCCCAATCGCGCTCGCCCTCTTGCTGTTGCTCCCATCTTGTTTCTGCTCTGTTGCCACGGGTTCGGTCTTTTCGGCTTCGGCCACAGCCTGGTCTCGGAGTGGGCTAGGCTCGCCGGAACTCGCATTTGCAGGTTGTTGTTTCTGATCTCCCAATTGTGTGTTGGGCGTGGTGTTCGAAGCAGCAGCAGCAACAACGTCTGCTGTGTTGCTGCTACTGGGTGAGACGGAGTGTTTCGGTTTTTGGTCCTTGTCCGATTTCGCTTTTGTCTTGGTGTTGCCCGGTGTCCCGCTGGTCGCTGTCCCCTCGGCAGTGCCCGTCGTTTCTTTTTTCTTATCTGCTGCTGCCGCCGGCTTCTTTATTTGGCCACCAGCAACAGAACCCGCAGCCGTTGAAGTAGCAACAGCAGCAGTGCTGTCAGCAGCAGCCGTCTTGCCCCCCGTGGGCGCCACGTATTTCCTTATCGGCAAACCGAAATCATCGTACTCAATCGTCATGTCCGCGGCGGCAGCTTTCGGCTCCGGTTTTGGTGTCGCAGCGGCCGAGGTTTCATTCTTTGATGCGAGCGCGGCAGCAGCGGGTTGTTGGGGGCGGCCGTCACTGCCGGCCGAGGCCCCATCCATGACTTTTTGGGGGGTGTTCCGTTCTGAATGCGGGGGCCGTTAAGGTTGATTCGTAATGCCAAGTGTCGTAACAACAGGCTGTGTTTAAGAAGAAAAGCCAGGCCCGAGAGATGGCGGGCTAATCGGGGATCATCAGATGGAGTGGTGGTTCGGAAGTTTTGTTGATTCTAAAAGAAGCACGGGGTGACATGCGCAAGAGATGGGATCCCCCGCCCTCCTGACTTCTGGCGTGTGGTCCCCTGGCTTTTCGTGAAGCGCCCCATCAACTCAACGTGGGCCACGCCAGCATGACATGGGTCTTTCCAAATGCGTAATTGGGGCTGGTCTCACTCGGGATTTGGATATTACCCAATTGGTGATACGAAAAGAAAATGGCACAAAATAATTGCACAAAATAATGGCTCTCCCAACATCTCCTAAACCTTCCTTTGTTTTTCTTTCCTTTTGTCTTTTGTCAAGCTGGTCGTCCCGTTTCACGGGTCCAGGGGCCCATTCAAGGTTTCCAGGTTGCTTGGCATTTTGTCGTTTGACCTTGACACCCTGAGGCCCTGTAACGCTCAACGTGGGAGAGTGCCCCGCCACACATTGCCCGAAAGAGATTCCAGGGACGTGGGGTTGGTGCCCAGTGCCCAGCGATGCAATGGCACAGGGCAACTGTAATCGACCGTTGGGGCAGCCATGTCCCCATCCTTCTCAGTGCACGCCTTTGGATTCGAAACAGGGGCGAGTAAGTGCATGTATCCAAATTGGGGGATATTGTATCAGAAGAGAGCCAAGGCAACCATATTTCGGATGTTTTGGAAGTGGCGCAGAACGGTTTTTGAGGATCAACGCGGGTTTGACAAGAGAGTCAAGGAGACGGATCTTCAGCACCTTCAGCGGGGTATTATATTTCGTCAGAATGTGACTGTAAAAACGCGGAAAATATTGAATGGACACCCGTGGTTTGAGTTGAGCCGACTTAGTATGCCAGAGATTTGAAGGTCTCCTCAACTCGCCGCAGCTTCCACGGCCACCGCCTCACCATTCCCGGCCTGCTCCGTACCATTGCTTTCACCACTACCACCGGACGCACCACTGCTGGCTTTCTTACGCCTCTTCCGTTTCGCCTTCGTCTCCGCCGGGGCGTCCGCCTGGGGCTCTACCGGCGGTTTCCTAGGCCGTTGTTGATCGTGGCCCGGAGCCGAGGCCTTAGCTTTCTTGACCGCCAATGGGTTCGGTTGTTTGCGGCCGTATTGCTTCTTTTTCTTCTTTGGTTTGCCGTCTGCGTCTGCTTGCTCGGACCGAGCTGTGGTGCCCGCGTCATCCTCACTCCCCGAATGCTCATCATCCAACTGGGCGCCCTCGTCGTCGTTGTCGTTATCGTGCTCCTCCCTCTTCCTCTTTTGCGGGCGTCGGACAATGCCGTCTAGGAATCTGCATCGCGTGTTAGTCCATCTTACTATTCTCCCAGACCAGGGTTAACCGTACTTGGACCGCTCCTCTCGTTCCCTCACCCGTGCCGATGACGACGACATCGGCTCAAGAATCTGCGGTGCACGTCAGCCGTTGTGTCCTCCTCCAAATCAGCGCTCCCAAGGCCGAACATACCATAACACTCCTCCGCACATACATCAACGGCGTCGGCACCACCGACCGCAGCCTATCCCTCTACAACACCCACCAACGTCAGTCATCAAGTCCACTCAACTCACCCACTCCCAGGGCTTAGCGTGACCCCAGGACTAAGAATCAAACTTACCAACCACTCATCCTGCGTCACAACCACATAGCGAAACTTATTGTCCCCTTTCCCCTTGGGATCCACCACCGAGAGCATGCACTCACGCTCCGTCAGCGGGTCCTCAACCATCAGATGACCGCACCGCCGCCTCTCGAAAGTCTTGGCCCTGTCAATCGCCGCCACGACAGCCGGGTCCCGGTTGGGACCACCGCCGCCGGTGGTGTTTTTGGCGTAGAGTGCTCTCTGTATAGCCCATTAGCCTCGTACCGTTTACACCCAAATGCCCCCTAAAAATGGCGAGAGAAAGAAAAAAAAACGTACAATACAACACTGCGTAATCATCGGCTTCACACCCTTTGTCGACAGCGTCTTCTCAAATAAGGAAACCAAATCCAGCTTGGTCGTATCAAGCAGCACATCACTGGTGATGAGCAATTGGTACGGCTGGCGGAACCCGAGTTGCTCGAACGAGCGCATCAGTTTCTTGTACTGCTTCGTGCGCTTCCCCATGATGAGTTAGGGGGTGGCCGGGAGGCCAAGAAAGCAGGGTCGGATCGGAGTGAGAAGTTCGGTGGATGGGGTAAGTGATTGATTGGCGGGATGAGATGGCCGATGGGTTGTGTATTTGATGTGGGAGTGGAGTGAGATGTGTTGATGAACTTTCTTTGGAGGTTTGAAACTTTCAACCTTCACAGCGGAAAATTTCCAGAATGTCACGCCCCACCAAACAAGACCCCTGGCTGCAGCTCCCGCGGCTCCACAGTTTGGCGAGCACCTTGACGACTGCATCTGTAAACTGATCCGATAAGATAACAGGATATCGACGTTTAATTCCAAACTTCTTTCCCTTCGAGACGAGAAGTTTAGCCCAAGGTTATCGGGGTGGGCTTCACGGACGCCATTTATATGAGAGACGAACGTTGTGGCTCTACCCTCTAGGAATCCTCCCACAGTCAATTGTCAAGTATATCCGTGCTTGATACCTCTCGCCCCCATTCCCAACCAAAGTTTCAACGCCTGACGCCAAGCTCACCACCCACCATCTGTCTAATACAATGATCCCCCAAGGAAAAGCACAGCCGACCCTCAGCAAAGACAAATAAATATTAAGAATCCCGCGGCTTACCACTGGCAACACCGATTGACTTGCGCCATCTCATACTCCATCAGTAACCATAAGCCGCACCATTGCCAGGAATTAAACCCTTGACCCCGTAGAGGTTTTAGATCCACCCCCAGCGAAGGCCAGCCCTCCGGAGGACCGCCGCTGGTGACCGTTAGGCCATGACCACCTTGGTGGTCCTCGTCTAGTTGTAAACAGGGCAGGTAGACCTTCTACATACACCCTCTCCTCACGTACCTTCCTACGCGCCTACCCGCTCACTGCACACCTGCGCGTGTTTCATTACCTGGTACTATCCGGTATGATTTGTCCTTGTGTCATGGCGGCGCGTTCTTCCGGCATATCGCAGCAACAACGCTGATATCATCCAGCTTGCCTACGCCCAAGTTAGCCGTCGTTGTCTCTAGAAAGTTCCCCCTCCCCCTTTTAAGGAGGATAGAGAAACAAAAGGAAACTCACCACCACCACTCGCCAACCCCTCTTCAATAGCATGTTCCATGAAGGGACTCTCAGCAAACGGATCAACCGCAATTACCCTCGCAGCCTCCATTAGTTCCTCCGCCACAAACTCCATCATCGCCTTCCCTTCTCCTTTCTCGCTCTGCCCTACCACTCCTTCATTTTCTCCTTGCCCTTCTACTCCCACGGCCCCCTGGCCCTGATGAGAGCGAGAAGGAGGAGCCTCGCCAGACCTCCACTGTTCCAAGCTGTCACACACCTTCTCCACAATCTCATGCGCCCACAGGTTATCGATCACCCCGTCCGACATAGCCAGCACCACATCTCCTTCACGCAGTGGCACCTCGTCCACCACCGCACACCCGCGCGGTGTGTCGGGGCTGTTGGTACCCAGCTGCCGCGGGCAGTCGAACCAGTGCCACTGCTCGACAGACTTGTAGAGCATTTCGCGCGTCTCGGGGCGGATGACCATGACTTGCGAATCGCCGAGGTTGAGGACATGCAGGAGGGGTTCGAATGTAGTCTCGTTCGAGGTCTGTCCATCTTCGGTGGCAGTTTTTGACCGGCGGTAGTGTAATTGCGCGCCGGCGGTGGTCGTCGTGCCTTGCCAGTCGTTTGGTGGGCCGGTCGCTTCCGTGGTTTGGTCGTAGGCTCGCTGGAGGTAGCTGATTGGGTCTGGGCGGTAGGCGGTCCCTTTTCTGGCGGCGTCTTCGAACATGGCGGTGGCCCAGAAGTGGAGGATCAGACGGGCCCATAGTCTAGGGATCATGATCGATGTTAGTGACAACGCCTCTCACCGGTACGCCCCTAACGAGAGAGAGAACAACTAACCCAGCATGCCCCCTCGGCCGTGCACTCCACGCCCCAACGCCATCATTCGCACCCACAAAATAGTCACTCGCAAACACGGCGTCGTCCCCATTCGTGTACCCCTGGATGCGGTGGCCGTCCACATACGCCCCGCGCCGATCGCGGCTGCGGTCGTGGGTACTGAGCGGATCGCTGAACGAGCCTGAAGGCGGCGATAAGAACGGCGGTGGGAACGGGCGCGGGGTGCGCTTTGCGAATAACGCGATGCCCGTGTCGAAGCGGAAGGGCATACCAACAAAAACAGAAGGGTCGAGGTCACCGTCTTCGGTCAAGCGTGGGTAGATTGCGTTGGTGTGTGGGGCTTGGGCTTCGTGGTCGGTGTCTTGTGGTGGTGGTGGTGCTGTTGTTGAGTCCTGAGATCGTAGCCCAGCCGTCCTCGACAGCCACCGTCTCTGCTGCTGCTGCTGCTGCTGCTTCCATAACTGACCACCACCTCGACTCCCACTCCCCGAAAGCCATGCCCGACGAGGACCACCACCACAACATGGCGCAGCCCTCACCAACCCAGCAGACAACACCCCATAGCCCACCAACCCAGACCTAGACCCAAATCCCCGTCCCAGCCCCGCGCACGACGAGACCGCTACCAACCTCCTCATTCCCGCGATTCCAGCGGCCGCGCGCGCACAACGACCCGATGAGCCGTGGCGCTGGCGGACGGCATGCGGGGGGGTTCCTTTTCCAGGAGTATAGGAGAAAGAAGCCGGAAACAGTCTCGCTCTCGCAATTTGTCGATTTGAACAGCTGTATTTGCTGGGAAGGGACGCTCTGCAAGTAAATTAATGCTCCGACCTCGAAAATGTTGGGCGTGTCCCGGAAAGGAGGGACAAGGGTGGATTGGTTTATCTTATCGGGCCAAACCCCCTGCATTCCGACGCATGGGCCTCCCTGCAACACCGCAAGCTGCTGTGTCGTCAGCGGATGATCGATCTCCCATCCCTGAATCTGTCAAGCTCAGCAAGTTATTCCAGGCTCAAACGTTAGCCATACTTCGTAACGTGGTCACGTTGAACACAGGACATCCGTTACACCTATTGCTGCTCTAAGTAGGCCTCCTCAATCCAGACAAGGAATCAACTCTTGAATCCCTTCTGCATCTGAATAACTAGTTATAAAATCTACACTAAGACCACCTATCAATCAACATCGGAATCTCCTCCAATGATGATCTACTGCCCCATCTCAACAAAAAGTCATGGAGGACATTGTTACGTAACCGCAAGCAATACTACACATGTACACAAGACAACATCACCAGCAAGAACAACCAACACAAGACCACCACTAACAGAAGTATTATGAGCAACGTAATCGGAGGCGCCAGCCCTGCAAAGCTGTCAAGACTCCTACGGATATACTCTACAGAGTTACATACAATCTGGTCCCCACATCTAAACCAAGCGACCGAGACCGAAACAACTAATCAACTCAACTCAATGATTAATTAAATCCTAAACAAAACGTAAACACCCCAAAAGACGCAAAAGGGATTTCCTCCAATGAGTGAGTGAGCGTGAGCGGGCGGTATAAAACCATATCTCCGAGTAAGTCAAAAATGCAACAACTTCCAAAAAGTGCTTATGCAGAACTCCCCGCCCCGCAGGGCAAACACGCAGCGGGGAGGGAAAAAAGACAAATTTAAATCAAAATCAACTCTTTAACTCCCCCATCTCCCTCTCCATGGATCTGATATCTGATTCTGATTCATCCACCTCCATTCTATACCCGTCCGTCCATTCTTGTTTATCTTCTTCTTCCTCCCCCTTCTTGCCCCAGTATGACGGTAAATAATTAGGAAAGAATGCAATATGTAAAGTTGTGTTGTTTATGTCCGATTGAGGGGTTCGTCTTCATGTCCCATCCATAGAGAGCTGCGTACTCTTCTCGTCCTGTGTCTCGGTTCGTCTCGCGTTTCGTTCCGTATCCTTAAATCACCCCGCTTCGCCTGATTGTTTTTATATCCAGCCCCCTTATGATAGACTCGCCCGGCCCATAACTTTTAACGAATATACTCCTCCATCCCTCCCTTAAGTCTTGATTCCCCCATAAAACCCATAGTCTGCCCGTTTAAAAAGCCTGTCCATGATACTGCTGCGGCGGAGGCCCCCTCATCTGTCCCGGTGTCCCAGGTCTCATCATACCACCCGGTGTCCCCGGGGTTCCTGGCCTCATCATACCGCCGGGAGTGCCGGGAGTGCCTGGTCGCGCATACTGCCCCTGTGGCGGCGGAAACCCAGGTGATTGCGGTCGACCACCGCCGAAATTCGGGTTGGGCGGTGACATGGGTCCAGGTCCGGGCCCAGGTCCTTGACGAGGCGGTGGCATGTTATTGTTCCAGCCCGGTCCAGGGCTTCCAGGGCCATATGGCCCACCACCTCCTCCAGGACCCATCGGCGGCCGCTGTTGCGGACCACCTGGCCCGTAGCGACCGGGGGGACTCATCATGTTATTCGGACCAGGGCTCATGCTTCTCGGAGGACCGGCACCAGGCATCATCGGTGGAGGGCTGCGCATCTGATTCGGGCCTGGGCTCATGTTTCGCGGTGGTCCTGCACTGGGCATGTTGGGTGGGCTCATCATCCGCCGTCCTGGGCCAGGACTCATACTGCGCGGGGGTCCTGCGCCAGGCATCATTGGAGGAGGGGGGCTCATCATTCTCGACCCGGGGCTCATACTCCGTGGAGGGCCAGCACCAGGCATCATGGGCGGGCTCATCATGCCCCGCCCCGGGCCGGGGCTCCTGCTTCGCGGGTTACCCGCACCGGGCATCATCGGTGGAGGGCTCATCATGTTGGGGCCAGGGCTCATGCTGCGGGGGTTCATGGCCCCAGGCATGCCTGGGTGGAAGGGCGGAGGTCCACCAGGGCCACCAAGGCCATCCATCATCCGGCCCATACCCCCCGGAGTCTGGGGACCATATCCACCAGGACCGCCAGGGCCACCAGGACCACCGCCACCCATCATCATGCCTCGATTAGCACCAGGTGTCTGCGGACGACCCTGTCCAGGACCAAACGGAGGTTGCTGTTGTTGGGATTGGGCATACGCAGCCTGCGCAGCGCGCTGGGCTTGGTTCTGCTCCCGCTGGCGCTGGTCAATTGCCTGCGCGACCGCCTGGCCGCTGACACCTTGCCGCATCTGGGCACGTTCGCGTTCGCGGGCGTCAATAGCGCCAACAAGGCCACCTTGCTGCGAGGGACCTTTACCTCCGCCATAACCCATAAGCGGGGTTCCCGTGATACGCGCGACGTGCTCCTGCTCGCGGGCAGATAGGTAAGACGACGCCTCGCCTGCAGATAGGGCTGCTGCGGTGCCCTGGCTCGGGGGACGGCCCGAGACGAGCAGGTCTGCAGAACTGTTACGGGAATGCAACAGACCGGCACGGCTACCGGGCCGCTTCGGGGTCTCACTCCCGCTCGCAGGCCGGGCGGAAGAAAGCAGATCAGCCGAGCTGTGACGAGAGTGCGAGTTCTTGTAGCCAGACAGGGTGTCTGATGATGGGTTACGTTGGTGTGCATAGTTGAGCGGCGCGCTACGAGGCTGCAGCGACTGTTGGAGCGACGCCGCGTTGTCTGAGGACGTCGTCACGGCGGACGGGCCCGGCCAAACAACGCTGCGACGGACGTTGTCTCCGGACTGCTGACGGTTGTGGGACAAAGCCTGCCCAGGGCCGGGGGATCTACGACTCGTAGCCTGCGCGGCTTTATCACTCGGAAGAACGGGCGCACTGTACTTAAGAGTGGGCCCAAAGTTGATGTCCGGGATGTCGTATTCCGAGGGACCCTTTGCAGACTCGTCGTTGTTGTCGCCCACCGTCTTGAGCACACCCGCGCGGGGCCGGTCCACAGACTCCTGCGTGTCGGAGGAGCGACGCGTGCTCGCATAATCTGGGCTGTTGGTGGACGAAGCATCGTTCTCGATAACCGCTCGCTGGCCGTTTAGGGGATACCGAGCATGACCGGGAACGGGTGGGGGGTTCTCGTGGACGGGCCTGAACCGGGGGCCGGACGATGGGAAGCTCCGCTGAGACGACTGCGATGAAGCTGGGGAGGTCGCGTCGGGGTGGTCACGGGATAGGCTCGTCGTCCGGATCGGGAGGGGTTTCCTGTGAACGGGCGGCGAACCACCGCCCGAGGATGGGGAAAGCTGCTGCTGTTGTTGCGCCATAGCACTAGGCGGGGGGGTTCGGCGACCGTTACCGGGTGGAGGAGGGCCACGAGGAGGGCCGTTATGGAAAGGAGGGGGAGGGTTACCGGAAAAGCCTGCGGGCGGAGGAGGACCCCTTAAGGGAGACTGCGATCGTTTTTGGGCGGGGTCCTGGACGTGAGGCGGAAGAGGAGGGGCTGGGGAATCGCGAGTTGAGTACGCAGCGGCGGGAGACGTTAGAACTTCACGAGATCCATTGAGGTTAGCATTCATCCCCACGGCGTTGGCGCTGGTTTGTGTCTGTACCGCTGGACTGCGCTGGTCGGGGTTTCGCGACCCCGACCCGGCAGTTCCCTCACCCCCAAAATGGAGCTCATGGGGGTCCTCTGGGGAGAAGGAATCTGGAATGAGACCGGATGCTCGGGCAAGCTGGGACAGTGTGTTGCTGGACAGCCGGTTGGTCGCTCGGCGCATCTCGGGCGACGGGGATGGTCTCTGCTGTGGGCGTGCCCCTGCGCCATGGGCGAACGCCGGGGGTGCATGGACTGGCCCGGGAGTTCCCAAGTGATCCATACCGCTAACATTGCCCACCCGGGGGCCACCGCGGATCGGGCTGTCATCCTCTGAGCTGACTCTCTCGGGCGTAGATGCTAGGTCGCTCGCAAAGGCTCGGACACGGTCGGGGCCAGTACCGCGGAGCGGGGCCTGCGAAGACGACAGGGAGCTGTTGCTGTCGGGACCAAAGTTGGGAATGTCACCGAGCTGCGTGTCCGAAATGTGGCGGGAGTGTCTCGCATTGCCTGCCGCAGCGGAGAAGGCTCGGTCGCGGTTCGGGTCGGGAGGGGCCGAGTCGTTGCGTGCTCCGGGATGTGTGACCGACATGGACCGAGACGAGCGGACGGAGCCGCCCTCATCGGCAAAGCCTACCCTCGCCCGCGGTGCTGACGAGTTCTGGTTCCCGTAGCTCAGCCGCTTGCTATTCCGGCTGGCACTCCGGCTGTGACCCACCGACGATGATCCGTCTTCCATGGCGGCCATTCGCTGGCCCGTCAGTTCCTTGAGTCGTTTCCTCCACTCTCGTTCTGACCACGTCTCGCTTGCGTCCGCGTGGATCAGCCCGCTCACATCCAGAAGCTCCAGGTAGCCGTACCGCCTGTTCTTGGGCATCGCAAACATCAGGGAGCGAGTGTCGAGCGCGCTGGCTACCAAGCGGCCGGGTCGGCCGTAGAGGGCAAATGTATCCCAAGTCGGAAACAGGAAACGAAGGAGCATTTCAAAGCCGGACACGGCTGGTGGGGTCTCGGGCATGATGAAGACAAAGCCCTCGGTAGACGAGACCGGCTCGGTGTGTATCGTGAAGTTGCCCTCAATCTTGAGCAGCGTGGATGAGTCGATCAGCTCCTTGGCCTGGGGGTAGATGGAGTAGGCCGAGTAAGCGTCGGTGATGGAGGCAATGGGCTTTTGGTGCTTCTTCTTCTTCTCGGCCTCCTTCTTAGTGTCGAAGAACCTGATTTCTCCCTTCAATACAGGCTGAGAGCGGTCGTACGGTGACCGCTTCTTGTGCTCCTTCTGGGCCTTTTGGTATTCCTTCTCGCTTGGTGGCTCGATGACGCAGTAGCAGCGCTTCCAAGGCACGCCAGCGCCGAACCGCACCCGTACCCATTCGGAAATGGGCTGGCGCGCACGTTCCATAATGACATTGATGTTATTCAGCGTCTTGCCCTTCCCCGCAATCAGAGCACCTGTGTAGGCTTCTTGCAGCGTCGAGTGCTCGTACATGGCCAGTCGTATTCCGGACGTCCACTGAATGAGCGAGTGGTGCGAGTTGAAATGAAGTAGATACCGATTGCGGCCGGCGGTGCTGATGCTCAGGATATTTTGAAGTGGTTGGTCGTCGTTGGTTTTTGTGGGAAGCGATTCAAGCTACAACTCTAGTCAGCTACTCGTTGCTCGCCTCGCATAATCATCCTCGGGGCTTTATTCCGGTTCCACGTTACCATTTTGACGGAGGCATCAGTCAGGTTGATAAACTTGGGGAGGACTTCTCCATCCTCCCCGGCCGCGTCCAGCTCAGCGGCATCCCAAAGCGACAACACGGTGCCAACTAATTGGGCGAAGCATTCGGTCCATGTCCGATCGGAGTTCGGATTCCCCCCTACGACAAGGTCAGTAATCGGCCTCCAAAATATGGGGGCAAACGCAAGCAGAAGGGCCAAAGCGTACGGATGTCTTGGTCGTCTAACTTGAGGAAATAGCCCTCTTGGTACAACTTGTTCGAGTGGCTGTTCAACAGCGTGAAGATGGGCTGCAGCTCCGGCAGTGTTTGTTCGTTAACGGCCATGACGGGCGGCTGGTAGGTCTGCACCATAGACAACGGGCGTGAGCCTCTCTTGGAGCGAGTTGGGCTAGACGACGGCGAGTTGTCTAGCGACGCGGGCGCTGTGGCATTCCCGGTCTCGTGCAGTGGTGTGGGCGAGAACTCGCGGCCGCTCAAGGTGGCTCGTCGGGGTTTAGGAAGTGGGGAATCGACTGAGACGGAACGGGCGTGTTGCTGCTTGACGAGGAAGGATTTGCCGTTTGAGATGACGCTGTTGGTGTTGCTGTTGGTGCTGGCGTTGGTGGTGCCGCCGGCGAAGCTATCGCTCTTGGGCGACGATGACGATGCAGGTGTCGAGGACCGCGAGTCCCGCTGCTGCTGTTGCAGAGCCGAGAACTGGCTAATAAATGACAGGACTTTTATGAACAGCCTGTGGTCAGCAGATCGGCGCGAGGATTAATGCATGGGCCTGGCGCAGGCTGGTTCATGCATGCAGTGAAGGTTTGCAAAAAAACAGAAAAAAAAAGACAAAGAAGGCCAATTTTTCTCGGCCTGTCTGAGGTGTGTCTGGGTTTGTGCTTGTGTTCATATGGGTGTCGTAGACACGCCGTGACAAACACGGGGCGTGATGGTATTCTGTACAGTACGAGGATGAATTGCCGGGGGAGAATGCCACATACCTCTATTCCGAGGCATGGTGGGGTCTTCCTGCCTTCTGTCCAAGACCGACGGGACTTGGCAAGCACTGTGCTGGGGTATGATGTCGTCTTGCAACCCTAAACTGCGCAACCCATCAAAGGGGAGAAAAAGGTCAAAAATGGGCGTCCACGAGAGGTTGTTGGTCGGGAGGAAGAGTTGGCCAGGACGGCGAGGAATCCGAGGGTCTAGCTTGAGAGTTGACGAAAGCACGCAGTTGAAACAAGGTGCACACCGCAGGATTCCAGTTGGCGGAGACACCGGAAAATGCTCCAAGGAGCCAAGCTCTTTTTCTCTCCCGTTTTCCTCTTCTGCGGCGAAAAGACCCGATTTTCTCGTCTGTCACTGTTGCGCCGCCTACCGCTCTATCCGGACTAGTTCGATCGTCTCAAGTGCGCGGGAGAAATGGGGAGTCGTTCGATGCGGGAGATTCGGGACAAAGGCAAACACCGAACAAGCCCCGGGGTCTCGAGCCTAGGGTTCGCCGATCGAAAGAAGTCCAAGAGGTCTTCTCGAAAGCGACGGTCAGGCAGCCCAGCGGAAGATCGCAATGGGCTACGTCAGCCCCAAAAATGAGGTCGAGTTAGTGAAGACTTGGCAAGCAAGCAGCAAGCAAGAAACAAGAAAAACAAAAATAGAGACCGGCAGCGATGCGGAAGGCCAAGGAGCAGTGCAGGGCTGGGCCTGCATCCACTTGACGGTGAGTTCCGTCACGGCGCGACTAGGGGACTAGAGCAAAGTTGGCCACCAAGGAGGGCAATGATATCGGGCCCGGGCCGGAGAGACGATGGAGGAGGTCGGGGATGGGGGGAGCAAGGAGCGGGAAAGGAGAAAAGGAAAGAAAATGAAGAAGGAAAGAAGGCAAAAAGAAAACAAAAAACAAGCCCCAACGCTTTGCACTTCCGCTCGGTCGTCTGGATAATACGGTGGCTCTCACACCCAAACGGTTTTGAACTTGGACCTGCGTTGTCTCGACTTCCGCTTCGGGTAGCCGGGGCATCCGGGGGGTTCCTGTACTGGGGCGGGTATGCCGGGGACAGTGCGTCGGCCAGAGTGCATGGAAAGCTGGGAGCAGTGTGGTGTAAACGGTAAAGAGAGGTACCCAGGTACGTACCGCTGAAGGGATGCTGTCTGGCGGTTAGATTCCCGAAAACTTGGAAATGGCTTTCCAGGGAAGGTAGTGCACAACAACGTCGGAGAGGACGGGGCCGGGAAAGGGAGATAAAACCCCTCGGCAAATCTCAACAAGAAAAAGGAGAAGTAGACAAGACGGAAACGATGGACATGAGAGATGGGGGAGACATGACTTAAAAAATAGATAAACTTCGACATATGCAGCACGAGGCGGGTCGCCGGGCGCTTCCCGTATTTGACTGTTAGTCTGTTCCTGGCGTTCCCTGTGGCCCGCGCCAACAACCAATATCCAAACGTCCTGTCGCCCGAAACTCCGGGAACAGCGAAACGCTCCGTATGCTCACTACCGCCGTAGGTGATTACGCACTCGCCAGTCCGCAGCCCACAATCCACAAAACGTTGTCGACAGCGTCCCAACGTCCCTTTGAAGCCCTTTTCCCTCCACTTAACGTTACTATGTAGCGGAGAGCCTAGGGCCTCGGTGGACAGGCATTTTTCTTCGTATCCTCTCTTACAGGAGCTTTCCCCGATCCACCGGTGATTTTCCAGGGTCCATCCAGCCGGCGCGAAGTGACGCAGGACGCACGATGCACCTTTTTTTGCAACAATGGCTTGCCACCGCTGCACTCAACGTTAACACCAAGGCTCACCTCACTCAGCACACCTGCGTCGGTCTCGGCACTATCACTCCCCTCTCGCCTTTTCTAACCCCGAACAGAACCCGGCATATGGAACCTAACGGAGCCCTTTTGTCGATCCGATCAACTAGTTTGCGCTTCTGCACGCACGTTTTTCTTTCTTTCTCTCTTAGTCTTCTTTAGCCTTCATCGATCGGGGGGCGGTCTGCCACCGTGTCATGTCCCCCGCGTACTTAGCGTCGACATCATCGCGCCTTGCTCGAGCGACACTTGGCAGCCACATCCGTTCGCGGCCGTTGTTCCTTTGACTGTTATTTTCCGCGCCCCAAACCCGAGAGAAACAGGGATCGCTCACCAGCCATCTCTGATCGCTCAGCGCATCTGGGCCCCCACACCCCGGTCGACATCGTCATGCCAGCCGGAGAATGGAGAGGATGGTGGGCTTGGCATGCCTTGGCAGCCTATTTGCATCGACTCGTTTATATCGACTGTGTAGCCGTCTATTTTGACGGAGTAAATTCCCAACAAGGTAAGAGGCGGGTTGATCAACGCCGCAGCCAAATTTTGCTGTGGCGTTGCTCAAAGTACCTCCAAGCTTGCTTCTCATGTAGTTACCTAAACATTGCAACGTCTATCTCGAGACTCCTAACCTCGTACCTTGCACGATCGCGATGTTGGGCGGGCGTGAGGTTGGCGGGTGTAATGTTGGGCGGGTGCGAGGGTAGGAATCACGTGCTTTGGTTAAAGTTTTGTTGCAATTGAATTTTATTACATTTTTAGGCGATTTGGCGCGCGATCGCGATGTTGCGCGGGCGCGAGGTTGGGAGTCTCGAGTTACGCGTTGCAATGTTTAGGTACATGAGGAGCAAGGTTGGAGGTACTTTGAGCAACGCCACAGCCCAAATTTGGCTGCGGCGTTGATCAACTCGCCTCTTACCTGGTTCGGAATGGTTTGGAATTTACTCCGTCAAAATAGACGGCGACACAGTCGATATAGACGGGTCGATTTGCATTCTCTTTGTGAGATCCACCAATGTCTGTGCTTGGAGTGGCCGCTTGGCAGTGGATGCAATGGGCCATTGGCTGTTGGTGGCCGGCCAAATGCCTGGAGAGCTGGACTCAGCAAGTGCGAGGATGACGGAAGCCTTTTCCAACAAAGCCAGCCCAAAGTGGAAAATAAAGAGCATCTGCAAAGATGACCGCCTTGTAAAACCCTCCTCCTGCTGTGATGTTAGGGAGCCAACGCTTGGCGTTCAATCGTTTGGTGGTTGAGATGCCGCTTGTCTTCCCCTGCTCGTGGGCGCAGCACTCAACGATGGTGCGCTTGTGGGCAAAAACACGCAACGTCCGGACTTGGTATCTCTCAAGCGAACACCGAATGGAAACCTTGAAACTGGAAGGCATCAGGCCATGGCCATAACTCGGCCATCAGCAGACCCCCCTGCGAGAGGAAACAACATCGCCTCCGTTTCGCATACGCGTAACGGTCAAGGTCAGAAACTCCGAAGGGGGAGAGGCATCACAATCACCTGAAACCAACCCAACACCCACACAAAATCGGCTAGTCGACGGGTTTGGCTTCAGAGGTTGAACTACGCGCTCGCATTAAAAGTTAAGCGCTCGTTTGTCTCCGTCACGCGCCCACCCCGTTCACTCCCATCCATCCAATCCACCCCATCATGTGGCTGGCCCATGTGGCTCGTTGAATTGTGTGACCACTTCTTTTTCTTCCGTTTTGATGCGCCAACCCTTTACGAGTACCGTGCCGAGAGCACACAACATATGCGCGCGGTTGATGAGAACGGCTGGGAAGTTGCAAGCATCCTGAAGGCCGCGCAACACTGTGGCTTGGATTCTTGGATAGTGAATTGCCTACCGCAGGACCTGAGTTTGTGTAGCAATACGAGTTAACTAGTGTACCGGACGGTAACATAGTGAAGCTCCCATCTCGGTAACAGTCCGACGGGAGATGAGACAATGGGCGTGGCGGCGCAGACAACGCCCTTCTTCCCAGACACGGACTTGTCCGTGTAAAGTCTGTCATCCCGTCCCTGGGCGCTTTGAGGCTGAGGCGCAAAGTGTGTCGGCCAAGGGAGGGCGGCAGATATGGAAGGTCAATTAAGGTGGGTTTTGTAATGGTCAAGCCACCATTTGATATTGGGAAGTGAACCATGGAAGGGAAGCCCGGGTATTTCGTCTGCCCCGAACCTTGATTTTTGGGCGGGATCAGATGCCGACAGGGACAACGGAAATGAACAGCCAGTCGTGTCTCGTGTTCCTGAATCGGCTGGACGGCTGCCCGGACGGGCTGGACCTTTGCGATGCTAGCGCCAAGCCTATTTCGTGTTCCGTCAACGTTGATGAGCCAGCTCTCTTGAAATGGAAATCAAAAAGTGATCGTGAATCCCAGACCGAAAACACGGCTGAGGTCGCATCGAAACCATGTGAGAGGCCTCCCTTCCAAATTTGGGAGAACCACCGCTCTCATCTTTCTCACCCACCTCCGTACCGAGCGTACATACATAGTGTAGAGTCACATTCACCATTCGCTTCTGGTGCGCTGCCCTGGCGAGCCCTGAGATAACTCCGGGATATGCACGCACTTTAGCGGCGAGGCGCGGGATGGATCGTGCGAAGGGATAGGCTACGTCACCAACCCACCTTTCTCTCCCGGCGAGCTGCTGGACTAAGCTTGGCAGGGTTGGGATCGACCATCTTCTCTTCAACTGGGCAGCTTTTTTGCTATGTACAGCAAGACCATGCCACTTGTTTGGTTGTGAATGGGGACAAACATTGCTCTTAACTAATTATTGCTAAGGACTGTAGTGTGTGGGGGTTCCTGGTCCGAATGGAAGTGACTTGACTGTCAAACTGTATCCCAAGACTGATTAAAAGTCTTTGAATTGGGGACTAGTGGGATGATGATGCTCCCGTGGATAGGTAAACTACCATGTAAGTCACAGGCGGAGGTCACTGGGTTCTCAGGATGGGTGCTCACGATATACACCACCTACCTTGAGGTGAAAAGCAGGTACGGTACACATCGGTGATGGATTTCATATTCATGTCGTCTTTCGGCCCCTGCGTTCCCGGGTGCTGTGCCACCATCGCTTCCACTTCTCGTCCACCCTACACGTGGACATTCCTAGAGCCAAAGAGCCAAGCTCTTTTTTTCAATTCAGATCCTTCCCCTCACTGTTCCCCACTAAAGTTGAGGAGCCAAAGCCGAGGGAAGTGAAGAGACGTGAGTGAACTGCAATTGTCCAAACAAAGACGCGCATTTCCTTGCTCATGCACGACCGCTGCAGTTTGCCTGCATTTTCGGTGTTGCTGTCTCAAGCTCGCCAGCATGTCTGCTTGTCCATTCGCTAGTTTCGCTTCTCTTTTTGTGAGTGGAGAGACCGAGCATCTGGAGCAGTCGGGCTGGCCAACCATTCTTCAAGATAGACGTGCCGTTGAGACAGTCTTACAAACGTGGAAGAACGCTCAAGTCAAATAGAAAACGGGAAGGAACAAAATCTCAGGAGTTTCAATTCAAAACAACCAAGACGGGAAATGCCTTGTTCAATTTCTCCCAAGTAAAACATGATCGGGCCTACCTACCACATGGGAAAAACAAGTGTAACTGCAGTTGGGATGAACGCGATGTACCAACCTAACATTAATTGGTCTTTTCTTCTCAAACAACACCCTCAACTGCCCCCTCTTGCCCCTCTTATGTAGGAGTGCAGGCCAATTCGTGAATGTTGACTTCCCCGCACCTGCATCAGACAATCAACCACAAGGCGGAACCGAGTGGCAAAGAAATTGAAGAATGAGATTGGTCTTCAGCTCATCTTCGAGATTTGCTTTTTCAAGTTTCGAGAAAATGCACACTGATCCCACACCACGCCACTCAGACAGGAACAAAAAGGCAGATGAATTGAGGCCCACCATTGCCACAACCTCGAGAATCCATGTTCAGTGATCCCGTCCGTCCATGACAACCAGCATGACAACCCTTGGATCAAGCCACTGCAGCCCTCTTCGGTCCAATCTTCATCATTCCCAAGAACCGTCCCCTTGGAACAGGCGGCGGCACGGAATTGCTTATCGCCTAGTTTTGGGAGTGATAATCGCATTTGTCGAGGAAGAGGAGGGGCAGCCTAGCTTGCCTGGAAACACCCCTGAACTCCTAGCGCTCCCCTCGAATCCGAGCAGACGGGTGGACGAAGGCGCCCCGTGCGCCTGCAGCGCGACCAGGGCCAGTGACCACACAACCAAACAATCGCTGCGCGACTCCCTGACAAATTTGGGGCCCCTCAAGCCAAACTTGGGACCCGTCGTTCATCCCTTGTGGTCTGGTGATGGTCGACGTCCACGACTTGCGGTTGACCTGTGTTTTCTTTTTTTTTCCCTGCACCTGCTCGCGTCCGCTGCGCGATCACAGCCACACAATAAGCCTGCTGAGAAATTGAATGAAGGCGTCACGTTCTCCTATTCTCTCGGGGAACACGTCCACTCTCCTTTTCCTTCTCCTTCTCTTCTGGGACCTTACTATCTCGCCCCCCGCGTGACGTGCATGGAACGACCGGAGAGCTCCAAAAGTGAGAGAAGAAAGCCTCCTGGTCCTATCTCGAGCGGCCGCCGCTGACCGGGCGCCCGGTAAGACTTCCGTTTCGCTGTCCGTCCCCCAGCAACCGCAGGTCAACCTCCACCTTCACCGGGCAAGCACCGCCGCCATCCACCGAACGAACGCGACGCCCACATTGCCTTGCCCATTTCGACTCGACACAGATCGTGTCGATTAACCTCCCCCTTCGACTTCACCTCGCGTTATTGTGCACCACCTAGTAGCTCAGCCAACAAACAAACTCGCCAAACAGGTACATACTTGTTCACTGCGAGTTCGTCTCGCATCATCTCGTAGCTCAGCAGACTTGCATAGGACTCGGCCAGGACTTGGCGTTTGGTTTGCTTTCGACTCCACAGCCTACCCACCACCCACCACCACAACAACAAGAAGCTCAGCTCCGCTTTGCTCTCCCGCCTCCGATGCGAAAAGACGCGACGCCTCACCGACCGAACTCGACTACCCCCTTCTACCGTTGTCTCCGCTGCCGGTCGTCCGCCGTTGCGGACTAGCGTCGAGACCGTCTCTGCGTGTGCGCCTCGTCGTGGATCGTGGCTGTCGCTACTGACGCAAATATCAGAGCCAAAGCCACCTGCATAATGGATTCAGGCGGGTATTCGCAGCCTACTCAACGTGCGTTCCTTGCCATTGCGTTGGTCGTGCATGTGTTCTTGGTTGGCTGGTTGACTGACTGACTGACTCTTTCGGACAGCGACGCAGACCGTCGTCGACGCTGAGCGACTGGGCCAGCAAACCTCAGGTTTCTCCGACGAAGACGTCTCCGACATAATATGCCTCCTCCTACCCTACTCAGACTCAGCGCGCGAGGAGGTGCGGCGGCTCGCGGCCGCGTCTTCGCCACACACCGTCGGGCGGGAAGACGTCGACGGGCTCAGGGTGGATTACACGCGGGAGGACGACGTGCGCAACTTTGGCGGCGTCCAGTCGGACGTCGGGGAGCACCATATCGCGCTGCGGTTCTCATCGCAGGTTAAAGACCCGTCGCAAGGGTTCACGTTTGGGCGGCACCCGAACTGCTGCGACGTCTGCCTGCAGAACGATCCCCACCGACGGCTGAGCAAGATACACTTCCGCATCTACGTCAACGAGTGGACCGTGCTGATGCTGGAGGACAAGTCGACGAACGGCACCGTGGTCGATGAGGTCCTGCTCAAGAAGAATGGTGACCCGAGGGCCGAGACTATGCGCTCGCTCGAGAGCGGGTCCAAGATCAAGATTTTGATGCACCAGCCGGGACGGGACATTGTATTTCTGGTTCGCATTCCGATTCGTGAGGGCCCGGCTGAAGAGGCGTACAAGCGCAACCTGGATGCGTATCTGGCGGAACAGACGCAGCCTGTGTACGATGCGAACGAAACGATTGTGCCAGGGCCAGGAGGTCATGTAAGTCGCCAACCACTAACCCCCTACTGGCAACTGGCAATTGCCAATCTTTGTCCCCTTGGACGAAAGGCCTGTTTCTGACTGACAAGATAGGTTGACATTTTCAACCCACCACCACCGCCCGCCGGAAATGGCAACAATGCCAGAGTCAACGCTCGTCGAACGCAGGTTGTCCCAAGGCAAGGGAACCGCGCAGACGGGTTACCTCGGCCATGGAACGGCTCGAACAAGTACCACCGTGTGTGCGAGATCGGCAGGGGCGCTTTCGCGACGGTACACAAAGTGACACTGCGGCTTAGTGGCCAGCCGTTTGCGGCGAAGGAGCTCGACAAGCGCAAGTTCATGAAGAACGGGGTGTTGGACCAAAAGGTGGAAAATGAGATGCGAATTATGCGCAGGATTAAACATGTTTGTCCCCCCCTTTTTTTTTCTTTTTCTCCCTCCTATGTCAAGCTTATAACGGTGCTTACATGTTTCAATAGCCAAATATTGTGGAATACATCGAACATATCGACTGGGATGACAGGTTACTCATTATTATTATGGAATTTGTGGGCGGGGGCGACCTGGGCCGGCTCATCGCGGACAACGGCCCGCTGTCCGAGAGCGCGACGAAAACGATGACGAGGGAGCTGCTCGACGCCGTTGGGTACCTACACGACATGAACATCACCCACCGCGACATCAAGCCAGACAACATCCTCGTCAGTTCCTTAGAGCCCTTCGTCGTAAAGCTCACCGACTTTGGGCTGTCCAAAATGGTCGACAACGAACAAACCTTCCTCCGGACATTTTGCGGCACACTGCTGTATTGTGCCCCCGAGGTGTACTCGGAATACGCCGAGTATGACGACCGCGGCCGCCGTCATCCGCGGAATCGCCGGCTACGGCAGACGACAGGGCAGCGGTACGACCACGCGGTTGACATCTGGTCACTAGGTGGCGTGCTCTTCTACGCACTGACGAAGAAGCCGCCATTCCCAGCCCGCAACGGAGCTGGCCACTCGGAGCTCCTCCACCAGATCATGACGAAGCCTTTGGGCATCTCGCCCCTGTTGGACGCAGGGATCTCAGATGAAGGCATTGACTTCCTACAGCGCATGCTGAACCGGAAACCGGAGGACCGCGCGACAGTGGAGTCACTACAAAATCACCCGTGGATTTCTGGTTCCTTCACGACGGTTGCGCAGTCGTTTGAGGAGCTTGCCGACGAGGTGCTTCATGTGAACGCTTCCCAACTGAGCCTCGACGACACGGAACGAAACCAGGAGGGGGGTCGAGAGCTGCGAGTGCCCAGCGATGACGAGATCTCGGACGAAGAGGAAGCGGATGGGGTGGAGGATGTGGACTTTGACGCCAACGGGATACAGGGCTATGGGTACGAGTCCGAGAAGGAGAACTACACGTTCGGTCCAAACCACAACCAGCCGCGGCTCTTTGGCGAAGTCAACCCGTCGGCGCTGCGAAGCTCGGGTGCCATCCCCTCCAACCGCCTCAACTTGCCGATATCCCCCGCGAGCTTTGCCTCGACAGGCACGACGGAGATCCTAGGGACCGAGACGGAAATCAAGGACAGCTTTGAGTCAGAGGACAGCCTCACCCCACGGCGCAAATCCCAGCGATCCCAAGCCGCGTCGGGGGGGCTGCGAAGCTCAATTGTACTGTCCGTCGACCAGAGCAGGTCGGTCGACGAGCTGAACAACATGACCTTTGACGTGGCATCGCAGAGTCTGGGCGGGGCCGAGTCTATCATGGAAAATCTCAACATGAAATCGCGGGCCGGCTCGCTTCTGCGCTCTCATACGACGGGGGACCTGAACACGAGCAAGCGGAAACCGTCAGTGGACAGCAGCGAGGAGGATGATGCCCCGTTCCTTGAGGAGCGTCGGGGTCTTAAGCGGCTCCGGTCGGAAGCATCTGCTGCGAACCTCGCCGTTCACAGGACCGCTGCTGCGGCTGCGACGCCGGCTGCGACTGCTGTGGTGGTGGAAGACGGAGAGTATCAGCTGCTCGCGCAGATGCCGTCGATTCTCCGCGCACAGTCGGGACGGCAGATCGATAACCCCGTGCACAAGTCCACATACTGGTCAGCCCAGGACAGGAGGACGTGGCACCTCAACTACCCGGAGATGACGCAGCTGCAGCTGGATGCGTTCAAGCAGGCCGCGCTGGGCCGGGGCGAGGAGTTCGGCCCCGGGAAGACACCGCTGTGGGATCTAGCGATGAAGTATTTCCCCGCCGTCCACTGCGAACGGCCGGACGATGCGTCCAAGGAGGGCGGCGGAAAACGCGGTCACGAGAACGGCGGTGTGGTCCCGTCGACGGCTGGGCCCGACGCAACTGTTCCGGCCACACCCCCAACCATGGACGACTTCGCTCACCAGCAGCTCACCCCGACCGCCACCACCCTGCCGAATCTCACAGACCCCGGGCGGCCGATCGTGGCCTGTCTCCAGTCCACGCCCGGGTCCGCCATCCCGGGCGTCTCCGTCATGGTGACCGAGTCGATGGTATCTTGGGGCCGCGCGGTCGAGAACACACGGTCATACTCGCCCAAGAGTGACCTGCGCGTGCCCAAATTTGGCTTCCGCATACTCCTCTGGAAGCCCAACTACGACCCGGCACGGAACTTCCGCCCCTGGAACCGAGCGCCCGAGTCCGACGAGGCGGCCTTCCACTTCTACATCTCAACCAAAGCGACCGCCGGCATCTACATCAACGGCGTGCACCTGCCGTCGGACGACGCCAAGAACCCGACCAGCCCGTCAACCTACTGGATGAAGCTCTTCGACGGCGACCGCGTGTCGGTCTGGCAAACTCCAGACAAGCGCGTCATGTCGGAACTCATCTTCCGCTGCGGCTGGGGCGGCAGTGCCCGGATCCGGTCCCACACCCAACGTTACTTCGACGACAACGAAAACGACGACACCGACGACGACAACGCCCTCGCCCCCGAACCCATCGCTAACAAACTCGACGAAGTAGCCGTCAAAACAGAGCGCAAAATGCGCTCCCTCAGCGAGCACGACCTCAAAATGGAAGAGGCCAACCACGACGTTGACGAGCGGGTCCGCAGCGCAGCCGTGCTCGACCGCGAGCGCCAGCGATCGCGCGAGTTTGAATTACGCCGACTCGAGGCGTGTCGCGCCCTGGGAATTCGACGCGTCAGTCCCGCTCCCGGCGTCACGTTGGGCGAGGACTCGGCTACTCAGACTCCTTGGAGCTCGTATGTGCCTGGTGTTGGTGCTGGTGGGGGAAATAACTCGAATAATGGTGTTGGTGGGAGTAATATTGGGAACGGGAATGGGAATAGCAATGGGCATCATGGGCATGGAATTGGAAATGGGGGGATGGGAATGGGCATTGGCGGAGGTGGTGTACCTGGTGTTGCGTCGAGGACAGTGCCGAACTTTAGACATGCTTCGCCTAGTACGTTGGAGTTGTTGAGGGCTGCTGCTGCGAGGAGGGGTTGACCGCCGCTTGCTGTGTTAGGGGGTGGGTGTTGTTGATGAGACTCATTTTTGGCGTGTTTTGTTTTACCGATGGATGGATTGGATTGTTGGACGGATGGATACCCTTCAAGAGTCAAGTTGTTATTGTTCTTGATGCTTTTCTGTTTCTTCGCCACCGGCCCGGTTCCATCTGTTATACATACCACACAGACACACGCACGCACGCCCACCGCCTAGCCGGTGAGACATACACCGCCGAGAGGGACACCTGGGCCGTGAGTGGCCGGACAACGCTGCCGAAAAAAGGCGTATTTGCGACTCGAGCACAAGCATGACGGGGAATAAAGGCGTCTGTCCCTAGACAGACAGACAGACGGGAAATACGGAGGGGGCGACTGGGGTGTGTATTGTGTATGTTGGTTCCGGTGGGCAGACACATATCGACGGGGTGTTTCATTTGGGTATTTTATTTTTGTTGGTTTGTTGTGGATGAATGGATGGATGGATATATCATGGCGTAGCATGGAGTTTGGGGTGTTTTTGTATTTAAGCCTCTGTTGGTTATATTGTGGGCCGTGTGAGATGGGGTGGAGACAAGGTGGTAGGGGTTGGTAAACAGACAGAGCAAGCGATTTAGGTGTTGATGTTATATCTGTGCAAAAATGGGGTGTTCGTTTGTATAATTGTGTGTTATAGATTTGTATTGAGTTTATTCCCCTCTTCTAGCCATGAGGAGCAGGGGATTGAAATGGAATTCTAATGAGTTTAAGCGTCATGCATAGACTGGAGTTGAAGAGCTCATGTCGTCTTTCTAGTCTTGTTGGGTCGGTGGCCCAAAAGTTTATTCCATAACTCCACCGTGGAATGGGAACGGGAATATTAATACCACAGCGTTGTTTATCTTGTAAACAGCCTTGTTAGCTCTGTTTTGAGTTTCACTCTCACTAACCTCCCAAGCTACAAGGTACACCAGGTTGATAAAATAACACTTGGCCATCCATCTGCATGGATCGGATGGGAGTTACGCGCTGAGTTACTCCGGAGACTGTTTCTTGTAAAATATGACAAACACGGACGGCCCTCTCCAGCAGTACAGCCGGCCTGCTAGAAAAGACATTCATTTCTGTCCCCCACGGCGTGAAGATACTACGGCAACACATTCAAAGACAGACAACATGCTTGTGGTATACAGACTCAATCAAAGCTAACGAAAAAGCGTCTTTTTTCCTAGTCCATATATTGTGGCAGTTGAAAATGAAAAAAATAAATCAACTCTAGCGTACGCCGTCTTTGTTTATACACAAACAAACAAACCCCAAGTCGCTAATCGTATCCCCGCCTCTCTCTTACTCAACCCGCAGAACACGGGGTACCTTCTTCTTGCTTGCGCTCTTCTTCTTCTTCTGCCCCCTGTCAAACGCGGCTGCCGCCATGTGGTCGCGCCCGAGGTTGTCCAGGTCCTTGACCTTGTAGATACGGATGATCCAGTTCTCACTGGTAAACGCCTCCTCCATCGTGCTGAGCGTGGGTCCGACCTCGGGGAGACGGGCACCCCGCATGCGGTCGGCCGCCTGTCCAGGGGGGAAGAGGTTGTTGTAGTTGTAGTAGGACATCTTGTACCTGTTTATGTTGTTAGCGTCATGCAACATTTGATTTTTTTTTTTTTTTTGCGGGCAGAAATACTCACATCAAGCTGTTCTTCATGGTCTCGGTCGCCTCGCCATCGACGCGGTACTCGCCTCGGGGAGTGAAGAAGGCGCGCTCGCTGACTTCATCGGGCCAGATACCCTCCGCGATACGGACCATCCACAGGAACTTGTTGATGTCATCGCCAGAGTAGCCCAAAAGACCACCAAACACGACGAGAACATAGTCTACCTCGTGCTGGCGCATGATCGGGTAGCTGACCTCTTCGCTCGAGCTCATCGCCTTGCCCACCGTGGCAATGTGCGTGTTGTTCCACGTGTTGTTGTCGACCAGCGTCGGGCGGTCCGCCATGCCACCGATCTGGTAGCCGTAGTCCCACCAGGACATGATCTTGGCGTCCTCGCGGGTGTTCTGGCGCAGCCACTGGTACGCCTCGCGGTAGTCGTCGATGATGTGCTGGCTGCCGTCGGGGAGTCTGCTAGCCAGCACGACGGATGGGGACGAGTACGCGTTGGACGTCACCCAGGTGCAGTGCAGAACAAACAACAGCAGATAAACGGCCAGAGCGCTGACCATTAGGCTCTTGCCCCAGATGGCATACACGCCCACTACCGGTTTGTCGGACGACTTGAGACCAGCCTTGCCCTTCTTGCCGTCTGAGCCCTCCTTGGCAGCCTGGTGGTCCTCGGGCTTCGGTGTCTTGGCGTTGAGGTACGTGTCGAGGAGGGTAGAGATGGCGATGGCGGCGGCCACGCAGACCACGGGAGTGAGGGTAAGCATCAACCGGACCATGACACCGGCAAAGTAGCTGCCGAACAGCGCATAGACAACAATGAAGACGTGCTCATCAGCGAGGTGCTGGAAGCACAGGTACACGCCGACGGGGAACAGCCAGATGAGCATGTTGAGGTCGAAGAAGAACGCGGGCCACGCGGTAGGCTGGTGTTCCGACACCGACGCAATGATGGGAATATGGATCTTGGCGTAGCCGGTATCCCAGAGCGAGTAGAAACGACCACTCCACGGAGCAATGAACCCGGCGCTGGTGGCAATCACCAGGCCCAACAGGCCAATGCCGAAGGTACCGCCGGCAAACAGCCAAAGGAAGGTCTGGAACTGGCGGCTCGGAATGGTCGATCGGACGTAGTCAAGGAAGGCGAGAAGCTGGAGGAAGCCAAAGATGCCTACCCCGAGTTAGTAACCAACTTTCCCTCCTTTCCGGAACGCGGACTAACTTACCCAGAGCCGGCATGTGCTCGCTCGTCTTGACGGGCAGGAAACCGACAAACGGAATCTGCATGCTCGCCAATGTTCCCAGGGCATACCAGGTGGTGTACGCGACGTACAACCGGGTGCTGTACCGGCCCATGCAGATAAGTACAAAGGAGTGCAGCGGCAGCAAACAAGTGATGAAGGCATAACCACCCCATGACGCCACCATGTAGCCGTAGAAGAGCGCGCACAGCGCACCCCACAGCATGGACCCCTGCTTCAGCGCCTTAATCCACAGGTAAAACGTGAAGACAAGCAGGAAAATGGCAATGGCCTCGTTGTCGTAGGAGCCCGCGACGGACCGGGAAATGTAACCGGGCGTGATGCCCATGAACAGCGCGGCCAGAAGGCCGGCCGAGGACGAAGGGGTCATCTCATTGGTGAGGAGGTACGCGGCGATGGCGGTCAGGCCGGAGAAGGCGGGTGCGAGGAGAACACAGATGTTGCGGATGTCTACGGGAATCGTCAAGGCGCGGAGGGCGTGGTAGATAGCACCACTCGTTACCATCAGGCCAGGGTAGAGGGTTCCACCGGTGACACGGCCGAGGGGGTGCCATGTCCGGTCGTCGAACCAGTCCCAGAAGTTGTAGAAGCCATTTGCGACGAGGTACTTGGTGGCACGGAAGTTGAACCAAGGATCGACTGGGCAAGTTGTCAGCGTCAACGCCAGATAGTCTCAGCGTGGAGGGGGACGACGAACATTCGTGAATGATACTCTCGAATCCTATACGAATAAAAGGCAGGCTTAGTTAGCAATTTATGGACCCCAAAAAGGACTGCGTAAAGGAATTGGCGTGTTCTGGAGTTTTCAGCGTGGAAAATGCCGAATTCCATGGTACTCCCAAGACCGCGCCATCACCAAATAAAAGGGCCACGTACGAATCACAGAAAACAGACGACTTGAAATGGCAGCGCCGGCGATCAGGGTAAGAATAAGCACCCGCAAAACGCTGCGAGTGCTCTTCCCTTGCCCCGCGTCCGCAAGTGCTTGAAGCGGATCGGCCGACATGATGGCCCGGTGTTGGAGAGGTTCGTGGTGTTGGCCCTCTCTCTCCAAGTTGGATGTCAGAGCTGGCGGACACTTCAATGCACCAAGCGAGCAATTGGCAGCTTTGGGGAGAGGACAGTTTGGAGCTTCTGCATCATGCTCCAGGGGTCCGCCTTGGCGCGTGTTCGGGACCCACTCCTGAATGGTACTTGGCCGCTCACCGCCCGGCAGAATGTAAATAATTCAAAGAATTGGAGGGGCCAATTCAGGACGAACATGAAAGGGAGTTTACATGAAATGGAGGGTTTGTGGATGAGTCGGTTACAAATATGCTGATAAATGGACGTTTCCAGTCAACCATGGCGGTAACACAATGAGAAAGTGCAATTTGCTGGTTCTGTCGAAAGGTTTGTTACCACACCCGACTATGAACTATTGATATAGTGGATGAATTCAGGAGTGGATGGTTTGAAAGACATGGAATCGATGAAACAAGCAGTACATAGGAGCCGTACAAGTATCTGTGAAAGAATATTAGGCTACATTGTGTTTAGTCATATTCACATTTCACAAGAACCAGAGTAACAACCAACACATCCTGGTTGGGAAGATTGTATCATGTATCTGGCGGGGTATAAGTTGGAACAAAAAGAACGAACGTCCACAACTGGGTTGGATCGTCCATTTCTGGGGGCTGCCCAAGGCTCAAGGCCGGGAACGCAACTCCAACAGTCATCACCGGACGTCAACAAAATAGGAGTCTGATCGGATCTTTGGGTGTTCAGCGTTGTGCTTTCATTCGGCAGTGGTTTTGATAACCGAGCCGTGACCGAGAAATCATGGACCTCGTATAACACCCCCAAACCCTGAACGCAGAAATTCCCGGGACGATGCAATGTGTCGAGTGCCAAATGTTTTTAAAACCGCGCCGGAAGTGCCCCTAGATACAACCCTCCCATTACCAACGAAAAACACCGTTTATGCAGCCTAGAATACCCAGTCAGCAATGCTCCCTCCAGTCGCGCTTGTCCTCCGCCTTCTAGGTCTCCCGTACCTTGACGGCGAACTTCCGCTGGGGGAAGTGCGTTTGGCGCTTCTTGGTCTTCTCCAGAACCCTCGAGGCGTCCTCGGCGGACAGGCGGCGGCGGATCGCACGGGTCTGCTTGGCCCGGAGATCGAGGGGAAGGTACTTCTTGTCCTTGTAGAAGAGGCGGAGCTGGGCGCGTTGCTTGGCGTTGATGACGGTAAGAACGCGGGCGATCGACTTGCGGATGTCGTGGCTGTTGGCGCAAAAAGGAACCACATGTTAGCCAACCTTGCCGCCCAAACATCTTCGTCCACCGTTTCCAACACTTAATCCCCCATCAAGTACTTCGTGAAAATGTTCTAAGGGTTCGAGTCGACGTACATCTTGGTGAGCTTGGTGCCCGAGGAGACGATCTTCTGGATGCGAAGCTGGCCCAGCTCCGTCTTGAGCTCACCCAACTGCTTGGTGAGCTCGTCCTTGTTCTTAGACCATAATTGGCCCGCCTTGACCTTGCCGGAAGACTGTGACATGACGGTCAGCAGTTGAACGGTACAAATCGCGAAATTGGAAATCGTGCAGCGGTTCGATGCGACAGGTGGTGTGAAAAGATGCCGAGCTCGTAGAGGCAGTGTTGAAGAGAATTACGGGTTTGTCGTAAATGATCGGATAGGGAGGAATAGGGCGCTTACCATTTTGAAAGATGTCGGTGTCGAGTCAAATGGGCGATGGGCGACGGTTCCTTTGACAGCGACGGGGTCTTCGGGTCGTTGGAAGGGGATAGCCTCTTCTTGCCGGTACACGTCCTCGCAAAATCTGAGGGGTGTGGATGCGCAAAATGCCACACAGGGCGGAAAACCCTACCGCAGGTGGTCTGTGCGCCACGTTGTGGCTCAAGCGTGGGGTGGGGCTGTATTTCCAAAACCGGTTAGCTTGGGGTTTGGCCTTTCCGAACTTGCGCACAACCGGGGGGGCTCACCCATTTCAAAATCTTGAGCAGCAGCAAGTCAAGTTGACGACCGACAACGAAATTTACTAATCCCCCAAACAGCCAAAGCGCTCAAGATGTCGGCCGCTCCTACGACAAAGACCTTTGGCAAGTCGACTCGGTCGGTTCCTCACCCGACCGAGAAGGCCCAGAAATGGTACCCTGCTGAGGAGGATGCCCAGCCGCGCAAGGTATGTCGATGCAAATCATTTTTCGAGCCAGCATTTTGGCTGTTGCGAGGCGCTTCCGGGACGGCAAATTGGAGGAATTCGGCGTCAATTCGACACTTTGATGGCTGTACTGGGGCAAGAGGCATTTGGAGAGACGTGACCCCGATACGGAGCGATCGCAAAAAGAGGTGGCGCCACAGCGGAAGGCGGGGATGGGAAACAGAAAGGGGCTCGGCTGGAAAGAGGAGGATCAAGATCTGGGCGGGATGCCAGATTGCTGGTTGGACGGTCGTTCGGGTCACAGAACTCATGCTAACGTTTGCTTCACCTTCAGGTCCGCAAGGCTGTTCGCGCTTGGGCGCCTCGCAGCTCGCTCCAGCCCGGTACCGTCCTGATCCTGCTCGCTGGCCGTTTCCGCGGTAAGCGCGTCGTCCTCCTCAAGAACCTCGACCAGGGTGTCCTGCTCGTCACCGGCCCCTTCAAGATCAACGGTGTCCCTCTTCGTCGCGTCAACTCGAGATACGTCATTGCCACATCCCTCAAGGTTGACCTGTCTGGCATCGACGAGGCCAAGGTGGAGGAGATCTCCGCTCCCAAGTACTTCACCGCGGAGAAGGCCAAGGAGAAGGCCGGCGAGGAGGCTTTCTTCAAGCAAGGAGAGAAGGCTCAGGTACGAGAAAAAATGATCCTTGAGACGAGAGCGGCGGCGGAATTACGGATATGGTTGGACAAGCGGCTGACAAATTGTTCTCATTTACAGAAGAAGGAGGTTTCGAGCAGTCGGGCGGCTGACCAGAAGGCTATCGACAAGGCGTTGATTGCCAACATCAAGAAGGTCGACCTGCTCGCTAGCTACCTCGCCACCTCGTTCAGCCTCCGCAAGGGCGACAAGCCCCACGAGATGAAGTGGTAGAGACGGGATTTACGGGCTAGACGGGGTTTTGGGCGTGATGGATGGTTGCTGGCGCGGTTAACGGTTATGGCTTGGCCAATTGCATTTGGACGTTTGACGGGTTCTCGGTCCATTTCGGCGTCTGTAATGAAGGGTTTACAGTCATCAAGGTCCCCTCAAAAATCACCGGGCTTTCCTACAGGATCGGAGCCATGAACATCACTATGGTTTTAGAGCATTGGGACGTCGCAGGTGAATTTTGTACATGGGGCAATTTGTGAAAACACGTCGGATGGCGGGGCAGAGACAGCCAGATACGTCTAGGCGAACCTCGATTTCAGTGCGAATAGAGCACAGGAATATCGTGAGCAAACAAAGATCACATGGAACTCAAAACCGCCGACGCCCTTTTCCTCCGTACCGGTTTCTCTTAACCCACATGATAGACGGAGTTGCTTGCGGGCCACCTATGTGGCTTAACCACCCTCCGATCATTCCGAACGCCAACCAAACTGACATCACTGATGCAGCACCGCCACAAGGCCGCGTGGGTTCGGGTGCACATGCAGGGTACCGTACAGTTCTCGGCAGTGTCCCGATTCATACCTCATTTTTCGTTTGGGTTAAAACAAATATCCAGTTCCTAACTGTACATTCTCTTCGCACCCGGTGGTTGATTTTGAACATCAAGAAGTCGCATACATTAACCCCAAACATATCCCTAACCCTGAAATCCAAAGCATCAATCCTGGACCGAGTTAACGTTAGAAGTGTGGGGCCGTGTTACGCAGCGCAGCGCTTCGAAGCTCCCTAACCGTTTCCGCGATCAACGCCGTTCCAACTTCCATAACCTCGGAGCTTCGGCGATCGGATGCTGCCGACTTCCGTCCTGCACTCTCGCCCTCACCCTCGCTTCTCGTCATTGCAGGCACCATGGCGACGACGGCAGGACAGGGCTGGGCCCAGCTGAGGCAACAAGCGCGGTCGCTGGAATCACAGGTATGGTCCATTACATCGTGATGTCCAGCTCAACGGGGCATCAAAAGTTTGACTGACGGGTTCCTCTCTTTTATCACAGACCGAAACAAGTCTACAAACATACGCGCAGTTCTCATCACAAACCGCCATTCCACCAAAGCCAACGGACGAAGAGAAGAGTGCTGAGTCGAAGGTGCAGGAGTTGCTTGATAAGGTGAGCAGACGAAAAAAGAGAAGAACCTCGAATCCTTGAGCTATCATGACAGCGGTGATGATGGCGGTAGTAAAATTGTACACACCAAAGCTAACCAAACTCCCCCTCCCAGCGCGACTCCGTCATCGCCCAACTCGGCCGCCTCCTCGACTCCGAAGCAACCCTCACCTCCTCCGCCCTCAAACAAAACAACCTCGCCCTCCTCCGCGACAAGCTCTCCGACCACCGACGCGACCTCACCCGCCTCCGCAACACCCTCCGCACAGCCCGCGACCGCGCCAACCTGCTCGGCAGCGTACGCGACGACATCTCGGCCTACCGCGCCGCGCACAACGGGGCCAACCCAGCGGATGCCGAGGCCGAGTACATGCTGGGCGAGCGGGGGCGGCTGGACCGCAGCCACGATGTGGCGGACAGCGTGCTGAGCCAGGCGTACGCGGTGCAGGAAGGGTTTGCGCTGCAGCGGGAGACGCTGGCGAGTATTAACCGGCGCATCACGATGGCGGCGAGCCAGGTGCCTGGGATTAATAGCTTGATTGGACGGATCTCGGCGAAGAAGAGGCGGGATGGGATCATTATGGGGTCGTTTATTGCGGTGTGCTTTTTGGTGTTTTGGTATTTTACATGATGGGCCGCAACTGAGGAGCCAAGGGTGGGGGAAGTTTGGGCTAGGCTACCTAGCCTAACCGGTTGGGAGAAGAGACCCGGGAGGGGGGTATATTTGTATAGTGGCCTAAGTGCATGGTTCCGGAAAGATGGCGTTGGGAGGCGTCTGGCGTTCAATTTCAAAAGAAACGCTGCTCGGTGGGCATTTTCAAAGGTATGGCAGGCGAATTGGAGACAGCCTCACCGTCTCGTTACCTTTTCCCATGATGATAATCAACCGATGGTATGATACAAGAGTGGCGGTTCTTTGGTTTATCTAATCTATTCATACAGCCAAAAAAGAGGGTATCACGCAAACTCCTCGTCCCATGTCCGTCTATATGACCTTATTTCTTTATGCCCTTTCCTGCCCCCGACCCTTTTTGTTTTATTTACTGCTCCTCTCCCGGCTTCTTCGCCGCGAGGACCCTCCGGACGTAATGCTCCCCCACCCCTTCCTTCTCCATCTCACCCAATATCCTCTGCAATCCTTTAGCCAACCCTTCCCTCTCGCCGGCCTCCGCCGACCCGCTACCCGCCCAGCGTATCCTGCACTGGTGATCCACCAGATAGGTATACCCGACCTTGCTGTTGAGCACACCAATCGACTCGCGGATCTCATCCGTCAACCCCTTCCGCACAAGGAAGTACTTATCCCAGTTTTCCTTGCCCAGCCGCCGGCGTATCGACCCGGAGAACAGCCGCACCAACCATGCCTTGAGCATGTCCTCTTCCACATTCACCTGCACCAGCTGCGCGCGCGGACTCTTATTCCCCCCCGCGCCCGCTCCCGCAGCCTGCCGCAGCACTTCGTGCAGCATGGGATTTTCCTCCGGCGCGGTGAAGGTCTTGGCTTGGTTCTCGGCCCAGACGCCGCTGAAGATGGAGACGACAGAGGCGCGGCCTTCGAGTAACGGGGTGGTGTCGGCGTAGGAACCGGTGAGGTTGCGACCATAGAGGTTGGGGAAGTAGAGGGAGAGGTCGCCGCGGAAGGGGCGGGGAGGCGAGAGGAAGGTTTTGCCTTGGTGGAATTGTAGGTTGCGCCAGTCGCGGAAGTAGGGGCGGGAGATTTTGTGTTTTCTGTGTGGATTGGGGGAACAGAATTGTGAGCGAGCGTGGTCTTGAAAAGAGATTGGTGTGTTGTTATGGCGAGGGGTATTGTGGCTTACAGTTCTTCCCGGCGCTTCAAGTGCTTATCGTAGTTGGTAAAGTCGGCGTGGCGTTGCTTGAGGGAGCGGTTGTCGACGCCGGTGTTTTCACCGGGGCTCGGCGGGTAGTTCAAGCCAATTGGCCGTGAAAGCGGTGTTGGTGTGAACTCCTCGAGTGCTTTGCCGTATGCCCGGGGTGCGTGGGCAAGTGCACCTTGGGCGGCCGGAGCACCGGCATCGCGGCCGGCGATCGGAGCCGCGGGGGATGGTTTCCCGGGTGTGGTGGTGGTCGGAGATTTGGGCTCTGGCGTAGTGGGCCCGGGGCCGGGACTCGGCAGCTTATCGGCAAGTTTGGAGTAGGAAACACACAAGTACCGCCATTGATGGGTAAAAGCGGTCGCTGTCCGGGAGCCCGCCCGGATGTTCGTCCGCGTGATCATGGCAGGCGGTTTGTTGTTTGCGGGTGCAAGGTTGGTGGTCGGTCAAATCGGGACGACCAAGGGTCCGTCCCGGGCAAGAAAATTCCCACGCGGTTTTGCTCTGGAGGGTCCACTTTCATCCGCGCTGTGAGCCGCCTGAGAACCCCTCGCCAAGCCCCCGCGAAGTCACGCACCCGGCAGCTCCCCACCGGACCGGACCCCAGCGAGCCCAGGCCCCAGCTCCCCGCCATTGTGGCCATCCGGGGTTGCTGTTCTGACGGTGTCCCGGGGCTCGGCTATCCGCGGGGCCCAACCAAACCCCTGAACAGCTCGGCTTTCAACGTCATTCAGCAGAGCCATAAGCCGTAGCAAGCCATGGCCATGAACCCGCCGTTCATCTCGACTGGGCTTGAGTTCCTGGGGAATTCGGAGGGTCTTCGTGCGGAAATTAATTGAATTCCTTTCCACGGTGCGACAAGCTGACTGTTTCCCAAACCACCGTTGGTAATACCGTTCGTGCTTGTTCAAGATGTTTTGGAGCCACAGTTCTCGCGCAGTCCGCCAGCAATGGCAAGTCTACCGGGGGTTTGCTCGCCGTGCGGGTGCCGCGGGCACATCTCTCTCGTCTCTCTCGTCTCACCCGTTACCGCCTTCATTCGCGCTGACGGCGAGGTCGTTTCATGCGTCGCGGCCTCTTCTTGCAATTAAGCCAGTACTGCTTGCCGATATTGGAGAAGGTATGTGAACCCTGTGATCACTCCTTTCACAATTACCAATCATGTTAACCAATCTCAATCTTCCACAGGTATCGTCGAATGCGAGATCATCCAATGGTTCGTCGAGCCCGGGGCGCGCGTCGAGGAGTTCTCTCCGTTATGCGAGGTGCAGAGCGACAAGGCGTCCGTTGAAATTACCAGCCGATTCGCCGGGGTTGTCAAGAAGCTACACTATGACGCGGGTGAGATGGCCAAGGTCGGAAAACCATTTGTCGACATTGACATCCAGGGAGATATAAATGGGGAAGACCTAGGGGACTCAGCGCCCTCTGAGCCTCCACAAAAACAAGCAGAGTCCAAACCTACTACCCAGGCCCCCGTCCGTCCAGCAGCCGAAGAAACAGCAGCATCACAGGTGGCCGTGTTGACGAAGCAAGAGTCGGACGGTACACCCAAGGTCAAGGGGAAGCACGCCGGGCTCGCAACACCAGCGGTCAGGCACCTTTCCAAGGAGTTGAAGGTGGACATTTCCGAGATAGATGGGACCGGCAGGGATGGCCGGGTTCTCAAGGAGGATATCTACAAGTTTGTCGAGAAGAGGAACGCTGCTCACACACAACAACAGCAACAACAACAGCAGACTCCTACCTCCCCCACAGGCTTCGGGTCTCTCGCACCACCACAAGGGGTAACAGCCGCGGGCCCACAGCAAGAAACGCCCGTTGCGCTCACTCGGACACAAGAAATGATGTTCAAGACCATGACCCGGTCCCTCAACATCCCCCATTTCCTCTACGCTGATGAAGTCGACTTCACCTCGCTCGTTGAGCTCCGCGGGCGCCTGAACAAGGTCCTCGCCAAGTCCGGCTTGAGCGAAGGTCAGGTCAGCAAGCTCTCGTACCTACCCTTCATCATCAAGGCCGTCTCCATGTCACTATACAAGTACCCCGTTCTCAACGCTCGCGTCGACGTCGACACTACCGCGAATGGAAACTGCAACGGCAACGGCAATAACAACGGCAAACCCACACTCATCCACCGCAGCCAACACAATATCGGCGTCGCCATGGACACCCCCTCCGGCCTCCTCGTCCCCGTCATCAAGAACGTAAACGCCCTCAACATCCTCGACATCGCCTCCGAGCTAACCCGGCTACAAGCCCTCGCGGCCGCCGGCAAGCTCTCCCCGCTGGACATGGCCGGCGGGACCATCACGGTCAGCAATATCGGCAACATCGGCGGCACCTACCTATCGCCTGTGATTGTCGAGCGCGAGGTGGCGATCCTGGGGGTCGGGCGCATGCGCACCGTGCCGGCGTTCTCGACGGTACCCGGGGAGGAGGACAAGGTGGTGCGGAAGCAGGTGTGCAATTTTAGCTGGAGCGCGGATCATCGTGTTGTGGACGGGGCCACGATGGCGAAGGCGGCTGAGGTGGTGAGGACGATTGTGGAGGAGCCGGATGTTATGGTAATGCATTTGCGGTAGTAGGGGAGGGGAGTGGGTGTTGTCGAGATTGAGTTGGGGACAGAAGAGTTGGGTGAGAGACGAGAAGAGGAGAGAGGAAGAGGGAGAGAGCAACCCTGAGTGGTGGTGAAGCAAGAGGCGGACGATGTCTCTCCGCCTCATTGGGCATCACGGGCAGGATTATTTTCTGCTCATACAAGACCGAACGGCGTATGTACAATGGGAGGAGGAGTATGATGAGAAAAGGGGGGGCGCGTGAGCATACGGTTACAGCCCGAGGTCACCTCGATGGGCTCTGCAGGATCGAACAAACGAACGAAATGGCCGAAAAGAACGGCCGCGGAAGAAAAGACCAAGACGAAAAGCAAGAGCCGCTTCAAGCAGCACGAAAGGGAATCCGAGGACAGCATCCGCTCGACTTGTTTTTTTTGCCTCGCGTTGCCCTGCCTTGGCGGCAGTGTGCCCGAATCCCAATTCACCCGGCCGCCTTACCCGTTCTCGCCGTTTCCATTGTCCGCTCATTCCGCCGAACCCGCGCTCGCTTAACCCGGTTATACATCACTACAGTCCTTGTTTGGGCAGGTGGGCAAGTTGCGGTGTTTATTGACCATGGGGAGGAAGACGGAGGAGAGCAGGCCCGAATGGAATTTTTTGGATTTGTTGATCTTTTGTCTTGCTGAGATACACCGTACACTAGACACAGTCGGAAGACAGACACAAGAACTGAGGAGAGAGCGACCCGATCCAGGGGGTTATTATTAGTAGTCCCCCCCTGCTTCAACCCACATATCCGTCCATAGATGCATTCTATCGGTGTGTGCATTTTCATTTCCTATCCGGAAGATGTGTGTTTGTGTGTCTTGTGTGTTTTCTCCCGTTCTGGTTGTTTCCATATTCCAGGTTTTTGTTACATAGTAGGGGGTTTGAAATCCCGCAAGTACCATTCGTACAGGTACTTCCATGCATCCATATGTAACTGCACTGGGCATATTGAAAATTAATCCCAACATGGTGAATTTCACTTTCGCTGCCCTGCGCATTGTTGCATTAGAAGTGGTTCCTGCGCGGTTCTCAAATTGTGGTTGGAGTGGGAGCGAATAGCCCCTCATCGAGAACATGCTTGCTGCATAATTATCATCACGATCCCGTCATGTTCGTTTGGACTGTCCCCGCGGAGCGCAACAAATGGAAATTTTGCCCAGTTACTTCGTAGTAGTTTATGAACCCACTGTTTCTTTTTCTCCTATTTCTTACCAATTGTTTCTTCCAGTGTTGATCCATTTAAGCCCGTTTTAATTTTCTTCGTTTCGGCTCGAGCCTCATCCTCACAAAGACAAAACTGTGAGAATGAAAGGCCACCTTCATAGACACACGACTGCCTCCGAGCTTTCCCCCCTTTTTGCCCGGTGAGTGGTCAGCTTCTCGATACAACACAACCAACCATCTCATTCGGGTATATTTTCTTCAATGTGGCTTGGGTCTGGCCAAGACCCGGTGAGCGACACCTTTGCATCTTGGTTACCAAACCAAGTACCGAGTTTTTAATTTAATATATGAGGAGGGGTGGCGGTGGTTTGTTGCATCTTCTAGTGTCAAAGTGCCATTGGAGCACACCGCAACTTTCAAACCCCCAAATCCATTTTGTGGCTAGAAGCGTCTAGAATGGGTTATGAGGGCTGTACAGATATTGTGGTCTGAAACCTGTAGATATTGAATCAACAACTGAAGTGCGGATATTGCAGTGGGTGTAAGTATTGATAGAGGAGGGGTGGCCTAACTACCCACGTAAACACGTTTGAGGAATCTTGAAGTCACCAAGCCGCTTAGTTAAGGGTCCCGAATCATCACCTCCTACGGCCGTCTCACTGGTGTATGACAATGACCTAAAATGTGCCGGATTCCATGGGGGTGGCGTCTGGAGAAAAATCAACCCCGCCTAATTGGCTGCCCTGTTCTTGGTGTGCCTTACAAGAAAGCGGAAATGTGAAAACCAAAGTAGAAGACGGGACTGGGAGCATGAACTCCGCTGCAGCCCATCCATCTGTGCTGTATCCTTGCGTGCAGGAGTTGGTCGTCACTCTGCGAGCAAGAAAAAAAAGAAGAAGACAACCCAGAACCAACCAACCAACCAATACCCAGGCTAAAATCCATGCATGGAACTAGCAACGGAACACGGCATGACACCCGACCGTCTGAGAGTATGTCATGAGGGTGGGGGAAGGTGGGTGTGATGTTCGACAATTTGACGGGCTCACCGAGTCTCGGCGGTTTGGCCATTGGCAAATGGCAATGGGTGGTCGGTTGGGGGTTCCTGTTCTGCTGATTGGACGTTGTGTAAGTGCTCGGTTTGGCATTAAGAAATCCAAGATTGCAGGTTGCCTTGTTCTGTGGATGATAAACTTGGAAGACTGGCCTGGCCGAGTTATTTGTTGCCGTTCAAAGGGATGACGAATACGGTCCGGGAGAGAAACGCAGGAAACACCCCTAGAAAATAAGGCTACCGTCTAGACAAACGCATCTTGCAGCTGTCAACCGTATCACCTGCAACCGCTCCGATAAATCCCCGAGATTGTCGTGCATCACCGGTACCGCCGCGTCGGGTGGCGAGCCGCCAGCCAAGATCTTGGAAGGGAGAATCCAAAATCCGGTATCAGTTATCACCGCTCGGCCCTGCTCGTCGTGGGATTGTCCGGCTGCGGCTTGGGGCTACGGCTCGTCCCGCAGCACGCCTTCTCGGGCTTGCGAAATTGTTTATCGTTATCGGAGAGGCAAGGGGATCGGTGTTAATAGGTATGTATGTACAGAAAAAAGAAAGGAAGATGAGAAGGAACAAGAAAAAAGGAGAAAACTATGTTGTCGTTGTTGGAAACCTTCAAAGCCGTTGAAATTAATCGACAATTTCCTGTTGGACGAGCAGCTTGATGTTGTGTGTTAAAGTCGGATCGATGAGTTGTGAGTGAGTCTTATGCAGGTCTTAAAGTGGTGTATTAAGAACCATTTCAATTGTCGGACGGAAACCAAAACCAAAGAATACGTGGGGGCAGGAAAATGTTCGCATTGTAATCGCACGTTCACCTGCTCGCTATACCGCTGCTGCTCTCCAGCTAAAACCCTTTCCAACGGTCCCCAAACCCAACCCCTGAGCAGCTCCCCGGGACATGGCTTGGAAACTTGCCATGTCATGCAAGTGAGGCTCGTCCAACGTGGAGACAACACGTCCATCCTCCACCCCAACGTCGTCCAACACTCAGTCAGATTGAAACAACCAAACACCGTATCCAAGAAAGGAACCAAAACCAATCCAACTCCATATCCTGATGCAACCCCCCTTAGCCGAATGCCGCGACCCCCCAACCCCCTTCCTAATTACCGAGCTGCGTTGTTACCATGCGCATCTCTTGTCCTCATATCTTTTTTGTGCTCTCTCCTAAAGCCTTTTCATCCCTTTTGTTAAGTTTTAATCCTGCCCCCCCGTCATGAGGACTGAATATCACCAATCGTCTTGACAACCTTATCCAGAGCATCCTCCTTGACCGCATCCAGCGTGCGGTCAACATTGATAGTCACGACATCGGTCTCGTCCGACTTGGGCCGCTCGAGGACCTCAAACTGGCTGTGGACCATGTTGGCACCCATGAAGTGGTTCTGGCGAGCAGCCACGCGCTTCAGCAGCACCTCCTCGGTGGCGTCTAGGTAGATGAAGTGCAGGTGGACGTTGGGCGTGAAGTAGGGCGCCACGCGGATGACGTCACGATACTTGCGCTTGAGGGCGGAGCAGGTGAGGACGACACCGGTCTTGCCGCCGCTGAGCCGTTGGATCGATTCTTCGCGGAGGACGGTGAGCCAGTCCCATCGGTCGGCGTCGGTGAGGGGGATGCCGTTCTTCATCTTTTCGACGTTTGACTCGGGGTGGAACTGTAAGTTGGGAGAGAGGTGTAGGTTAGTATCCATGCGTCTAGGGGTTGATATGTGGGGCCGCTTGTTGTTGACTTTGCACCGGAGGAATAAAAAGCAAACATACCTCATCGCCTTCGACAAACTCAAAATTGAGCGAGTCGGCAATGTGCTTTGCGACAGTACTCTTTCCACATCCTGCCGGGCCCGTAACCAGCCAGATATGTTGGTCCTTGGCTTGGGCCTCTGCGGTGGGTGTGGCGTTATTGATCATAATGCTGTTGGAAAGCGCTGCTTGGATGCGTGCGGCCGTCGGTGACGAAGGAATACTTTGACGCCCTGATGACATGGCTCCGGCGGACGATGGCCGCTGTCCGTTGACAGCCACGGGGGTATTATAGGAAAGCATGGTGAAAACGTGGGAAGGCAGTCGGAAATGGTCGGGTCTTTCTTTCTCTCTTGAACGGGAGGAGGGCAAACACAGTGGAGTTTGTGGCTCTGTTGGAATTGTACAATGGCCAGTGCTATTGCATAGCGTACTGTAGTATTTTTCGTTGTTGAAAGGTTCGTGCAAAGCCTTGTTTAAGACAAGAGTTTGTATCAGCAGCTTGGTAGTAGCTGGCAGTTGTCAAGAGGTGCTATGTCGTAAGTGTGTGATGCCGGGCCAGGTTAAGACAGCCAGGGATGAGTGTAAGTGAGTTGAAGCCTGTGGGCCTGAGGAAGAAGAAAGAATAAAAGGACGTGACCGTTATGAATCGAGGAAGGAGGATAAAGACCAACAATGACGAAAGGGGGAAAATGCAACCAACACGGCGGAAACGAGACTGACACCAGATGGGAGGCCAGAAAGGACGACCTGGGCGAAGGCGCGGACCGTGGGTGGCTTATAAGCAAGCCTGACGCTCTCAGTGGGCGCCGAACCCACGGGTTTCCAGGCGATGACCTAACGCTTTCCTTGACGGGCCCAGGCCGCTGTCAAGGGGGTCGGGGTGCCTGACTGTCTGTCCCATTTTTTTGCGGATCGAATTGGCCCTCGCACGCGGGATGCAAGCGCATTCATTCCCATTGCCATCGATCATCCATGTCGGCTGGCCGGGTACCGTACAAAGTACATGTACTTTCCACATCCACACGTCCATGACCACCGGATTGGGCGAACGACCCCAATGCATGAGCGGGCCCGCACCTCTCGCGTGCTCCCAAGGCGCATCTTCGCGGGGTGACTTGCTCAATTCTCACCCGGGCGAGAACCCCATTGGCGGCTGACCACTTTCCAAGCCGCCCGATGACTGGTGGAATCCGCTGCTTGGCGTGGCGGGCGTGTGCAGCGAGGGGGGGTGTTGGCCAAAGAGTTACGTTCCGCGCGACTTCGTCGTGTACTTGCAACTCGGGCTTTCAGCAGTTCCCCAGGGGAATTTTGGGCGGAGCACCATGGAGCAGTAGCGTGGGATGAGGGATCGAGAACTGCCAGGCCGAGATCGACGAACACTGAGAAGGGCCGTGATCCCCGCGGGGTAAGAACTGCTACTAGTGCACAACCCAATGTTGCTGCTGCTGTTCTTCAACAAGATCGTCAACGAAGGGCTACGGTGCTTTTGGAATTTTCATCCAAAAGAAACGACGGTCGGTAACTATCTCAAGGTCCAGCGCGTCTCCCAGGGGTTCAAAGAATCAAAACCGGTGTTGGGGGGCAGCTCCTCTAAGAGGAGTCAGGGCAAGCAAAATTCTTGAATGATGGCAAAGACACAGGGGCGACCTTGGGTCACTTGCCGAATTTTCGGGATGGCGTGGGGGGTCGTCCGTGTCCGGACCCAGCGAAGTTGGGGGTCGTTGGGGTGAGAATGGGAAGGTCGCCGAGTCGCAAATTCGAGAACACGAACCAAGCTGCAGGCGCAATTTTGCTTCATTGACAACTTCCCCAAAGCGTTAATGAAGAAGCAGAAAAGGCAAAAGTACACTAGCGTGACCAGCTTCAATGTGGTGGCCGTGAAGAATTACAGCGAGCTCCCCCAACGACTGGAAGAATTGTAATGAAATGAAAGAAAAGCACCGCCTGCCTCGCAACTCGATGGGGATGGTGGAGACCGTGGGGTGCTGGGGACGGGGGTGGGGAATGGAGATCGAACTCTCACCGAAGAAAAAAGCACCGGCCGACCACAGCCCACTCATGGTCAGAGGCCTCGTGACATGTCCAGTTTTGGGCCTAGCCCACAAAACCAAACCCCTGGGCAGAGACTCGCCGAAGCACAACAGAACAACTTCGTTCGTCTTCCCAGCTTCGGGCTTCCAACCAGCGGTGTCCCAGCGCCACAAAGGCGGTGCGACGTTGGTGTCATGCTGCTCAACACTCTCCTCAACGCCTTTTCCTCCCTTGTGTCTTGGTTCCATCACTTTTCTCCCGCTTCGTTTTTGCGGGGTTCGGAGAAAAACAGATGCACATGAAACAAGAAACAAACATCAACACACCGGCCGTTTTTGCGGCCTTTGACCCCACCTTCGATAAAAACCTCTCTTGAGAAACGGGAGGTGAGGGCTTCTACCCGCGAACCTTGGCGACGGGAAGTGGGAATAGCTTCGCATGTCCCGCGACGCGCTAGCTAGCCTTCTTGCGGGGGGCGGAACCGATGGGGGACCAGGCTGGCAAGGTTCCTGTACCCCAGAATTGCAACGGGGCTGTCGTGCAAACTGGCACACCCCTCCTCCCTCAAGAGCTCCTCCCGCCAGAGAGCCCCTCACCGCTCAGCGGCTCAACACCTCTGCGAACGAGCGAGCGAAAAAAAAGGACTGGTCAGCAATTCACAAGCTCCCAGCCGACAACGCGGGATCCAGTCAGGGCATCAGAAGTGTCCTGCAGCTTTCTTTCCAATTCAGCGAAGTGCATTGGCGAGTTTCCATCCGCGTCCTGCAGGTGAGCGGTCATGGTCGTTTTGAAGCCCAGCCTCCGAGCTGCTTGCTTGCTGCTTTAGCTCGAACGGCAACGACCGCCCGCGCGCGGCGCAGAATGTGCAGTTGCAGGCAGGCTCCATTGCCTGTCTCTTAACACAGGCCCAAGGCTGCAAGATTCATCACAGTATCCACAGGACATGGCCTCAAGGAGTCAATATGCCTCGGAAAGCCACTTCCTCTTTCTCGCGGACTGCCTGCATGAGAGCGTCACAAAAGACGAAGTAATCGGCAAAAATCAAGTAGGTCTTCGCTTGGCGTCGTGAGGTGGCCAGTTCGCCAGTAGCAATTCGTTGCTCCTATGAGAGTTTTGGCAACCGACAAGAACGCGAGAGAGAGCAAGTTCATGTTTATTGACGTGTCCTCATCCGTCCCCGAAGCTTCGTCGCCATGGGGGCTACGCATGGCTCTTTTCAAAAATAGGTGCTGACGTTAGCTCCTTTGCAAACCTGGGTCCGGAATCGCTCTTCCTGGTACCCCAGAGGGGTGAGTGGGTGTGTGAATGGCGGCCAAGTACGAAGTACTTCGATGTCGGGTGATGACCCTTCCCATTGTAGGGGCCTGCCGCTCCATCAACCAGGGCCGGATGACGCTCGGAGGGGCGAAACGGGGAAAACGCGACTAGCCAGTATCACAAATTCGACCAAAACGAACTTGCTAAATATCACTTCAGCTGCCTGTTTGACAACGGGAGGCCAGCTCGGCAGACATCCATCCTATCCCTTGAGTTATTTACTTCCTTCCAGGGTTTTGTTCGTACGCGACGACCCCAACCTATAATTAGCCCCTTTCGTCAAACAACGAAGGTCTGGTCGACAAACTCATCGGCATGGAAGCAGCCGAGCCCAGGGGGATGGGACCAGCAGCGAGCTGTCATCCACTCATCGACACGTCTGTACGGTGTCTCGCTGTGGCCAAAAAAAGCGGCACACTAAAACATATAGCTTAAGTCCAATCCATTAACATTCGATCAAATCTTAATAAATTTTTGATTGATTTACTCTTTTTCGTCTTCTTTCAATTTCTGGATTTATTCTTTTTGGTCTTTTTTCAGTTTTGTAGCAAAGTAAGTTATCCAAGGACTTGGTCTGCCGCTTTTTTTGGCCAGAGCGAGGGTGTGTATCATCAGACGGCGTATTGTTGGGCCCAGCAAACCACCCCACTTTGTCTGCCCCCCATGCTTTACCTCTCTATTGTTTTGTTTTCCCAGTCACCATCCCTCGCCCGTCGTCACCGGTCCATCCTTTTGTTGGACTCTTCCATTGTTTTGATTCACAATCTAAGCTGACGGCGATCCGGGTCGGTTTCGCAAGCAGCTTCCGAAGGGTCATTTTTTTCCTTCGGCAGATGCCCCGCTTGTGGGCAGTTCCTGAATGGAAGCTGACCCCTCGTTCTTTTTTCTCACCTTTCTTCTCCAGCGACCCCCACCTTGCGTTGGATGAAAACGACTCTGACAAATGGTGGGGTCGTCAACTCGCCGGTGACGAGCCTCCGGTGAGGTTCCAAGTAACGTATTTGACTGAATCTGCTTGAATGCATGTTTCCTTTTTTAGTTGTGACATTGATAGTCACCCTTTCAATGCTTCAGCGACTAGCCTTGTGGAGTGTCAACTAGGACAAGGCAACGCCAACGGCGTGTCAGCTTCGTGGTTCATGAGGTTGGGGATATATTTGTTAGGGCATATCTGGTGTTACACTCACACGACAGAGCCACGTGAGAGTCTTAAGTCTGTGGTTTCGTTGCCATCGCTTCTTGTGTTTTTCCAACCGTTTATTAACATTTAGTACCTCGGTAGCAAATCTGCCTCTGAGTTCTAAAGAGTCTTGAAACATTCAAAGAAGAAATGAAGGTTTGTTGATGAAGAATGTACTATGTAGGCAGGGGAAGTGGTTAGGTGAGAGCGTTGAGTCTTGGATGACCCGCATCAAGTGGGAACTAAAAAAAAACAACCCCTCGACAATTTTCCCGACTCTCAGCCAGCCTCACAAGATCTTGTTGGTTTGCATTCAGTTCAAATTCAGGCAATGATCACCATGGTACAATACTCCTCCTCATCACAACCTTATCTTTGAAAAGCTTCGACCTTGGTTCTGTGACGCATCAGTTTTATTGTTGCTATTGTTCCCCCTTTTTCTCCCTTTTGTGTTGTCGCGTCAGCTCCCCAGCTTCCCCGCCCTAGGGAGTCGACCAAACCCCATTGGGGACAGAGCACGTGCCGTTGGCGGGGTTGCCAGCCAGTAAGTTGAGGTAACGAATGCCAAAATGGGCAGTTGGAGAAAGAGACGGGATTGCGAAAGCTCCTTTGGAAGCCGCGAGTTCCCGGTCGTTTGGTTGCGTGTGTGCGTGCGTGCTGCCTGCTTGGATTTCAATGCGTCTTTCATTACCACTGCTTCCCCTCAGATCCCGAGGGTTGAGGTTTTCTCGGATTTCAAGCCCTCATTATCTGTCTCGTCCTGCTTTTCAACGCCCAACACCGTTCTCTCGCTTTCAGAACCTACAGTTGCCGTCTCAACCCCGCCGGTCCTTCGCCATGAACGCTAAAGAGCTCGCGCAGTACCTGGCTGATGCCCCGCCATCCGTCGTCAGGCTTGAGATTGGGAAGCACTTTGACGCCTTGACGGATAAGCAGAAGCGTTACGCCCACTTCATCAGCAAGTAAGAACTACATCTAGCACCAATTCCTGTTTCTCAGATCTAGCCCAGATAAGACATTTGGGACATGGGACGTCCGTTACCGGTTTCTTGTCTTGCCGTACACTTCGGACGTGAACCATGCCCATGCATACCCATGTAGTGTAGTCACCAGACGTTAGTTCCCCCCTGCTGATTTACCAAATCAACCATGCAGGGCCTCCTTTGCCGGAAACCGCATCGTGCTGCGTCAAGTCTCGCCCGAGTCCGAGCACATCTATGATTTGATTCTCGCCCTTCACAAAGCTTCCAACGGAGACTGGAAGGCCCTTGCCGCAAAGGCTGGCGTCGATGAGCAGGACCTCACGGCGTTCCTCGAGTATGCCGCCCAGTTCCTCGGCAACAGCGGCAACTACAAGAGCTTCGGTGACTCCAAGTTCATCCCCCGGACCAACGAGGCCGTCTTTTCCGCGCTCGCGTCGACATCCCCCGACGCCGAGAAGCACTACAAGGCCACCAATGGCGCCATTTTCTCGTCCGATAAGCAGGGGCTCTTGCACCTGGGCTTCACTGACGAGGGCCACCTGACGACGTACTACCCAGACTCCCCCAGCATCACCAAAGACGAGGTTGCGGCGGTCTCCAAATGGATGGAGGAGAAGAAGCTTCTCCCGGAGAACACTCGGCTGCGCAAGACCGAAGATGGCGTGTTCGAGCTGCTGATCGCGTCGGCCACGACCAGCGTGCCCAGCAATGGCGGAGACATCGGGAAGGACACCACCTTTACGATTGGGGAGGGACTCTTGGAGGGCAAGACGGTCAAGCTGGTGTATGGCGACTACGCCAAGGAGATGGGGGACATTGCCAAGTACATCCGGCAGGCGGCTGAGAATGCCGACAACGAGACCCAGAAGAAGATGCATCTGGCGTACGGCGACTCTTTCTACGACGGCTCTCTTCTCTCGTTCAAGGAGAGCCAGAGGCAATGGATCCGTGATCAAGGCCCAATGGTTGAGGCTAACATTGGTTTCATCGAGACGTACCGGGATCCTGCTGGTGTCCGTGGAGAGTGGGAAGGTTTTGCGGCAGGTGAGTGAGCCTATGAGCTTTTCTGTGGTATGAGTTTAGTTGCTAACTAACCTTGGTAGTTGTTAACCGTAGGTTTCTACGCCGAGTCTCGAGGACATGGTTTTTGTAACCCTTTGATTGACTGACCCGCTGTTTAGTCGAGAGAACTCGTGCATTCGGCGAGTTGGTGCGGTCTGCGCCTGAGTTGATCCCGCTCTTGCCTTGGGACAAGGAGTTTGAGAAGGACAAGTTCCTCTCGCCTGACTTCACCTCGCTGGAAGTTTTGTCCTTTGCCGGTAAGTTTGTCCTAAGCTTGAAAATTGGCGTTGTAGCAGCTTGAGATTGTCTCTAACCCTGGCTGTGATATCTAGGTTCTGGCATTCCTGCGGGTATCAACATGTGTGTGGTGCAAAATGGATGTAGAAAGAGGTTTGGATGCTAACCTTTTGTAGTCCCAATTACGATGATATCAGGCAGTCGGAGGGTTTCAAAAACGTTAGCCTGGGTAGGTTTTAGCTTCTTGAACCAGTGTGCTTTGGGTGAATATGTCTAACAGGTACACAGGCAACGTCTTGAGCGCAAAAGCCCCGAATGAGAAGGTACCATTCATCTCGGAGCAGGACTTGGAGCTGTGGCACAAGTACCGCGACCAGGCCTTTGAGGTTCAAGTTGGGCTCCACGAGCTTACGGGTACGTATGAGGAAGACTATATTAGGTACCATTTTACTAACATTCGCCAGGCCACGGCTGCGGGAAACTTCTCCAAGAGACTTCCCCAGGTGTCTACAACTTTGATGTCAAGAACCCCCCGATCAGCCCCCTGACTGGGAAGCCGGTTACTACCTGGTACAAGCCTGGCCAGACCTGGGGCTCCGTTTTCGGGGGTGTTGCCGGCGCATATGAGGTTTGCCTCCTTTTTTTTCTCTCGAAATGTCTAGATAGGCAGTTGGATGGTAACTGACCATTGATTAGGAATGCCGAGCCGAACTGGTGGCCATGCATCTGAGGTAGGTGGTTCAACCATGACATCTTTTGCGCTATCAGACTAACGCCGTTTGTGCGCAGCTGCGAGTTCAAGGCCCTCAAGATTTTCGGCTTTGGCGACGGAACGGTTGATATCGATGGGGAGGCCGGCGACGTTCTCTACATCGCGTATCTCCAAATGGCCAGGGCGGGCTTGACGTCTGTTGAATTCTGGGATCCGAGGAGCCAGAAGTGGGGCCAGCCTCATTGCCAGGCTCGTTTCGCCATCCTGAAGGTAGGGCTCTTGCTGAGATGGTGATGACGAGAGTCTGCTTGCTGACCCTGTGCAGTCCTTCCTCGAAGCCGGCGACGATTTCTGCAGGTTGGAGTACAGGAACAACGACCTCTCGAATCTCATCATTCGCCTTGATCGTTCCAAGATTCTGACCAGCGGCCGAAAGGGTAAGCAAACGGATATCAAGTGCTCGATGATATGAGTGAAGAAGAAACTAATAGGAATATGTTCTAGCGGTTGCGGACTTCCTCCAGAAGATCCACATTTACAAGGCCACCGCGGACGTCGAGGCCGGCACCAAGTTCTTTGGCGAAATGTCGGGTGTCGGGCTGGAGTACTGGGGCACCAAGATCCGGGACGTGGTACTCAAGAACAAGCAACCGCGCAAGGTGTTTGTGCAGGCCAATACGTTCCTGGATGAGGCCACGGGCCAAGTCACGCTCAAGCAGTACGAGCCCAGCCTGGAGGGGATCATCCAGAGCTGGGCCGAGCGGGATGTGTGACTGGATGGGGGTGGGGCACCGGCGTTGAAACCTTAAAAGGGGGCGTTTCGAGCAGTGTTGTGAGGGGTATACGGGTGAGGATGGTGGCTGGGGGTAAGCAAGCTTGTGTGCAGACAGGCGAAACATGGCTCGGTGGATTTGTGAGCGATGTAAGAGATAGCTTAGATATACCTCCTTCAGCTGTTGAGGACGTCAGCTCTCTATTCATACTCTGAGAGGCCGATTACAGTGTTTGGGCTAGTGGAAAACGTGTAAAAGCGAGGTGAGGTAAGAGGTGATATTTTTATACGTTGATAAATTAGGTAGCTAGGTGGTGGCCGGTTATTAAGCGGTAAATCAACATAAAGGATATGGGTTTAAACAGTCACGGGGTTAAAAGGGTCCTCAGTTGCTGTAGCAAGAGACATTTATCCCCTACGATTATAAAGAGCGGGGAAGAAGTAAGAATTAAGAATTAGGTAGTTATGTAACTACATACAAAAATATACGGCCCTTGCATGTGCTTAAATACAAATGACTGGAGGTATGTATTCCGGCTTGAGCAAGTCGTTTAATACCAGCTTACTGCCACTTCAGAGCCCCGTCCGGCTGTTTTCCCCTTGCATTTACGTTGCTTGATCATGTGAAAAAGATGGATTCAAGTGATATCTTCGGTGTGTAGATTTCGGGTATATATATATAAATAGGCACATATCCCTTTCTCGCCGCTTTCTTGCGATCGTTCCCAAAACATCACGTAAGCGAAACGGAAGTAAATAATACCGTGGTCATCACCAGGCAACCCGTACTGTTCTCAAACTTTTTTTTTGATGTCCGCCCATACCTTAGCCCTTTTCCTTTGCTTCCTTCCCTTCCTTATTTTTTTGGATGTCCCCTTTCCACCGGCCAAAAAGTGTGTCTGAGTGATACAACATACACATTAATCATGATCCATCATTAGCCCGCGTGTTTCCTTATATCCCACCCCAACCCTCAATAAAACAAAGCAAGATATCAACCCAACCCGACCCGACCCATCAAACTCACCCCACAGATGCCGTCTCCAATATCACACTACCACTCCTCTCTCTTTCCACCCCCAACCCAGACGTTAACCCTAACCCCTGCTGCGTACTGCTATGCGTCTTCATATGCCGTCGTAACTGATCCTGCCGATGAAAATTCCGCTCACACCCCGCCGCCGTACACGTAAACCGCCCCTTCACCTCATGAGTCCGCTTGTGCTTGGACAGGTTGGAGGACTCGCTGAAACCTTTTCCGCAGATGGGACATTTCAGGGGTTTCAGGCCGGAGTGTACTCTTTGGTGCATTGCTGACATGGGGACGGAACATTAGTGTTAGTCTTTTTGGGGGGAGGGGGAAACTAGAGGGGGGAAACGTACTGAGGGCGCTGGGATAGCGAAAGGCTTTGTGGCAGATGTTGCAGACGAGGGGTTTCTCGTTGCTGTGGATGAACATGTGTTGGGTTAGGGCTTGTTTGGCGGAGAAGCCTTTGTTGCAGGTGGGACAGATGTGAGGTTTGTCTGGGGGAGGTTAGAGAGAGAGAGAGAGAGAGAGAGAGAGAGAGAGAGAGAGAACGGAGAAAGAAACAGAAAAAAAAACGTACGCCCAATATGAGTCTGCATATGCCTCTCAATTTTACTCCGCTGTGGGAACCCAGCGGCCCCGGCTTCAGCGCGCGGACAGTCGTCCCAGCCACAGCGGAAGCCCTGGGCGCCCTTTTGCGCGTGCTTGATGTGTGTTTCCGAAGCGTGCTTGAAGAGCTCCTCGGCGTCGGCGAACAGCAGGCCGCAGATGGCGGAGCAGCCCTCTTCGCGCCAGAGACACCGGTGCTCTTCTTCGGCGTTGGGGTCGAGCGAGTGACCGGCCGAGGAGGACGAGATGGAGGTGCCGCGGAGATGGAGCGGAGGGTCTGGTTTGGCCGCGGCCGCGGCGTCGGTCATATCGATGCTGTTGGAGAGTGGGGTGAAAGGGGATGGGGTCCCTGAGGAGCGGCCGGAGTCGGAGGTGTCGAGGGGGGTGGTGGGTGATGAGATGACCTCCGTGGAGGGCATGATTTGCTGCTGTTGTGATGGTGATGGTATTGGTCCTGGCGGGACCGAGGGGCGGAAGTGGGTTGGCGTGTTGGAGGTAAAGTATTGCCGATGTTGGGCGTTGAAATGGGCCAGGAAGGACTCGGCGTCGTGGATCTCAGCGCCGCACTCGACAAAGCCACGGTTCATCTGGAAGTCTGCTCCGACGGGGTTGAACTGGCCGAATGGATTGACCGTGTGGTTGAGAAGAGGCATGTGGCAATATTGGTAGATCTCGGGGTCATCCAGGGGACATGGTTCTGTGCAGTGAGACGATGACGCTGTATCGCCGTGGGCAACGAGGAGGTGGCTGGTGAGGCTGCCCAGCTGCCCGGGGAGGATATCAGGGGGGAGCATAAAGGGCTGTTGCGATGTCGGGTTGGAAAGACTAAAGTCCAAGTCATCCATGACTACGATTTGGCAATGAGCAAGATGTTGACCGAGTCAAAGAATATCAAGCGCAAAAACAGGGCCCAAAAACACAGGAAAAAGTCTTTCTTACCTCGCTGCTGTAAGTCAAAGTGGTCTGCTGGTGACCCGTCCGGCGCATGGTTGATCGAGATCAAGGCCGCCGCACCACTGACAACTTCGGACGTCGGCAAGGAGACGGCAGGGCGTTCGGGGCAGGTCTGATCGGTGCAGGCGTCCTCGGTGTCGGCGCAGGCCACGTCGGTGCACTTGTCGGTCATGGTGCACTCGCTATCACAGCAGCTGTCGGCGCGGGAACGGCAGTCTTCGTCGACACAGGGGATACACGAGTCGGGGGCACAGGAATCTGGGAGGCATGAAGAATCCATGGGATGGCAGTACCAGGCTGCTGCTGCTGCTGCTGCGGCATCCCCAGGCTGCTGGTGGTGGTAGAGGTTGTTGTGGTGTCCCAGCCCGGCGGCGTCGCGGAACTGCTGCATCGATAGAGCGCCGAGGCCCATGGAGAAGTCGTGGTGGTGATAATCGAGAGAGCGCTCCCCGCGTGCCCAGTGGCTCTGGATCGAGGCCGGCCCGCCGCGATGGTTGAACTGCTGGAAGCCATTGTAGAGGCCCACGCCGGCGCAGCGGTCAACGCAGAGATCGTCATGAGACTCGTAGGCGTTGGTACCAGTCGACCCCCCGGATTGATGCTGCTGCTGCTGCTGTTGCTGCGAGTGGTGGTCTGGGTCCAGCTGGGAATGCATCATGGACGAGAAATTGAATGCGAGGGGGTTTGCTGTGCTGTGCGAATGCCGGTGGAAGGCATCCCCGGGGCCGGAGAAGCGGTCGCCGGAGTGGAAGTGGCCGTCCATGGCGGGGTGAGAGCAGCCGCCGGTGGTTTAGCCCGTCGTCTGTTGATTCGACTCAATAAGCTTGGAATACTGGAATAGTAGAAAAGAAGAGCAGGCCCACGGGAACTGTGGTGCTTGTGTTGCGCGCAATTGAGGACGGCTGAGGTCGTGAATGGCCGCAATTCTCACGCCGGAGGCTGCGGCTGAAGCTGTCGATCACGGCGTCGGCGACGGAAAACTAGCGAGCGCCGGAGACCAGGTGAAAAAAGATGTTGCAGTTGGCGGCTCTGCGTGTCTCGAGGCCGACACCGAGGAGAACGGAACGGCGAGGGCGGATGTGGGGCCGTGGCCGAGAACCCAGGGCAAGGTCGAGATTATTTTGCAATCGCGTGAGAACCTTGACGGCCCACGTTCAGCGGGCGCGTGGGAAGGCAGGCGGGACTCTTCAGGGAGTGGCCCTCGGCCCCGCTTGTTCTCGTGCCTTGCAGCTTTCTGCGCAGCTTCTGCAGGCAGCTTTTCTGTGTCTCGATGCTGTCCCCCACGCCTAGGGAAGCTGTAATAGCACAAGTTACATTGAGAAGAAAATATGCAAAATTCACAAAAGAAAACCACCAGAGAGTGAAATCCCGCGATGCCGCAATCCCGTATCCTCCCTGTGCGGCCGAAGCTCTCCCTGGCGGGTGGTGGGGAGTGGGGCTACGACCAACAACCCTGAATGTGGGGGTGACACACAACGGCACGGCGGGGCACGGCACAGAACTTCCATGACTAGCACATGCCAAGCTTACTGCCTCGTACATATGTAGTTATCAGTTGACAACTCTGTGTTGTCGTTGGGTTTGTGAGCAGAAGTCTAACGGGAGTCTCGTTGCTAAACCATTGGGTGGGTTGTAGTTGAAAGAAAGATAATGATTTGAATCGCCGTCGAAATGAGCTCTGCGCAGTTCCCTCTGCTACTATGTAGGTTGCCAGGTCACAGGTCATAGCGCTAACGTGAGTTTAGGATTGACGTACTGAGTACTGGTTTCTATTGAAATCCATTCCGAAAAGAGATGAGATAAAACATAAAGCATTGACGTATCTCTCGGGAAATCGCTTTGCTCGTTTGCGGAACCACGACCAGAGTTTCCTGAGGAACTAGTGAATGCCTGAGCCAAGAGAGGGACAAGCCAAACACAGCCAGCTCCTCCTGCGCACTGTTGCATGAGTGGGGCCCAGCAACTCACATGAACACGGCTACAGATTCGTACTCACCTCCAACCTCACTTTCCGCCCAGAAATTCCGACTTTCAAAGAAACACCACCTAAATATCGCAAACTGGCAACTCATCTCTCATTACAAAACCACATCTCACCCCGACCCCGGACATACTCTTACTCGGTCGCTCATCCACCCGAATTCACACTCCCTCAACTTCAACCCGCCTCAAACATATCCAAACAAAACCCCCCAAGAAAATACAATAAAAAACCACCAAAATGGGCAACCTCTGCAGCAGCGAAAGCGACCCCTTCTCCCAACCCGGCCGCACCCTCGGCACCACCCCCGCCCGTCCCACATCCGTCTCCGTCCCAGCATCCGTCAACAACAACAAACCTCGACGAGTCGGCGGTCCACCCCGCACCCTCGGCAGTTCATCCTCCTCCCCCATATCACCCACAACCCCCGGGGCCGGAGCAGGAGGAGCGGGAGGAGATCCCAACAGTGACGCCCGCGCACGCGCCGCAGCAGCGGCCGAGGAACGATTACTCCGAGCCAACACCAACAAAGGTAGCGGGAAGTTGCAGGGGCAGTTGGATCAGAGACGGGCTATGACGGATGCTGCGGCGTTGAGGGAGGCGAGTCGGAGTGAGGCGAGGCAGAGGGAGGTGGATCGGAGTAGGAATGTTTTGGCGCATTCTTGAGTGTCTGCTAGTCTACCTGAGTTGAGAGGGTTTGGGTAGTTAGGCAAGGGGTGGGCTCTTGAGGAGATGGGAGAGGGGGTTCGGTAGTGGAAGGGGAATGAGGAATGAGGGATGAGGGTTTGGGTTCTTTTATTTTTCTTCTTCTGGCTGGATTGAACGACCGTTGGAGGCTATGAACACAAGTGGGCGTTATGGAAAGGCAATAGGTCTCATCTGCTACGGCGGATATCAAGCGAATGAACGAATACATCATCACCATGCAATAACACAGACACACATATAAAAACCAGCATAAAGTGACCTCAGTTGCAATCTTCATTCACCCTTGCTATAACCCCTAACTTAGAGCAGGCATTTAAACTCCATTCCTATCGACAACCCCAACCCTAAGTAGCAAGCCCGTAATTGCTACAGAAACACAACAAATGCATACATCCCCCTCACGTAATAGTATACCGCCCACTCGCCGGCGCCCGACTTTCCGCATCCGCCGCCGCAATCGTGCCCTCCCTCAACAACCTTGTCAACTCCGACAGCGCTTTCCCCACCACCAGCTCCGTATCACCCTCAATGAGGATATACAGCTTCGGATCCGCCCCAGACGGCGGTTCCTTTCCAGGCGCGTAGTAATTCCCCTTTGTCGTGATCGACGTGCCCGTCGCTTCCAGAATCTTGGCCACGTTCGTCCGGTTCGTGACGGCCCAGCGCGCCTTTTGCGGGAAATCGTTGATCTCCAACGTCGCGTGGAAGGCGCCCGCGTCGGGGCCTTTGTTGTCGATTGGCTGCCCCGGGCGGAGATGGCCGGCGCGTGCCAGACGCGCGTTGATCTCGCTGATGGCGGACGCGGCTTTGTCCAGGGCACCGCCGCCGCCGCCGGCTTTGCCGCTTGTTGTGACAGCTGAGGCGGCGCCGGCAGTGGTGGTGCTGCTGCTGCCGCCCTCGCCGGCTGCAGCACCGCCGCTGGGAGAGGGCTTGACATCGCCGGCATTGGCACTACCACTGCCGTTATTACCGTCAGCGGCGGCGGCAGCCGCTGCCTTAGCCGACTCGCGTGAGACGATGGCCGACGCCGCGGCTTCGATGGCTGACTTGGCCTTGTCCTTCTTGGCCGCCTCCTCGGCCGTCTCCTCTTCCTTGTAGTCTTCCTCCTCGCCCTCGGCTTTGTGCGTCTTGCGCTCGCGGATACGCGCCGCCTCGCGCTCCTTGTCGAGCCGCTCCAGCCCTTTACCGCCGAACCCGCTGGCGTCTTTGGCTTTGCCGGCTTTGACTTTTTCCTTCCACGCCTTGCGCATCTCGTTTAGCTGCTCCGGCACCGGCTGTCCGCTCTGCTCCAGTGCCTTGGCAATTCCGGGCGCGCAGTTCTCTTGCTCCTCCGTGACGAACGTGACGGCTGTGCCGGTGTTGCCCGCGCGACCCGTGCGCCCGGCGCGGTGGACGTAGTCTTCCAGATGGTTTGGCGCGTCGTAGTTGACGACCAGCTTGAGCTGCTTGACGTCGAGCCCGCGCGCGGCGACCGACGTGGCGATCATGATGGGGCACACTCCCTTCTTGAAGTCGGAGATGGTCGAGTTACGGTCTTCCTGGTCCTTGCCGCCGTGGATCGACATGCAGCCGTACCCGCGCCGGAGCACCTCGCGCAGGAGGTCGTCCGCCTTCTCCTGGCGCTCGACAAAGATCAGCGCCCGGACGTCGTCGTCGTCGGCGTACAGCTCGCCTAGCAACTCGAGCAAGCGCACAAACTTCTTGCTCTCATCTAGGATCTCGACCACCTGCGTGATCTCGGCTGCTACTACGCTGCGGCCGCCGACGGTGATCTCCACCGGCTCGCGGAGCACCTTTTTGGTGAGCGCGTCGATGATCCGCGGCATGGTCGCCGAGAACAAGATGGTCTGCCGGTCCGGCCGGACGTTGTTGAAGATCTTCATCACCTGCGGCTCGAACCCCATGTCAAACATACGGTCGGCCTCGTCGAGCACGAGGTACGTAGCCCGCTTCAAGTTGGTGACGCGGCCTGAGTTGGCCGCAAGGAGGTCAATCAGACGGCCCGGCGTGGCCACAATGATCTCGGCCCCGCGCTTCAGCTCGGCAATCTGGTCCTTGATGGCGTTTCCGCCATACGCCGCGATCGCGCGGAGCTTGAGCGCCTTGGCAAAGGGGAGGAGGTCCGAGTAGATCTGTGTGCACAGCTCGCGGGTGGGCGTCATGATCAAGGCAATGGCGCCGTCGTCGCCCGTCACGGGGTCCTGGTCCTTGATGTGGCGAAGCATGGGCAGCACAAACGCCATCGTCTTGCCCGAGCCCGTCTTCGCGACACCAATGACATCCCGGCCCGACATGATGACCGGCAGCGCCTGCATCTGAATCGACGTCGGCTTCTCATACCCGAGGGTGTCGATGACATCAAGAATGGGTCGCGTCAGACCACACTGGGACCATTTCTGGACCGGCTTCGGCACGTTCTTACCCGACACCTTGATCCCGTCCAACTCCAAGCGCAACTCGGCCGCTTCTTCGTCCGTCATCTGGCTGAGCTCCTGGGGCTCCACCCAGAAGTTCTTGCGAATGGTGTTGAGCTCGAGCTTGCTGTAGTCGATAGTCGGGATGTCTTTCTTCTTCTTCTTGCTTGCGATCGCGAGGATGGCCGATGGATCGGCATCCTCCGCTTCGTAGCCGTAGTCGTCGTCACTAAAGTAAGCCTCCGGCTCAAACGCCTTCTTCGCGCCTTTGCCCCCTTGTACAGCCGGCCGCGAGCCAAACCCAGCCACGGGACCGACCTGTTCGAGGTCGGCCATGAACGCATCCAACGGGTCAACATCGTCATCCACTTCCATCACTGTGGCCTGTGGTGTCTCGTTCGCCGCAACAGCGCCACCGTTGGGCGCCGCTTCCGTATCAACGTCAACGTCCATGGCCATCTCCTCCTTTTGAATGCGCTCGTCTCGCCTCTCCTGGAGAACCCTGTGGGCTGCCGCCATGTCCTCCTCGTTCTGGGCCATGAGGACATCCAGGTCGTCTTCGGCGTCCTCGTCTCCTTCACCTTCCGCATCCGGCGTGCTATCGGCATTCTCGGGCACAAAGTCGGGAAGTTTGACGAGCTTGCGCTTGATGATCTCTTCGTCGTCCATGTCGACCTTGCGTTTCGCCGACGATTTCTGGCTGTCAGCAGATTTGCCGAACCCAAACGCACTAACCGCCCTATTTGCCGGGAGCAACCCGGCAGCCTTTGTGCCCGGTGGCTTGACACCACCGCCACCTAGCACTGGCTTGGCTCCCAGGCTGGCTAGCTTCACCTCACCGAGACGTGCGGGAGACTGGGCTCGGGCTCCCTTGGAACTCTTCGCAATCGCTTTCGGGTCAAACTTGCCGGCATAGGGTGTTGGGGTCGCAGGCGACGCCGGAGCGGGACTCGCAGAGGCGGCAGCGGGACTATTCGACCCTGGTGACGCCCCGCTGGCCTTCTGGTCCATCTCAGCCAGAAGCATCCGGGTGCTCCCTGCTGTAACGGCCGCTTCCTTGGCTTCCTTCTGCGCATGTTTCTCCTTCATCGCCTGCAGCTTTCGCAAGCGCTCAGCCTTTTTATCTACCTCTGTCTGTGTCTGGGTCGGTGTAGACTTAGCTGGCTGCAGCCCCTGGATCGACGGATTAGCAATGATATGACACGATTGACCTCTCACTACACGATGGTCACGCACCTCATTATCCTTAGCCGCCGGCCCATCGACTTTAAGAGGCCGAGGGCGTCCGGCATCGCTGCGTCGCGCAGCGGAATCGGCCGAGCCGTCACGGCGGTCCCTCCGGTCTCGAGAATCATCCCGCCGGGCACGATAGTCCCGATTTCCATCTCCGCCCCGCGGGCCGCGGCGATCTGGCGAGCGCGGCCGCTCTGGTCCGCGGTCGCGTGACCGACGTCGGTCTCGATTCGGGCCCCCTCCATCACGGCGCGAGCCGCCTCGGTAGTAGTCATCGTCTCGGCGGTCTAGGGAACGGTCCCTCCAGCGGTATGAGTCGCGGTCGCGGTCACGGTCTCGGTCCCGTGCATCACGTCCACGGTCACGCTCTCGGTCGCGGTATCGGCGCTGCGAGGTAAGGGGATGGTTAGGCAACTGCGTGTAAGAGTTAGGGCGATAAGGGACGGGGCTACCTACATCCGGGCTGCGGGAGCGTCGACGGTGGTCGCGGTCGCGATCACGGTCACGGTCGCGCCGGTCATCATCTTTCCGGCGTCGCGCGGCATGGCTTCCTGCGGGAGATGGTGAGCGTGAGTCTCTGGGCCGAGCCATATCTGGTTTTTTTCTTCTTTTTTGCAGTGACGGTGGCTCAGCGGGACGTCACTTGGTGGTGAGAAGTACTTTTTGGAAGCGGCCGACAGTAGTTAGCGCACAAGACGGGGGTCCCGCATGCTGCTAGGCGATGCGTCTGGGCCGATGGGTTTGATGTTGAAGATCAGGTGTCGACAAGGGTTTGGTCTACCAGCAAAGTTGAAGAGATCGAAAGGAGTACAAAAAAGGTGGAGCAGCTGCAGTGACAGATGGACGAGGCAGATACAGTATTTATATACAGTGCTAATAACATGACACTGTGTCTCAAGTTTCTGAACTTCCCTGGAACATCTTGCAAGGATCAACGAGATGGTGACAACAACCTCAGCTACCAGGAAAGTGCGGCGGCATTATGTCTGTCGCAGACAGGAATCTTATTCAATTGGCTGTCAATTCTTGGCTTTATTTTCTGTACATACTAGTGTATTCACCAAGGGAAGCTTCTCCCCGCATCTGCGTTTAATTTTGCGCGCGCCGTTAACGTTTGAGCGACGCGTTGAATTGGATCGTGAATATCGCATGGGTGAGAGGGGTCTACGAAGGGCGGGGCAGTGAACGTTCCAAGTAGCGGGAACATGCGTTGCACCTGGGCGGCAGATGGCAATCCTGTTGCTCTCGAACTGGGCAGCTGCTCACCTGGAGCTCGGTGTGTATGGGTGAGTGGGGACAGATTAAATAGGCACGAAGCCCGAGTTGGAGCTCCGTTTGAGCACACAGCGGGCTAGTTAGTTAGTAGGAGGTCTCGAGCAGGGAAGGTGAGCTCCCGTCCTGCTGCAACCACACGAGCAGAACGCATAAATTTGCCGGATTGATCCCACACTTCACACCACCTCCACCTCTCCGCCTCGGTCGCCCCAATCTTCCTTCTCCGCAGCGCACACCTTGGCTGCGATACGGTGGGCATAACAAACATCAACTCGGATTGATTTTTTTTCTCTTCTCAAACCGCCCCCCCTCACATCGCTCTCGCGTGGATCGCAGCCACCCCCGCCAAAAACAAATCACACCAACAGCTCCATTTCGTCATGCTGTCCGCAATTGGCCAAGCGACCGGCCGGGTCGGCGGGCGTCTTGCGATCCGCACCGTCGGCCGGTTCACGGCACAACAGGCTCTGCGGGCGACTCCCGTGATCCCGAGCGGTATCCGCATCGCGGCCGTCTTCACCAGAAACTACGCCGCCGCTAAGACCACCAAGACATCGACGACCAAGGCGAAGAAACCTGCCGCGAAGAAGACGACGGCCAAGAAAACGACCGCCAGCAAGACCACCAAGAAGGTCACGGCCAAGGCCAAGGCCGCCCCGAAGAAGAGGGCGACGAAGAAGAAGGCGACGAAGAAGAAGGCGGCCAAGAAGCCCGCGAGGAAGCTCAAGAAGGACATGACGGAGGAGGAGAAGGTTCAACTCAGGATCCGCAAGTTGAGGGAGGTTGCTTTACTCAAGGAGGAACCTACCAAGCTGCCCACTAGCGCATGGACGGTGTACCTGACCCAGCGCGTCAGGGATAGTGCCAAGGACCATACCGTGGGAGGCGGCGAGAAGTTCCTACTTGGAGGCATAGCGAAGCAGGCCGCATCGGACTTCAAGGGCTTGTCGGAAGCAGCATTGGAGGTAAGACTCGGGCGCGCGTTGACAGAGAGGGAGACAAATACATACATGTATCTCCGGTTTTTTCTTAACCCGAGGGCCACCGGCTGACACGAGACAAACAGCCCTTAACTGCCCAGGCCGAGGAGAACAAGGTTGCCAGTTCGGTCGCGCACCGGAACTGGGTCGACAGCTACTCGCCGGAGCGCATACACAAGGCCAACTTGGCGCGCAAACTGCTCAAGAAGAAGCACTCAGTTTCCAGCTATCCGATCTCCGATCCTCGCTTCCCCAAGCGTTCCTTGACTCTCTACGTGTCCTACTCCAAGACTCGTTTCTTCAGTCCCGAACTAGCCAACCTCAGCTCTAGAGAAAGAATCAAGACCATTGCCGGGGAGTGGAAGAAGCTCGGGCCCGAAGAGCGCCAGGTATGTCATGCCCATCGCCCCCCTCCCTTCTCCGCCCCTTTCCGGGCGAAGAGGGACACCAATCCCCGGTCATCTAGGAAGATTATGATTTGATGTATACGCCTAGTTTTCTAACGTGTTCGTTTTCACTCCCTTATCTAGCGCTTCCAATCAATTGCAGACACCGACAAGGCCAGGTACCTGAAGGAGATGGCCGCTGTCAAGGAACAGACGTAAAGAAGAAGATTCTTCAGAGTCCCCCTGGCTTTTTTTTATGATCCGCGGCCTCGGGGCCGCGTCGGGGGTTTGACGGCTCATTGCGGGAGATTCCCGAGCTTTATCTGTACATTATGACTGCGCTCGTTTGTGGTTGGTTTGTTATGACGGACGGTGGAGGCGGAGGAGGGTATGTTGCGTTTGCTAGAAGATCCCGTTCTCTCGAGTCTCGGGATGGCTCGGGCTGTCTAGACGTTTTATACGCTGATGATTGTTTGTTTACCGACCTGATGTCCCGTTGCTGAGTTGCTGAGTTACATTACCGTCGTTTTTGGCGGAAGTTATGTGTACGTACTGTACTTGTGATTGAAGCATTGATCGCCCCTCACTACTATGTATACATAGAAATATGGGTCTTTCCTGATCCGCAGGTAACGCGACGTATTGGGGGCAAAAAAAGGTATGATTCATAAGTGATGGGGCCCATATTCTAGCTCGTTATCCTGCGGCTGTTTCCTCTGTGTTTCGTTAACGCTGTATGCTCGTAATGTTCCGTGAGGTTCATCATCCATGCTAATCATAAACTAAACCGTCGGCCAATAATCCCAGGCCACGATCCAAGTAACCAATATCCGTAAATTAGGAAACAATAAATAAGAGCGAGTATCAGGACACCCTCAGCCTCAAGACCCTCACATCCCGCCTTCACATCCTCCCGTTCAAATTCCACAATCACCCACTCCCACTCCCACTCCCACTCCTCCCCCCCGTTTCCTTCGGCCCCATAACCACCACCGCCTTGCCATCCCCCCCAATCCACTCCACCCCCGTCTCCAACACCATCCTCTTACTCATCAAATACACCACCAAATACATATGCCCAACCACCGCCCCAAAACAATACACCCTCACCCAATCCATCCCCCCAGCCTCCCTGCGACAGGACGTGCCCCAGCCCGCAGCACCCTTGTTGCCGACATACTCAGTCAAAAACCCCCACGCGGACCGTTTCAGAGAGGTGTCCCAGGTGCGACAGTCGATGTGCCAGTGGCCGCGCTCGAAGGGGCGTAAGGGGCGGGTTTGGAGAGTGGGTTGGTAGCGTTTGGGGAGGTTGAGGTCGTGGGCGAGCTTGGCGAGGAGGGGGGTGATGAGGTCGGCTGAGTGGAGGGGAGAGAGGCTGGTAAGGGGTGGGGGGGAGAGGATTTCGAGGGGGGTGGTAGGTTCGGGGAAGGTAAGGGGTTGATGGGTGTTGTTGTTTTTGCTGTTGGTATGGGTGGTGGTGGTTGTAGTGCTCGGGGTTGTTTTGGCGACAGTGTGTGAACGGGGGCCGAAGTCGCTGGCGCTTCTAGCGAGCGGCTTACCGGGCCCGGGTTGTCGGAGATTGAGAGAGGTTCGTTGGCGTTTGGGTAGTGGTGGTTCGGATTCTGCTCGGGAGGGTGATAATGATGGCTGGCTGGGGTATGACGAGGCGATTCGGGTCTCGTAAATAATGTCCAGTGCTGAGGATGTCGGTGTTGGTGTCATACGACGTGCAGCGCCCTCCGAGGGTGACTGTGAGATCACCGTTTCTGGTTGATCATATCGAGCTTGATCCCGGCTTTTGATTCCCTGAACGGGGGGAGGCGATGAGTCGGAATTTTGTGGACGGAGCTGACTAAATGTAGGAATCCCCTGGCGTGAGCTTCCCGGCGAGTCTTGCGAACTGTCCAGCGTGTTGGTGTAGTGTTCCAGGAGCCTCGTCGGTGTACAAAACCCGGTTAACATGTAATCGTTGTCGGGCATTGAGTCTTCGATCACACTGGGCGGAGGCACAAACGACGGCTGCGACGGCGTCTGGTGCCTTCCCGAAGCCTGTTGCTTCCGGAAGGACCCGCCGTTGTCTACCACGCTCCTGAACGACAACATCGGTGATGGGATGACCCCGAGGCTCTGGCTTGCGTTCCATCCTGGGCCATCTTGTGTCTGTGGTGGCTCTTCGAGGCCCTGTTCTACGCCTTGTCCAACTCCTTGTGAGTCCGAAAAACTGCTGAGATATCTCGACGGCTGTGTCGCCGGCTCAAAGTCGAAGTACGCAGCCGCTAGTGCCCGGTACTTGGCATCATCTGAAGCGCGAGCGGGAGCTGCGACGTGGACAAGAACCTGAACCACGGGTTGGCTCATCTCGTCATCTAACAAAAACGCGGGAGTTCAGCAACGTGTTGAATGCAAAGTCGAATAAAACAAGGTTAATGATGTATATATAAAAGAAGTGAGAGCAGGCAACCGCCTGACAAGAAAGGAAGATGCCTGTTCTGGAATCAAGAAGTGAAAGTGACTCAATGGGTAAGGAAGAAGGATTATGAAAAATTGAAGAAAATAAAATTCGGAAATCTGAAGACCGAAACCAAGCCCATATTGGATGACGCAAATGTAGAGCCGACCTATTCCGTAACTGGTGTGTGTTTTGGCAGCCAGTTGATATTGATCACCTGTCAAACCTCACGCTCAGTCGAACCTGGAAGTGTTGTGAGGTTCAAGAGTTACGCTTGGAGTGGAGCGACAGGATCCATGCAGGAAAATGGAGCCCTGCATCCTCAGCTGCAGGGACAGGGACCATGGGCCTGTGCGTCACCACCAATCAGGCGCGGACCACCTGTTCTTCTGCCCAGGAACTCCGCCTAAATGTGAGCCGACAACTGGAAAGGAGACGGGAACGGACCACTTTGAACATTCCGTCTTGATTCTCACCTTACTTCCGTATTTCTGTATCCGTACTGCGAGGTGTCTGTCGTCTTGCTCCCATCATAAATTGACCACCAATTGACCATTAATTGACGACCAACTCCCCCGAAACGACCCACTAGATCTCCGAATCTCCCCGTTTACCTACAACCCTTCACAATCGCCTCCATGGGTTCCGACCAGAAGCCGGCGCTCGGCGCCGTGATGGTCATCGGCGGCTGCGGTTTCCTCGGCCATCACGTCGTGCGTGTGCTGCTGCGCGACTACAGCTGCTCGTCCGTATCGGTCATCGACCTGCGGTGTACGCGCAACCGGCGGCCCGATTCCGACGGCGTGGTCTACTTCGATGCCGACATCACCGACGCCGCCAAGCTCGAGACCATCTTCTCGCAGGTCAAGCCCGATGTGGTCGTCCACACCGCGTCGCCCCCCGCCCAGGGCGCTCACGTTTCGGACGCCCTGTTCAAGAAGGTCAACGTCGACGGCACCGCGGCCGTGATCAAGGCGTGCCAGCAGACGGGCGTCACGGCCCTCGTGTACACGAGCTCGGCCAGTGTCATCAGCGACAACCGCAGCGACCTGATCAATGCCGATGAGCGGTGGCCCATGATCCGTGGCGAGGCCCAGAGCGAGTACTACTCCGAGACCAAGGTATGTACGGTGTGGCGGACAGGATGCCCCCCTACTTTCGTCCAACTGGTGGAGAATAAGAGGAAAAAAAAGAAAAAAAGAAAAAAAGAGAGAGAGTAAGAGGAGAAAACAAAAACTGACTTTTGCTTTCCACCCAGGCCGCTGCCGAAGTACTTGTTCTCGAAGCGAACCGCGCAGCCGAATCCCCCAAGCTCCTGACCTGCGCCATCCGGCCGTCCGGCATCATGGGCGAGGGCGACACCATGGTCCTCCACCACATGATCGGCGTCTACCGCCAAGGACGCACTAACATCCAAGTCGGTGACAACAACAACCTCTTCGACTTTACCTACGTCGAGAACGTCGCGCACGGCCACCTCCTCGCAGCGCGCGCTCTGGTCCTCACCGCCGCCGCCAAGACCATCCCACTCGACAACGAAAAAATCGACGGCGAGGCCTTCTTCATCACCAACGACAGCCCCATCTACTTCTGGGACTTTGCCCGCGCCATCTGGGCCGCCGCGGGTTCTCCGCACGGCACCGAGCATGTGCGCGTGCTCCCGCGTAGCGTGGGTCTAGTCCTGGGGTACTTTAGCGAGTGGTTCTTCTGGGCCATCAACAAGCCGCCCACGTTCAACCGCCAGCGCATCGTGTACAGCTGCATGACGCGCTACTATGACATTTCCAAGGCTAAGCGGCGGTTGGGCTACAAGCCGCTGGTCACCCTGGATGAGGGTATCAAGAAGTCGGTCAAGTGGACGCTGGAGCAGGAAGCGGGTGTTGATAAGAAGCAGTAGTTTTGAAACTGGAACGAAAGTATGGTATGGTCTTGGTGGTCTTTGGATGGATGGATGGATGGAGGAACGGGTGGATAATCGATGGGGCGTTGCGCTGGAAGGGAGATTTTTCTTGCGTTAATTATGATGTATGCGACCTTTTTGGGGGATTTATTGAGCGTTGACCGACCGTGTAAGAAAAAAGGCGGGAGATCATGGAAGAAATGACCCTCCCCATGAGGCATGTATAAGCGGTTTATCGTACCTTTTGCTGTCTAATATATTAATGGCAAGCCGAGGCGTTGGTTAGATATTTAAAATTTAGTTTGTCAGTTTGTACGACTCACACAGCATAATACTTTGTTATTCAATGCCCATGCCATATCACACCAACTTAGTTTGTTAAACTCATAACTTCATATTTGAGCGATGGATTGACTGGCCTAGGTAAATTGGTTTAATCATTGTCTGATACTCGCCGTCCCGCCAAAGTTGCAAACCCTACCAAGAGACAACATCATATACAAAGCAAGATCAAACGGACAGGACAAGAAAACAAGAAACACACACAAAAGCGAACAGCCTACCTAATGTTATCCAGTCCAGATCAATACCCCCGTACCCAGCCCGCCCAGCCCGGCTGCCCTGACGGCACAGACAAAACACGGCCCTCCCTCCTTTCTGATCACCGCATTGCGGCCGCGCTCAGAACACCACGCCCTCGCCAACGCCTCGGCCCCCTTCCCTGTTGCATTGATCACCATCACCGGTGCCTCACCCTCATTCTCGTCGAGATCGGCCTCCGGTGTATGCTCCTTCAGCCGCTCGATAGACCAGATATTCCGGTAGTATCTCAGCTCACGCATGTGGACCTCATGGGAGCCGTCGCCCTTGGGCCCGGGGTGACAAGCAGGCGGGATGACAAAGATGGGGTTGGTGTAAAGCTTGTAGGTGATGGGGTCGGGTGTGTTGTCGTCGCGGCGGAAGACAATGCTGGCACGGTATTCGGTCTCGTTTTCGATATCCAACAAATCTGAAGAGTCGTTGTCCGGAGAAGAGGAGGAGGCGGCCTTCTGGGCGATGTCGGTACGGAGGGGAAGTTTGGTGAGTTTGATCGATTCGATGGAGCAAGTGCTGATGTCGCGCACCGGCGGCTCCGGGATGATCCATTTGGACGAGTCCTTCATGTCAGCAAGGTAGGGATCGATTTCCTCGTTGGGCTGGATCCGGGTAGCCGAGTAGTAGGGATTGTGGTGGCCGCCAAGATGGATGATGCCGTCGGCCGAGTCGGAGTGGTGCTCGATGGGAGCGACGCGACGGGTTTTGATGCGGATGTGGCGAGGTTTGGTGGGTACCTCGAGGGAAGGTTCGAAGTCGACACGCGGGCAGGGTCCGATCCAGCCGCAGAGGGAGATCACACCGGGCAGACAACCCAGCACACGGCCCAACACCGTTCTGACCCGCCAGTATGAGCGCGTGGGCAGTGACAGGCCGCAGTCGTAGTAATGGGCAATGCCGACCTTGTCCCTGAGGCTCGGAGTGCAGAGGATCAGCGCTGTCATGATCTTGAAGGCGAACCATTTTCCTGGGAGAGTGATCCCAAAGAGCCAGTCATGCAGGTGGATGTTAAGGGTACTGCCACTACGGAGGGCGCTGTACGCATCTTCGGCATAGTCGCGGACCTCGTTGATGTAGGGCCACTTGATGCGCTCCGCGAAGTGGAGGAGGCCCTCAACCTGCTGCTCGTGTACGAGCGAGTGCAGCTCCAGTGTCTTGCCCATGATCTCCCAGTCTTCGTCGAGAAAGGCGGATCGCAGGTTATGCGCCTTCTCATCGTCAGGTTCCTCGTTGATGGCCTTAACCGCTTCCTTGATTCGTGCCTCGGCATCCGCGAGTCCTTTGCGCATGGCTGGGCTCCCATCCTTGCCGGCTACCCTCAATGCCCTCTCGTATGCCTTCTTTGCCCGCTTTCCCTGTCCCTGCTTGAGAATGGCCATACCCATGCGGGACCACGCCTTGGCGTATTTGGGGTCAAGTTGGGTCGCGACGTAGGCGTCCTCCTCGGCCGCTTCGAAGTTGTCTATCCCGATAAGCGCTGCTGACCGGTTGCATCTGTACACGGCGTTACCGAGGTCGATCTTCATGGCTTCCGTGTACAAATCGACGGCCTTCTGGTATTCACCGTGCTTCATGGAGTCGTTGCCATTCTCTTTAAACTCTTCAGCTTTCGCTTTTTCCTCGGCCGTCTCTGGTCTTTCCAGGCCTTCCGTCTCGATCTTTTGGTCGGCGAGGACGATCTTCACGTGTTTGAGCCACAGATCGGATACGATAAGGCTGGCAAGAATTCGCGGAGTAAATCCCAAGTGGCCGCTCTCGTAGTGCTTTAACCTCACCGCCAGCTCCCAGCTCAGGATGATCTGCCGGAGGAAGTCCCAAATGCCGATGCAGTGGTCGCTCGCAGGGCTCGCCCATTGCAAGCCAACAGTGGATTCCGTCAGAAAGTCGGCAAAGATGTCGGTGCGGTTCATGAGGTCGAAGAGATTCCCAATCCAGCGTTTTGGGTCTTTCGCGGCGTTCTGGTCGTAGTAGACGATGCCGAGAGTGCCAACAAACTCCTTGAGATTTAACTCCTCCGTCGTTGGGCTCCATCCGAACTTGCCTGACTTTGTTTGGATCTCGTTCAGCCGGCGCAACAGTCTGCAAGCACGTAAAACCGGGAGCTTTGAACGGTTGACAAAGATAGTCTGCTCCCTTGGTTTTGTTTCCTCAAAGTCCCAGCATTCGAGTCCGAAACCTTCCACCGTAACAGTCCCGGGATTGACATTCTCTAGCTTGACGTGGCTCTCGGGATCAAGTAGTACGTAGTCCTCTGAGTCGGGTGACTCATACTTGTCCCGGCGGTGCTTCATCATGTACTTTTTCCTCTTGTACAGTTCTGAAATCGGGCGTCAGTCAACCATTATAACCCTGCCGATGGGGGGGTCGTATTACCAAAAGCCGCGTGCGACACGCCTACAAATCCCTTTTCGCTCTCCACCCACACAGGCGGATCCCTATCATGCTTTTCGCCGTCCCAGTAGACAATAGCCGAGACGTGGGCAAGGCCGGAATAGGGCCCGAAGATTCTCGTGGTCAGCGCACCTGAGTTCTTCTTGGAGACAAACAGCTCTAGCTCACCCAGCCGCTTCTCCAACTCGGTCATTTTAGGTCCTGTCTGCTGGCCCCCCTCTCGATCATCTCGTCTGATTTCCTCGTCTGCTTCCTCTTGTGCTTCCTCTTGTGCATTTCCAACGTTCTCGACCGTGGCTTCGCTATCCGTATCGCTCCGAGCTCCCGACACAGACAGCAGCTCGGTCCTGGCCGACAGCGACACGCCCAGTTCGTCGAGCCGTATGCTCACGCGCTCAGACAGTGCCTCATGCTCACCGGCCGTCGCCTGCTGCAGGAGGGCCAATTCGCGTATCCCCACGGCGGCGTCGATGTCGCTCCTCATGGCCTCGGCCGCCCGCGCTTGGGCGTCGGGAAAGAGGCTCTCGAGGCTATCGTTGAAGCCGCGCAGTTCGGCGACAAGCACCATGAACTTTTTGCGGTCGCGCACTGCCCATACCGTCCTTCGCGTGAGCGGTGTATCACGTTGCCGGTCCCGCGCCACCTTGCGCAGGTTTTCGTAGGCACGCTTGAAGACGCCATGGAGGATGCGCTGTGTCTGCGACGGCGGAAGATTCGTCTCTTCGGATTGCAAGACGATCGCGGCATCGGTACTACTGTAGGGCTGCAATCCGTATCGATCCTGGAGGCGGCTTGTGTCTTCGAATGCGTGCTGAATGCAGCTGAGGAGACGGATCACGGCGGTGCGTATATCCTCACGGTTGAGACGTGGATCTGGCCTTGGATTCGGACCTTCGTTCGATGCCTGAGTGTCTCCGGCACCCGAGCTCTGTGGAGGCTGGTTCGAGTCGCGTGACACTACTAGGCTCTTTAGCCCAACGGCGTCGCCCCAGCAGACCAGCCGGACACGCTCAACCTCGAACTTGACATTGAGAATCTCGTAGTCCATGCCATACTGCCGCGAAGAATCGACCAGCTCATAAATCGTGACAGCGGTCTGCCACAGAGCAGCGACGCCAACAACTAGTCCTGCAACATCCGTCATGGCGCTGATGCATTGGCATTGATCTTCAATGAGCCTGGCGTGCTATGCTCTGCTCCATGTTCCTGAGTTCAATGGTCCAGGGCTTCATTCTCTATTTGACGTAGAGGTATTTAGGGATGTCTTCGACGCGTCGATCCTAACAAGGCACGGCCAAATAGATCGCCGATTGGCGGCCTCGTAAGGTGCCTCATGCAGCATGGGAGGCTATGCTATACACAGCCTCATTTGGTGCGCGAGCCATAGTACGGAGTAGCTAAGGAGCTAAGTAACCTCATCCCGATCCACCATAACGGTATGCCATCTCTTTTTCATCCCAACAACAGTGAGAACAGAACAAAGAACCGGGAAAATAACAGGAATACATCACACCGCCAATGCATGGCTTCAAATTCTTGAACAACACAACTACTCCAAACATCTCCCTCCAATGGGGAGGAGGGGGGAGGAGGAACTAAAGCTAGGCCGATCTGGCCAGGCTGAAAAAACCCTCATCCTCTAAACTTCTTCCCTACCCCATTCCATTCCCCCTTTCCTTCCCTCCATGCACCCATCCATGCGTCCATCCATCCCAATCCCAGCCTTCGCATCCAGCCATACACAGATAGGTCCTTTGAACCCAAATCCCAAATCCCAAATGCCAATCCCCATACCCCCATAATCCCCGTTCCGTTCCAATCACCCCCCTCCCACAATACAACTAAATCCCACAAGAGCTTCGAGCCCAGCCCATCTCGGTCTACCACCAGCCATTCTTTACCCTAACAAACCCCGTATCAGACAGGCAGGCAGGACTAAAACACCACCCACCACTTTGTTCCTGGGCCCCGGGCCAACCCCCAAAACAACAACAAACCCCAAATATAGCTGCTGTGGAACTAAACAGACCCCCATTTAGTCACACGACTGCTCGCACTCATGAATATAGCACCCACCACAAACACGAATGAATGTTGTGCGTTTTGTCTGTTAACCCCCGATCCCCCCACTCATCCCGGGCTCAAACAAACAAGACAACCAAATCATGGCGGAAGACTAAGACAACAACAAAACCAAGGGGGGGTATGGAAAACGGTCTCTTTCTCTCCACTCTCTCTCTTTTTCTTTTTTGACTCCTCATGACTTAGGTCGGGACGGGGAAAAAAGAGAAGGATATCGCTCGTGCAAGTACGTCAAGTGAGCCTTAGGAAGGAATGAGGGGGGGAGAAGCAGAGGAAAACGAAGGCAGTTGGAGTGAAAAGAAGATGAAGAGGGTTGAAAACAAAAGTTGGGAAAAAAACGCCGAGCAGCCATGCTTGCTTCATTTGTGTACTTGCAACCGGTGAAGAGTGCGTGCAAAAAAAAAAAAAATCCGGGGGGAAAAGAGTAGAAGAAAGGGACCAGGGCAAAGATATAGCAGGGGGAAGAAAAACTCCGTCTACACCACCACCGAGACCAAGCCAAGCCAAGCCGAGCCGAGTCAAACCAAAACCCAAACCGGATCCCGCTCCTCTTCTTGATACCAAGGGAGAAAAGAAGCAGAGAAAGAAGCAAGCAGCCCTTTGGAGCTGTCCCCTTCGAGCCTTCAATTCGAAACATCCATCACTGGCCAGTCCGCCTCGACGGACCAGCGGCAGAACCACGACCGCTAGCGCCACCAATCCTCTAGACAGTGCCGGTTGTCAGTCCACTGTTCTGCCTGCCCCATCCCGAATTCCGCCAGTCTCCCCGCTGCTGTTGCTGCTGTTGCTGCTGTTGCTGCTGTTGCTGCTGCTGAGATTGGGATTGCGGTCCTTGTGGCTGGCCACGACCGGCACCGGCATTGTCGGGGGTCGCTGCTGCCTGGCGGTCAAATTGCCCGTAAGGAGACTGCTGAGATGGCGGGGCGTCGTAGGGCCCCCCACGGTTTGGTGGTGGCGTGCCGGTGTGGGAAGGTCCACCGTAGCTTACTGACGGGTCTTGGATGGGTCGGACGCTGCTTTCCTGTTGCCATTGAGATGGGTCGGTTTCGATTCGTCTGGGCGGCGGTCGGCTGGGGATCTCGTGGCGGCCGACGATCTCGGTGACTTCGGCGTATTGTCGGGGCCCGAGGCCTGTGGCGGTCCGGTCGGAGAATTTCTTGAGGATTTCCTTGGTGGTTAGGTCACCGGTGGCATTGAATAGGCCTTGGTCGTTGAGAAGGTCGACGAGTTCATCGGGGACCTAACGGAAAAATGGATTAGTCCTGATTCATAGGTATAGAAGAAAAAAGAGCGAGACTCAGAGCGAAAGAGAGCAAACTTACCAAACACAGTTCCCCAATGTTCGCGATCAACATCTCAACCGCTTCGATCGCAAACATTGGATCGCTATCAAGCCCCAGCGTTTTGTTCCTATCAAAGAGAACATTGGGGGCAATGACGGTCGCCAAGTTCTTGACGTCCATCTTGGACCCGGACTCGTCATCGACCTGATGAAATGATCCGACCCATTTGACGAAGCAGAATAGGATTTCTAGGCAATCCCGATTCGGCTTCGGCAGCAGGCAACACGTCAGATGAAGACAGTACCTCATCTTCTGCTCGTCTTGTATCTTTGCGGCCGCCAGCCAGAGACGGTAGAGTTTGTGGGTCATCAGCGGATCTGGTAGGTCACGCAGGTAGCGCTTCAAGAGGGCAGCGACCTGGATGACATGGGCGGAGCTGAAGTCGACTTCTTCTTCCTTGTCAAGCTTTTCTACCATCTCGTTGAGCTTCTTGATGTTTCCGTTCTTGCGGAACACACCCTCGACAGAGAGATCCATCTGCTTCATGGACGAGATAATATCGTCCACGACAGCGGGAATTCGCAGCGTGCCAGGCCCGACACCGTCCGTGGACTCTGCCCCATCTCGCTCGATGATAACCTCCAGGGGAACGCCAAAAACGCCCTTCTTCTTCACGTTCTTTCGGCCGTCGTTCTTGAACGCCTTGCCGATGTTCTTCCAGAATGTCGCGGGCTTCTTGCTCTCGATGAACCCGAGAAGCTCCTCCAGCGTGAATTCAGACTCCACCATGGGGTGCATCGTGAGAACAGCAAGATGCCTCACAATAAAGTACTCCAGCCCAGAAAGCTCAGAGAAGTACCGCCGGCCGCGTAGCGCAGGTGGTTCACCCAGCCCGCGAGTCCCAGCCCCTTTCCCGTCTGAGAGGCTGCGTTGATGGACATTATTACCTCCGGCGGGTTCGTTAGCCCCGAACTGGGGATCGGTAGCGGGGGAACGCAAAAGCTCCTGTCGTGGTGGGGGGTATCGCTGCTCTCTCGCCTGCTCGGCAGCGATAATCTTGGGAATGTCGTCGAGCGTGATCGCATCCTGGTTGGGCAACATGATGTCCTCTTCATCGATCGGGCCCCGTTCCTCGACGATCTGGAAGCCCTTGTTAAAGCCGCCGTCCCCAGCGCCGCCTCCGGCTGACCCCGGCCGTACGCTGCTGCTCTCGGGCCCATCCAGGATCCGGGAGGTGCGAGCTTTCCTAAAGCTCGATGACAGGTGCTTGTCCAGGCGGGTGCTCTTCAGCCTCTTGACATCATTGAGAGCGCTCTCGTAGGACGACTCTCGGTGGTGTCTTGGGTACTGGTTACCACCGTATGAACCCTGACCTTCTGCGCCCTCTCCATTCGAGTTTTCGGCGTAGGACGGAATCGAGCCGTTGACGCGGAGAATCTCCAGGAGTCGAGCCAGGGCCACCTGGAGCAGAAAGACATATTGCTGTAGTTTGGTGACGTGTTCAAATGGCGGCGCAGTGGTGGGAGAGCTCGGCTCGCAGGAGCTGCAAAAGATCTTTGCATCATATGGGCTCAGCCGTGCCTCTTGGAGGTTTCGCCCCAGATCCTTGCCGCATCGAGTGCAGCCGATGCACGCAAGGTGCCACCGGTTATCGTCTATCTTGGCGCACTCGTCTTCGATGGGCTTTCGGCACGCAGCACATTGGTCCGAGTCATGGGCGGAGAGCCTCGACATGCCTGTTGTTAGTTGCAGCGTCGTGGTCGAGTTGTCGTCCGTTTTGAGCGTCTCGAGGTCGTTGAGATCGTCGAGGAAGCGGTATAGGCCATCGGCATTCTTGCGTTCCTTTTCTATCCGGAGCGCCCCTTGGAGGCAAATCCGGATGAGGAGCTTCAGGTAGTGTGCGAGGCCGGTAACGAGAGTCAACAAATCTTGAGTGACACCGGGTTTCCGCGCGCCCCCGTCCTGGGTCTTGGAGAGCAAGGAAAAAAAGGCAACAATCTTCTTGCAGAGAAGTTTGGCTTCTCGACCATACGCAAGACCTACGTGATTTGAAACAAGTTAGCGATCACAACTTCAAGCCCCGGTGTAAAAAGAAGCACAGCACGTACTGTCGATGTTGAGCCCCGTCATCGCGGAATCCAGCCTGTCGGCCGAGCGAAAGAGGATGTCGACGTGGAAGATAAACCTCTTAGCAACCATGACACCGTCAATGTACGCGCCATTGCTGACATGCAAGAGCATGTCGGAAATACAAGCTGCGGATGACTCTTCAAACGTCGACAAGACGCTCCATATCCGGAAAACCTTCTCCTCCATCCGTTCCTCCTCTTCCCGGATCAGCTCACGGCCCTCTCGGTCGTCCTGAGTGGGACTGATCACCTCCTGTGGTGGGTTGAGGCGGACATTCCAGAACTTATGGATCATGTAACACTCTGGATGCCAGTGCTGGTTCTGGCCGTTCCGGAAGATCTCGACGAACTGCTTAAGAATGGAGGCCTGGCAGCCATTGCAGCGTTGTGCGAACTGGGTGGAGTAGTGATAGTGGCAGTACACTTGGCCGTCGTGCTCGTAGTAGCTGTCCTGGGCGCCAAATACGGTGGGGCATAGGGAGCAGGTGAAGTGGTCGACGTGGTATTTGCGCTCAAGGGCTGTGATGTAGGACCCCCGCAGTGCTCCGCCGCATTGGTGGCATAGTAACCCGAGTCGGCGGAAGTAGTCGGTCTCGCACAGAGGGTATTGCCCCAGGCCGTTATTGTCGTCGGCGGGGAAGAACTTGGAGGCGACAATCTGACCACAGTCCTAAAAGACAAACGAACAAACATTTAGAATCAACAGGCGCCCTCTAGACAAGACTCGTCCCGTCCCGGTCTTTGGGCCAAACTCACCCTGCATTTGAAGCAGTCCAAATGGAACGTCCCATCCAGCGCTCGCACGAACTGCCCCGTCAGTGGCTCGCCGCATTTCTTACATGTGCGCACTTGGCCGCTGGCGGACCTTGATCCTCGAGCCCGTGACCTATTCCGTTCTCCGCTCCGCCTCGATTCGGTATCGGTATTCTCGGCGCTCAACGAGGGCGACCCGGGTGGCCGGGCGCCCTGGTTCCCGCCAGGTCCGCCATTGTGCCGGGGCGGACCCGGGGTAAGGGTTGTCGGGTCTTGATCGGTCCGGAATGGAATCTCAGTGCCAGGCGCAAGAGCATGGCCCCAATCACCGCCACTACCCGGACCGCCATAATCGTATCCGGCCATCGTAGACTGAGGTCCTTCAATCCACCCACTTTAGTTTGTTCGCGCCCACCATGTGGGCTTCTTTGCCTTTGGGAGTGGGAAGGATGCGGCTGTTGCACAGGGCGCGAGAAACGGCGCGCAGGTCTGGCGGATGAGGGGATGGTTGTTGAGCAGCGGAAGCGGGGGCCACTTCAAAGGATCCAGCAGCAAAGTGACTCTGGAAACTTAAAAATGGAAACACGACTTCCGCCAAATTATCGCAAAGAAATGCACGCCGGCGCAGCGATAATGATCGGCCCTAGGACAAGGAGCGGTCGGAATCGTACAGTCGACGGTCGGATAATTTAAGGTTGGTCGCGAGTCGCTGGCAGGTTGCGAGATGTGGATGTGGTCAAAGCAGAAGGGACGGCGTTGACGAAGGAATTGGGCTGGTAGGTATTTGGTAAGGTTCCTGCGGGGGAGTCGATGCAGACGAAATTGGTGCAGGCACTCGGCGCAAGTCCAGTTCTCGTCTCGTCTTATGGTCTAGGTTGCAGTTCGTTGAATCCAAGGCTTTAGGGTGTTGGGGCAGGGTTCCGGCGAAGTAACAAAAGAGAATTCAGACGAAACCAAAATACAAACACTCGGTCGGAACCTGTGCATACACAGGCGCGACAAATGGCTTGTTGAGTACCAAGTCACTATGCCCGGGTCGGGTATTTGGTGACAAAAGACGGAGTGGATGTTCAGGAGGTCGGGTTGCACGATCCACTCTCACCTCTGGGCATTCCGGGCCAAACAGCAGCGATCGACCAAGCCCCCGCCAGAGACGGAGTGTTAATTTCCAGGCTTTGTCGTGTATCCGTACTGCGAAATTGCCCAAAATTGGTGGGTCAAAGAAGGCCTTTCCAGGTTGTGAGTCCGCTGGTCGTTCCTTCCAGGTTCCCAGCGGAGTGCTAGCCGAGTAAAACAGGCATGCACATCACAAGTGGTCCATGCCCGTTCCGAGAAATTTTGACAATTTCATCTCTCCTGTGTTTCTGTGGTCTTCCGGAACGTTACATATACAACATTTGGTAGACCCTACGACTCAGCCGGGGCAATCCGCCCCGGCACATCTTTCTGAAATCCATGACAGCAACTCGCAGTTCCAAACACCTGTCGCCAGAACCGGGGTGCCTATAATTAGGCCCCGAAAACACCCCAGACCGCCGGGAACTGCCCTCGTTCCTCCCAACCTCACCATTTGTCCCCTGTCCCGCACCAGCGGGCGCTCGTCGCCAGCTTGGGAGATTACCCGACCCCCCGCCAAGGCAGGCACGGCAAAGCGACCGTGCCTGCAAACATCGAACAACTATCTTTTTTTTTACCGCGAAGAGGCTCAAAATACGAACAGTTATGGAATATTCTACGAAATCATTTTCACTCCCGCATCACCACACTCAGCTTGCACTCAAAGTCCCAGCTCTGAGGAGCGGGCCTTTTTCTCCGTTTGGCTCGAGAAACCCTAACTCAAATGAAGAATGGATTCTAGTGAGGAGATGTGCGTAGATGTCACCACGTCATCTCGCAGCGGAGGCTTTTGATCTGTTCCTTGGTTTCACATTGTCCGAGTTGAGTAAGCTCCCCACATCCACGCTGAATCATTGACATCTGACGCTCTCCGAAACCCGACTCCATATCAAACTATTCTGTGGTATCGCTGAGTAAGTCTTGGGTTCTGACCACCCATCCTGTAGCATTTACTCATCAACTCTCCCATTTGTCTTCTTCTCCGTCATTCCCTATTGCCACCCATTGGGACTTGATATCACAACCCGGCCTTTGGAGGTTTGACCAGCTTTCTCAATCTCTTCTCGATGATCTCCCGCCCGCTCAACTCATCCCAGACTCGGTGAGGTGCATCCACGATGTCCCAGTGTTTTGTATTTCCGGTGAGGTTGCTCAGGTCGCGTTGCTATCTCCTAATTAGCCAAACGAGTTCTTCAAGTTACGCAAGAAGGGGCATCAAGGACAAACAAACCTTGTCCTCCCAGTCACTGTCTTTGCGTATCTTCTGGCCGGAACTGATCACCACCACCGGCGTGTCGCGGTCCTGAATAGCGCGGCTAGATACGACGTCGCGCCTCGTGAGCGACTGAGCCACAAGGCTCTCCTGGAGTTTGGCGAAAATGGTATCCCCCGACTGATACGAGGAACCACCCCAGACTCTGTCCACGGCCCGCCGACCCCGGAGGATGGCCCCGGGAATACGGTCGAACCCACAGGGCGAAATCACACCCCGGAGCCAGAGGAAAAAACCACGTCCAGGGGAGCCTATGCGTGGGAGAAGGTCCTCGTGAAGGGGGTCAATCATGAGGAGACCGCGGACTTGGCCACCATGTCGGGAACTAAAGACTCGCGAGTAAATGGAACCAATACCGGCGCTGACAAGGACCCATCTGGAAAAGCCGACATGTCAGTGCTCGGGTTTCCATGGCGGGTTGTACAGAGATAACGGTAGGAATCACTTACGGTCCTTCTTCCCCAGCTCGAGAGAGAGCCTCGCTCAAGCCATCGGAGGCAATGCCAGCAGAAAATGGCGATGGCGCGGTATCGCTCTGTTTGCTTGTCAGAATTCCGTGATGATACAACAAGACTCGGCTCTAAACATACCCAAGCCATACCAGGGCGATCGGCGAAACAAAACCGGCTAATCGAGCCGTTCTTGACGGCGTTTTCGGCGAACTGCCATAACCCTTGCTCGACAGGGTCCTCGCCCCCTTCGAGCAGAACCGTCGTCGCCTTCTCCCCAGCGGCATCAGTCTTCTCGCCGTAACAGTATAGATGAATCTGATACCGATCGCCGTCCACCCAATACTTTTCCCCAGGCGGTGCCAGGCCGAGATCGATCGCGCGCAGCGTCAAGGTGAGCGTCATCAACACCACCACGATAGCAATCGCCGTGAGCGCGATGGTCGACAGCAGCACCTCAGTCCACTCTGTTACGGTCCGCCTGCTCTCCGGCCGTCCGGTCAAGCGCTCTTCCTCCTCCGCCTTACCCCACTGCACCGCACGGTCCGCCGCCACGAACCAGATCGCCATGACCGCACCCCAGACCACACTCGCGATGCCGACCCACAGCTCGGCGTGCCGCAGCCCGGGGACCGCCAGGATGACGATGGCGTCCACAAACAGCAGCACGGCATTGATAATACTGAGGATCCGCGCCGCCTTGCTCGGGACAGAGAAAAACAGCAGCGAGACTATCAACGTCAGCAGCGCCACGGAGGCGTAGGCAAACGCGAAGAAGGGCGAGCCCCGGACGTGGAAGCCGGGCGGAGTGATGAAGACCGAGATGACCATCAGCAGCCACCAGACGAAGGCGACGCAGGTCAGCAGCACGGTGATCCAGCGCACGAAGCGGACGGTCCACAGGTTGTAGGGGGACACGGCGGGGTCGTCGGGCGAGAGGAAGGAGGCGGTGCTGTCGACTCGGTTGGGCAGGAGCCGGGTGTGCTCGTCAACACGGCCATTGCGGCGGCCGGAGGGCGAGGTCTCGTCCTCGTCCTCGTCGTCGGCGTCGCGCCGGGACCGGAAGGATTTCATGGTGTTGCAGTGTTGAGCCGTAATTGACTTAAAAGTACCGGCGGCGGAAGAATGCGCAAATCGCTGTAGTCGTCGATGTGTGGAAGTTGGGGTTCCTCCCAACTCTCAAGTTGATCAAGGTTTTGTTCATGTTCCTCTGTCTTTTGTTTCGAGACAGAAGACCGCTTCTCCATTCTTTTCTCCATTCTTTTCTTTTAAAGGCCCAAGTTCTCTCTCCATATTTCCCCAAGTCGTTATCAAATACGTCATGATCCGAAAATCGTCAATGGTGGTTCTCAGCAGCTGATTGGCTGGCTCCACGGAGCGATTGCGGCAGATCGCCCACTAGGCTGGGTCACAGCGCCCGTGCGTTCAACCTTTGCTTGTCGGCTCCCAGTCCTCTAGGATGTTCCATATAGAAATTTAAGGAATCTGATGCTTGTGCACATGTACACTACACTACTAGTTTACGTGTATGCAGTCTGTGAATGGGTTTTAAAGCGGTGGACCGTAACTCTACTTCAGCGCTTCAGATGATATTTACTCATCATCGAACTTCGCGTGAAAGCGAAAGGAACGCTCTCTTGTCGTGTCTTTGCTTGATTTGAATGAACCGGTAGCACAGCTCATGAAATTCGAGAATTTTATTCCTGTCATCACTACGTGTAGTGTAGACAGCCGCAGAGCCCCAGTACCTCTGGGGCTCGAAACTGCGGCTTGCAGCTTTTGTTTCATTGCGGCAACCTCAGCCTTGGGCCAGAAGGCACAATCCATGCATCATCTCGGCATGTGAGACGGGCTGGGGCTGGGTGGCTGTTGAATTTTATTGGTCAGACAGCTGCAGTGCGCAAGGCAACAGTGGGGTCGAGCGTGTGCAGTGGCGGGCGCAAGCTTACCTTTCACCCCACTCGAATCTCGACTCCAATTCTTTCCCATTTTCGCCATCTTCAAAAAAAGTTCCCAACATTCCTTGAATGTCCTTACGCTGTCCCGGGCCACTTCCCGTGGCATGACCGATCTCGCCAGGAGCCAAGATTAGCTCCGAGGCAACAGCAACCTCGTAACCATGCCGGCGCTCACCGTCGACACCAAAGCTCCCACTGCGCCGGCCGCGACGACAGCAAATCCACCACGTGCTTCAACCTCGTCGCGTGCCGCATCACCGTCACGACCAGATGTCAGCCCCATCACTCCCACGCAGGAATCGGCGCAACTTCCACAGCCCGACGATGGCGCCGGCGCCGGCCACGGTTCCTCGATGACGACACAAGACTCCATCCCCGACTTTGCGCGCGGCCGACCGCACTTCACGCACACCACCCAAACCGACCAGGTCGGCTTCGTCCCACCAGCCGCGCCACCAATCGACTTTGACTCAAACCCCGACGTGCTAGCGCTGAAGAGCGCGATCTCGATCCTCCAACTCCAACGCGCGCGCGCGGCCGCCGACATCCAGTCGCTCAGTCGCATACGGGACGCAGCGCTCGCCAACCCGGAAGCGTTCACCGCGGATCTCGCGGCCGGCAAGGTGCGGGTGGAAGGGGACCCGTTGTTCACCGGGTCGCGGGCCAGCCGCGGAGCAGCTGCGGACGACGATTCCGATTCCAGCGATGATGACTCCGACTCGGGATCCGAAGGCAACGAACACGAAAAGGAGGATGGCAGTGGTAACGGCATTGGTGGTGATAATACTAGGCAGCAAGCCACGCCCGAATCCGAGCCCAAAGCCAGTACCTCCAACACCGCCGATGGCGAAGATACACCCATGCCGGCCGCACCCGGCACATCATCATCAACAACACAACCGAACCGCAAAACCAAACAACAAAACCCCAACGACTCATCACACTCCCCCAGCACAACCGCACCAACTCCACCCGTCTGGCGGCAACCCCTCCCCAAGCCCCAAAACATCGTCCGCGCTCCACCTATAAACTGGGCCCAATACGGCATCGTAGGCGAATCCCTCGACAAGCTCCACGCCGAACAACTCGCCGCACCCACCCCCGGAGCGCCCATGACCCTCGGACAGGGCGGGGCCTTTGAGTTCCGCGCCGGTGGGAACCAGAACCAGGTCCCTAACCAGGCCAGTGCTAGTCCAGGGACCACACCCGGTGGTGGTGGAACACGGGGCGGAGGAGAAACAACAAGGGGGGAGCAGCCGTCGCCGCCACGACGGTTGGTGGGCGTGGCGTCGCCGTATAACCCGCTGAGAGACAAATTGGATAAGAAAGGAAAGGGGGGAAAGCGCTGAGACTTATTTCTTCCATCTTTTTTATTATTTTATACCGTTGCCGTTATGATGTATGGATGGCTTTTTTATGGGTTATGACCGAGAGGTGAACAAAACGAAAGCGTGGGAATTAGTAACGTTATGGATGAGTGGGATGCATAGCATGGCGTTTTTTGTCTTTCCGTTATTGTTTTGTCTCCCCTTCCTTTTGGATCAAGGTCACAGTTTCAAGGGGAAACGGGTGACCGCATACGAATCATTATCGAGTTAGCATGACAGAATCATGAAATCACATGTGAAACAAATGATTAGCTTCAACACTCCTAAATATGCCCTCATGCATCAGAGAACATTTCGTTTCATTGACGTACGCTATTTTGGCTACCTACGCATCGCAACCGAATTTGGTTCTGTATGTTGTAAGAGGTGCGGGGAAGAACGGCAAATACAAGCTGACCAAGCCCAAGCCAATGCCTGCAGGGTAAAGAGACGATAGATAACCTGGAGCAAAGACAAAAGATAGGGGAAGGGGATAAACAGCAGGCATAGTATCTACACACACCCACAGCCTCCTTTGCCTTCGGGATAGGTGGCCTTCGCTAGTAGCCCCCCCTCATAAGGAAAGGAAAGGGCAGAGAAGCAGTCTTCAAATGTGATATCGTTGTCGAGCACAGGGCCGATGAGTGTTCCGACCATCACGATCCACCCGGAAAGGTCAAAAGAACGCAAAGGGCAAAAGAAGAAAGAAAGACAGACAGATAGAATGAACCCCAGAACACGCGTGAAACTCCATATCCGACTGAACCGGTGGTTGCCCCCACCTAGCCTCCCCCGATCCGCCCTCGTGCCTTGTTCCCTTGCCCCACCCCTTAACCTCCAAGATCATGTCCGAACGCCAAACGGCTTGGTTTGGATTTTAGTAGAAGCCCAAGCAAGCAATGCCGTGTCCGAAGAGCCGAAGAAAACAAAAGGATGCCCCCATGCCGAAGGGGATTGCAGATTCAGTGTTCAAAATGGAGAGCTTAAAAATCCCTGATCGCCTTGGGTTAGCTATCAAACGCACTAAAAATTCTCATTGGCCTTATGTATCGATCACACTTACTCCATCGACTGCTGAACCGACCTGCGCAGACGTCGATTGTATGACCGCCGGTCTTCCGAAGAGCCCCAGTATAGTTTGAATGCCTCGGGGTGCACCAATGTGCGGGGGTCGTAGGGCGGGTGGTCCTCTTCTAGGGCATCGATGATGGCCTCGATATGTGTCTTGACATCCTCACGGCGGCTGGCTGGAGCTACGTAGCATGGTGTGCCGTCGACGGCGATGCGATGGTGGAATAGGCGTGTCTCAAACTTGATCCGTGGCTGTTCCTCGGGGAAGCGCGGGCTGAAGAATAGCTTGGCTCGGAACAGGCCGCCGTCCAGGTTCGTCATGGGCTTTCCGAAATAGGTGAGCACCCACGTGAACGGGTTGTTATCCTCTAGCTCCAGATTGTGGGCAGCGCCGGAGCGCTTGAAGGACTCGACGATCTGCTCAAACTGGCGCTGGAGGTTGACCGCAACAGTGGACTCCTTCGCCTTCGCTAAGAGGCCCTCCGCAGCCCACGCGCTCGACTCCGAATCCAAGGCCTGCTTGATCGTATGAAGTCGGCGCTCGAGTTCGCTGTAGTTGAATTTGCCCTCCATCGTGTTGCTCGAGCCCTCGAAAGGCATGCGAACAAAAGCCTGGCCCTCCTTGGTTTCCTCCTTTCCTTTCTGCACTGCGGCGAGGTACGAGTCGAAGTACCATAGGAATCTTCGCTTGCACAGGTCCTTGAACGGCTCGAACGGGATATTCGACTCGTCCTCAACGGTATCTATGTCAAGGTCGTAACTCTCTTTTGGAGGCTCTGGTGGGGGTACGGCCCCGTCGGCGCCGATTTTGAGGTACTCCTCCAAGCGTTGAATCACGGAGATCCTGAGAGTTTCGTGGCGGATCTGTACCTATGTTAGCCCCACAAGCTCCGGGTAACCGCAGGCTGCAGTATCACCTTCTGCACATAGTCCTTCTGGTTCTTCTTATCAGACGCCTCGTTGGCATCCTCGAAACCAGGCTCGTTCTCGTAGGGGTTTGTTGACATCAGGCTCTGAATCGAGAGAAGGATGGACTCCAGGCCTTGCGCGGCCGACCACTCTTCGCCCCGCTCCCCGCGCCATGTTCTATGTCATGTTAGCCCCTCATACAGCAACCAAGGCATACGCCTGGCGGAAGGCATTTGGTATTTACCCAAGAATCGAACTGAACTTTGTCAGCCTACATTTCACAGAGGCAACATGAAGCGGTGTTTTGACTTACAGGCACACCCTGCCATTGGCATAGATGTTGGGGTTGAACCGACACCGGCCGCCGTTGGTTGTGATAGCATTCACCTGCGGCGACTTGCGTGGGTATTCTAAGCGGAGTTAGCTTCATGCTTAGACGCTTAGGCGCTGGCATCTCTCCCCGCAATGGCATGATACCTTTGTTGAACTTGAAGGCGAACTGTTGTTATGTTAGTGCGATTAACCCCCGAGAAGCTGTAACACGGCAACCTTACCTCGAAAAATCCGAACTCATATGGGGTCTCGTGAGGGCCGATGATTAGTGCCTTCACGTTCCGGACATCAATGTCTCGGCAGGCAACGGCGAGCGCTGAGGCAATCAAAGTTAGAGATTTCAGAATGAGTGAACACCAAACGGCCCGGAGCCGTGGAGTACGTGAGGGGATTGCCTACAGAGATCCGAGTTCTTCTGGAGATCGCTCAACTCCTGCAAACCGGCAGCGGCGATATCGCCATGAGGGTCAGCCTTATACTCCTCGCCGAACCCCGCGCCTCAGAGGCAGGATATCCTCGGCGACCCACCTTGGTAATGCGGAACACAGAGTGATCCGCCATCGCTGCTGTTTACTTGTGAGTAATGCTGTGAGGGACTCTGAGGCACCTCATGTGCGTGCAGATTTACAGGTTGAATTTAGAGGAAGAGAACCGATGGGGAGGATGGCCCGATGAGGATGAGCCGTGGGGAAGATGAATGGGTTGAGAAAGGTGTTGGGGAATAAAAAGGTCCCTTGGTGGTCCCACCACGGAAGGCTAAGACCCAGGTGCGGCGACCTGAGGCGGGACCTGGAAACGGGCCGGGCAAGGTAAGAGCGGCCCTCCGAAATAATGCTACAGTGCACTTCTTCAGGCTCCAATGGCCTAATTGGAGTTCTCCTAGGGCAGGACTGCGTGCGGGGCACTGTGCTAGGTTGGAGGCCACCGGACAACAGCCCCGGAGTGCCCATGAAAACCATGGAAGTTGTGTGGATCTGAAACGATTCAAAAATACAAGGTCAACCAACAGTGGGTCATGGAATGGAAGAGCTTGGCTTTGTTGTGTGTTCTGCCTTGTGCAAATGTCCGTCGTGGGAGGGAGCTCAGAAGATGATTTGTTAACGCATCCACAGCCCGTTTGCACTGCTTGCCGGATCAAACAGACAACGCCTGTCCTCTGTGCTTGGCAGCTATGGGTTGTTTGTGAGATTTACGGTTGTGACAAGTGCATATAATGTCATTACCCCGATACGAGCAATTTGAGAAGCACCGAGAAACCCCGGAAGTTTTGTCTGAGGTTCACCAAATCATGCAATGGAGGGACGGGCCTCAACCGGATGCCCGGGCTCGGGATCCTGGTGGGGCTTGCCGGCTGCCTTTGGCGGGGGCTTGGCACCCTCGCACCTCACGCGTTGCCCCACTTTTAGAACCCAGGCGCGTCTTCTTCTCGCAGCATCGCGTAAAGTGTATGTCCAGCCTGTACCGGATGGAATGAAGGAACGGCAAGGAAAGAACCCAAAAGACCTCCTCTTCCCCCCCCCCAAACGACCAATTAATTTGACGAATTCTTTAACCAGTGACACGAGAAGCCACATAATATTCCAAATTGCCAGCGTCCAGACGAGTGGTCGATCATGTCCAACTTCTTCGACCTCAAGGCCCGGAAAGCGGCCGCTGCTAATGGAGCAGCATCGAGCAGCACCGAGAAGCAAACTAGCGAAAACACCAAAGTACAACCTTGGGTGGAGAAATAGTGCGCAAATTAAGCTGGTTTTTGGGATGAGACAAGGTAGTGGGATTTAGATGATATTGTTGCTAATACCTTGTCTCTGTCCAGCCGGCCCAAAACCCTCAGCGATGTCACGGCCCAAGACCACACCATTACCGTCCTCGAGCGGACGCTCCAAGCCTCCAATGTAGGCTTCCGGCCCCTACCCCCAACTCCTTACCACCACCGACTCGTATCAGACCGACTAACCATCCCCCCCTCCGACCCCAACAGCTCCCACACATGCTCTTCTACGGCCCCCCAGGAACAGGCAAAACATCCACCATCCTAGCCCTCGCCAAAGAACTCTACGGCCCCGAGCTGATGAAGACCCGGGTCCTCGAGCTCAACGCCTCCGACGAGCGCGGCATCTCCATCGTACGCGAGAAAGTCAAAGACTTCGCCCGCACCCAACTCACCAACCCACCGCCGGGATACAAGTCGCGGTACCCGTGCCCACCCTTCAAGATCATCATCCTCGACGAGGCCGACAGCATGACGCAGGATGCCCAGAGCGCCCTGCGCCGCACCATGGAGACGTACAGCAAGATCACCCGGTTCTGTCTGATCTGTAACTATGTCACCCGCATCATCGACCCGTTGGCCAGCCGTTGCAGCAAGTTTCGCTTCAAGAGCTTGGACCAGGGGAATGCGCGGCGTCGGTTGGAGGATATTGCTAGGCTGGAGGGCGTGCCGGTTGAGGCGGGTGCCGTGGACGCGTTGATCAAGTGTAGCGAAGGGGATTTGCGGAAGGCCATTACCTTTTTGCAGAGTGCGGCTAGGTTAGTCGGCGCTAATGCTCCTTCTGGTGGTGCTGCTGGCGCGGATGGGGACGAAGGCAGTGATGACAAGATGGATGTGGACGGGGAACAACAAAAGACAGTTACAGCCAAGGTTGTGGAGGACATCGCGGGTGTGATCCCGGATGACACGATCCAAAGCCTGGTCAAGGCCATGCGGCCGCGGGCTGCGGGCGAGACGTACCAGGCGATCGCGAATGTGGTGGAGGAGATGGTGGCGGATGGATGGAGCGCGGGGCAGACCATGACACAGCTACACCAGGCGGTGGTCTACGACGAAACGATCCCGGATGTGCAGAAGAATCGGATCGTGATGGTGTTTTCGGAGATTGATAAGCGGTTGGTGGACGGCGCAGACGAGCACTTGTCGATACTCGATCTGGCGCTGCGTATCTCGGGGATTATGGCTGGACGGTAGCTGGATATAGATAGGCACGAGGAGAACCTGGACTCCGAGGTAAAGGTGAAGGGGCGTTTGAAATCCGGCACACAAAAGCTACGGGTATGATATCAGTCAGGCGTCTGGAGTAGATAAACAGAGTATCTTTGATTGATTCACCCTTGTCAATCTAAGTAATGAAGTCAAGACAACCTAAATCACTTCTCATCACTTCTCAGCTCGAAGCAGCCCGAGATTTCCATCCAACATATCCCACGCTGTCTTAGGTTGCGTCGGCTTGTCCACCTTACGCATAGTATGTCTCCTCGCCCCAGCGCTCTGTGTCGGCGTCTGATCCCCAGGCATCCAAAGGTCAAGGTCATCCTCGGTCGTAGTTCCACTCCGCCCCCTGTTCGCTCCCTCTGCTTTCCCATCGTTACCGTCGCCGTCGTCGTTGTGTCCGTCCACCGATGCCGGCCCCAGCATCTCCTGGATCTCCCCCAACGTACGCATCGAACCCTCCAGCGCGATCTGCCCTTCCTCAATCTTCTCAGCCACCGCCTCCAGCGTCGCAATCTTGGCCGAGTCGGCCGCAAACACCCACGGCCGCACCCGGTCGGAGGGGCCTGAGATGCCGCCTGATGTGGCCTCGGCAAATGCGGCGGCGTTGGATCGTGATGATGCTCCTCCTACTCCTCCTCCTCCTCCTCCGTCTCCACCGGGCCCTATTCCGCCTCCTGGCATGGGATGGGCTGGGATCAAGTGGCTTTCCTCGGCTAGGTGGTCGAGGATTTGGTTGTTTTCCTTGAGTTGTCTGAAGATGGTGTTGTTGAGGTGGGATTTCTGCGCAATTAGACCTTTTTGCTCGCGGGAGAGGGAGAGGAGCTGCTGGAGATAGGGGGACAGGAGGTGCGCGGAGGGTGGTGGTGGATTGGAAGGTGTTGCGGAGAATGGCGGTTTGGTGTCTTTTGTTGGTGGTTTGGTGCCCGGCTGGGGTTGTTCGTTGATGAGTTGGAGCAGCGTTTTCCGTGCCTCAAGATACTGCGCATACTTCTCCTTGATGCTGGCTAGTTGTTCCTCCATATTGAGAGATTCGCCCGCGCGGGCGCGATGCTTTTGAGCCTCCTGGCTATCGGCATCGTTGTCGTCTCCCGCGGCTTTACCGAGTTCGGTTTCAATCCAGTTAATGAGTTCCGTCCTTGTCCTATTCAGCGCTGACAGCTTGGCGCTTTCGCTGATGTTCCCAGGCCGGACGGTGGATTGTGACTTGACCTTGTCGAGCAGTTGCTCCTCGCGTTTGAGAAGGAGCTTCGCTTGCAAGACGTGCCGCTCGAGCTGGTCGATCAGGCCCTTGATATGTGGTCCATTGACTGTTTTGTCAGCCCCGAGCCCGGCCATCAGTTCCTTGGGAATGCTTGGGAGTGGCCGGGAGTCTTTAAAGATCTTGTCTGGGTCTAAGAGCCCGGGCGATGCTGCTGGTTTCTGCTCAAGCGAGTTGAGACTCCCCTCGATGACCTGCAGCTTGTCACGCCTTTGCCGAAGGCGGATAGATGCGAGGTGTTCCCGTAGGCGGTCTCCATATTGCTCATTACCGCTCGTCGATGTCGTTTGTTTCGGTTTTGTTGGTTGCTTTTTGGTGTGACATACTACGTCAAACTCGCTCCGCGCTTTGATGTTCTCCTGCAGAGCCGCAAGGTACTGTTCTTGTAGACCGCGCGCCGTCGTGGATGACCCGACTTGCTGGGTATCAACAAGAGCCAGGGGCCCGATGGGTGTGCCGCCTTGGATGGATGTGTCGAGATGGGCAGCCAATATCTGTCTTATACGTGCCACTTCTTCCCTCGGCCGAACGTAGGGCTCGAGAGTTTTCTTGATATTGTCCAAGGTGTTTTCGCCTGGCGATGCCATCTTGGACGATGCTCATACGGTATCGTTTTCTAGACCTTGCCGACCCAACGATCTCATGGCTGGTGTTGTTGGGTTCCGCAAATGTCGGTCTGGCCCGGTTATTTTCTGTATTTCATCTCACAAGACTGGCGGTTTCCATCTCACGGCCCAGGTGCCCAGTAATGTTGGCGGGTGCTGGCAGGCAACTGCTGGCCCACTGCAAGGGTCTCAGTGCGTCCAGGGGCCCTGTCGCGGGGAGCTGCCGGAGCTCGTGCGCCTGCATGACGAACGACAACCAATCAGGAGACGAGGCTGGCTGCTTTTTGCTCCCAGCCCAAAAATTTCTGGGCCCGTGAGGAAGCAGGCTGCAGGCTGGATCAACGTCCCATCGTCCACGACCGCGACTTGCCTCGACATCAACTTTTTCAACACCAACGCTACCCTCCAATCACGCCCGAGCCTACCCCGACACCGCGAGTCATTGACGATTCGATGCGGTGCTGCGATCACGGCCTGTTTGCTACGTAGAGCAGCATAACCGAGCTCGAATATCAGAACGAATCGACGCGACGAAAAACCACTTTGGGGGGTCAAAGATATCGTCGCAGCTCGGAAACCATTTCATCTCCCACACAAACCCGGGGATAACCCCCGTTTAAACATCGCCCAAGATGTCCGACTACCAGCGCGATGTCTCGCAATACAAGTACTCGGCCATGTCGAACTTGGTCCTCCAGGCGGACCGTCGGTTTGTCACAAGACGGACCGACGAGGCCACTGGAGATCCAGAATCGCTAGCCGGGCGCTTGTCGATCAAGGAGATGGGTGCCCGCGTGGGCCGAGATGCGGCGCCCAAGACGAAGAAGAAGACCAGCGCCATGCCGGACGTGGAGCGAGGGAGCGTGCGAGAAGGCGCCGACGTGTTGCGGCACGTGAAGCAGCAAAAGGCCAAGGTCGATGCGCGGGGCGGTGGCATTCTCTCCGGCGCGGATGCTCTGATCGAAGGTATTCGGTACCGGCCACGGACCCAACCCACACGGGACGCCTTCAACCTCATCTTGACGATCGTCGCGGAACACCTGGGTGATGTGCCCCACGAGGTTGTGCGGAGTGCCGCGGATGCGACGCTGGAGTACCTCAAGGACGACGACTTGAAGGATTTCGACAAGAAGAAGGAGGTCGATGATATTCTGGACGCCTCGCTGAACCCAAAACAGTTCAACGAACTGGTAAATTTGGGCAAGAAGATCACGGACTACGACGCCCAGGACGAGGACGAAGATATGGAGGATGTGAAGGGAGCTGGGGAGGACGAGATCGACGGCCGCCAGGGTGTTGCTGTCAACTTCGAGAACGAAGACGAGGATGACGGCCTGCTTGATGTGGTCCGAGACGAGTCTTCAGAAGACGAGGACGGGGACGAAGATGGTCAGGACCTGCCAGACGTCGATGAGGTTGCAGAGGGTGGTGAGGCGGGCAAGGACCGGGACGAGGAGGAGGCAGGGTTGGCGGATGGTGAGGCCATGGTTATCGATGCAGGGGCTTCCAAAAAGTCCAAGTCACAAGAGCAGAATTCCGTCCCTGCGAGGGACATTGACGCGTATTGGCTACAACGCCAAATCGGCCGTTTATACCCCGACCCGCACACACAACACGACAAGACACTGGAAGCCCTCCGGATCCTATCAGGCGAGCCCGACGAGCCCGAAGGGGAAGAAAAACAACTACGAGATATCGAGAACGACCTGATGGAGCTTTTCGACTACGAGCATCATGAGATTGTGCAACTGGTGATCGAAAACCGCGAGAAGGTCGTCTGGCTTACCCGATTAGCAAAGGCCGAGAACAAGGAAGAGCGCGAGACGATCGAGCGGGAGATGGCCTCGGAAGGGTTGCGTTGGATTTTGGACGAGCTGCACGGCAAGGCCAAGGATGACAAGAAGACCAAGATGGAGATCAAGATGGACATCGACAAGGGCGGGTTGGAAGACGGGCAGGCTCCCAAACCAGAGCGGTCCGAAGGGCAACTGGTCGGGGGGCTTCAGCCCAAGAAGCTAATCAATCTGGATAACCTCATCTTCGACCAGGGCAACCACCTGATGACAAACCCTCGGGTTACGCTACCGGATGGCACCACGAAGCGGACCTTCAAGGGATACGAGGAGGTCCACGTACCTCCGCCCAAAAAGCGGAACGACCCGAGCGATCTGAACGTGCCCGTCTCGGAGATGCCCGAATGGGCCCAGCTGCCCTTCAGCACAACCAAGTCCTTGAACAAGATCCAGTCCAAGTGCTATCCCAGCGCGTTCCAAGACGACGGGAACATGCTCATCTGCGCGCCGACGGGCAGTGGCAAGACCAACGTGGCCATGCTGACGATTCTCCGGGAGATTGGGAAAAACAGGAACGCTCGCGGCGAGATCGACCTGGATGCGTTCAAGATTGTCTACATCGCCCCGCTGAAGGCGCTCGTCCAAGAGCAGGTCGGGAACTTTGGCAAGAGGCTGGAGCCGTACGGCATCAAGGTCTCGGAGTTGACGGGTGATCGCCAGCTCACCAAGGCGCAAATAGCAGAGACCCAGATCATCGTGACAACCCCTGAGAAATGGGACGTCATCACGAGAAAGGCCACGGATATCTCGTACACCAACCTGGTCCGCCTCATCATCATCGACGAAATCCACTTGCTCCACGACGACCGTGGGCCGGTGCTGGAGAGCATCGTGAGCCGGACGATCCGTCGAACGGAGCAGACGGGCGAGCCGGTGCGCATCGTCGGCCTGTCCGCGACGTTACCCAACTACCGCGATGTGGCGAGTTTCCTCCGGGTCGACTTCAACAAGGGCCTCTTCCACTTCGACAGCACGTTCCGTCCATGCCCTCTGCGCCAAGAGTTCATTGGCGTGACCGACAAGAAGGCCATCAAGCAGCTCAAGATGATGAACGACATTACGTACCAAAAGGTGCTCGAGCACGTCGGGCAGCACCGCAACCAGATGCTGGTGTTTGTACACTCGCGAAAGGAGACGGCCAAGACGGCCCGGTACATCCGCGACAAGGCGGTTGAAATGGAAACCATCAACCAGATCCTGAAGCATGACGCGGGCACGCGCGAGGTTCTGAAGGAAGCAGCCGACTCGGTCAACAACACGGACCTTAAGGACATTCTCCCGTACGGCTTCGGCATCCATCATGCTGGTATGACGCGCGCCGACAGGAGCGACGTGGAAGATCTTTTCGCGAGCGGCCACATCCAGGTGCTGGTGTGCACGGCCACGCTGGCGTGGGGTGTCAACTTGCCGGCGCACACGGTCATCATAAAGGGCACACAGGTCTACTCGCCGGAGAAGGGTAGCTGGGTCGAGCTCAGCCCGCAGGATGTGCTGCAGATGCTTGGGCGTGCCGGGCGTCCGCAGTTCGACACGTATGGCGAGGGCATCATCATCACGAACCAGAACGAAATCCCGTACTACCTGTCACTGCTCAACCAGCAGCTTCCCATCGAGAGTCAGCTCGCCAGCAAGTTGGTCGACAACCTCAACGCTGAGATTGTTCTGGGCAACGTCCGCAACCGCGACGAGGGCGTGGAATGGCTGGGGTATACCTACCTGTTCGTCCGCATGCTTCGGTCTCCTGGCTTATACAGTGTGGGCGCCGAATACGAGGACGACGAGGCGCTAGAGCAGAAACGGGTCGACCTAGTCCACTCGGCGGCGACGGTGCTGAAGAAGTCCAACCTGGTCAAGTACGACGAGAAGACAGGCAAGCTGCAGTCGACGGAGCTGGGGCGGATCGCGTCGCACTACTACATCACGCACGCGTCGATGGACACATACAACAAGCTGATCCAGCCATCGATGAACGACGTGGAGCTGTTCCGGGTGTTTGCACAGAGCGGCGAGTTCAAGTACATACCCGTGCGCCAGGAAGAGAAGCTGGAGCTGGCCAAGATCCTAGCGCGCGTGCCGATCCCCGTCAAGGAGAGCATCGAGGAGCCGACGGCCAAGATCAACGTGCTGTTGCAGGCGTACATCTCGCGGCTCAAGCTAGACGGCCTGGCGCTCATGGCCGACATGGTCTATGTCACGCAGTCGGCGGGTCGTATCCTGCGGGCCATCTTCGAAATCACGCTGAAAAAGGGCTGGGCGTCGGTGGCCAAGCTGGCGCTGAACCTGTGCAAGATGGCTGAGAAGCGCATGTGGCCGACAATGTCCCCCCTGCGACAGTTCCCGAGCTGCCCCGTAGAGATTATGAAAAAGGCCGAGCGCATCGAGGTGCCGTTCAGTAGCTACTTCGACCTGGACCCGCCGCGCATGGGCGAGCTGCTGGGCTTGCCCAAGGCCGGCCGAACGGTGTGCGGGCTGGTGGCCAAGTTCCCGCGCGTCGAGATCGCGGCCAACGTGCAGCCCATGACGCGGTCGATGCTGCGGGTTGAGCTGACGATTACACCGAACTTTGAGTGGGACGTCGACGTGCACGGCCAGTCGGAGAGTTTTTGGATCCTGGTGGAGGACTGCGACGGCGAGGATATCCTGTTTCACGACCAGTTCATCCTGCGCAAGGACTATGCGGAAGCGGAAGCCAACGAGCACGTGGTCGAGTTCACGGTGGCCATCTCGGAGCCGATGCCTCCCAACTACTTCATCTCGGTGGTGTCGGACCGGTGGATGCACTCCGAGACGCGCATGGCCGTGTCGTTCCAGAAGCTGATCCTGCCCGAGCGGTTCCCGCCGCACACGGAGCTGCTCGACCTGCAGCCGCTGCCTGTGTCGGCGCTCAAGGCCAAGGACTACGCCGCGCTGTACCCCGGGTGGAAGCAGTTCAACAAGGTGCAGACGCAGACCTTCAACTCGCTGTTCAGCACCGACAACAATGTGCTGGTCGCGGCGCCCACGGGCAGCGGCAAGACGGTGTGTGCCGAGTTCGCGTTGCTGCGGCATTGGGCGAACCCGGAAGCAGACTCTGTCGGCCGGGCGGTGTACATTGCGCCGTTCCAGGAGTTGGTGGACCAGCGGTTCGCGGACTGGCAGAAGCGATTCTCGGGACTCCGGGGCGGAAAGGACATCGTCAAGCTGACGGGCGAGACGGCGAGCGACCTCAAGCTGCTCGAGCAGGGTGACCTGATCCTCGCGACGCCGCTGCAGTGGGACGTGCTGTCTCGGCAGTGGAAGAAGCGCAAGAACGTGCAGACGGTGGAGCTGTTCATCGCCGACGAGCTGCACATGCTCGGCGGGCAGATGGGGTATGTGTACGAGATCATCGTGTCGCGAATGCACTACATCCGCACGCAGACGGAGCTGCCCATGCGCATCGTCGGGCTCAGCGTGTCGCTGGCCAACGCGCGCGACATCGGCGAGTGGATCGACGCGAAGAAACACGATATCTACAACTTCAGCCCGCACGTGCGGCCCGTGCCGCTGGAGCTGCACATCCAGTCGTACACGATCCCGCATTTCCCCTCGCTCATGCTGGCCATGGCCAAGCCGACATATTTCGCCGTGACGCAGCTGGCTGCCGACCAGCCGGCCATTGTCTTTGTGCCCAGCCGCAAGCAAACGCGCGCGACGGCCCGCGACCTGCTGACGGCGTGTCTCGCGGAGGAGGATGGCGACGAAAACCGGTTCCTGCACGTCGACGTCGAGCAGATCCGCAAGCTGCTAGACCGCGTGCAGGAAGAGGCGCTGGCCGAGGCGCTCTCGCATGGTGTGGGGTACTACCATGAGGCACTCAGCGCCAGCGACAAGCGCATCGTTAAGCACCTGTACAACAATGGAGCGATTCAGGTGCTGGTTGCGTCGCGGGATGTCTGCTGGGAGCTTGATTGCGCCGCGCATCTGGTCGTGGTCATGGGCACGCAGTACTTTGAGGGCCGCGAACACCGCTATGTGGACTACCCGCTCAGCGAAGTGCTCCAGATGTTTGGCAAGGCCACCACCACTGGGTCCTCCGGGGCGGGGGCTGGACGCAGCCGTGGCGTGCTGATGCTGCCGGCGGTCAAGCGGGAGTACTACAAAAAGTTCCTGAACGAGGCGTTGCCCGTGGAGTCGCACCTGCACAACTACCTGCAGGACGCGTTCGTGACGGAGATCAGCACCAAGATGATCGAGTCCGGCGAGGACGCCATCAACTGGGCGACCTTCACCTACTTCTACCGACGCCTGTTGGCCAACCCCAGCTACTACAGCCTGACGGACCCGACCCACGACGGCTTGAGCCAGTACCTGTCGGACCTGGTGGAGGGCACGCTTAAGGAGCTGGCGGACTCGCGCATCGTCGAGGTGGACGAAGACGACGGTTCCGTCGCGCCACAGAACGCCGCCATGATCGCGGCGTATTACAACATCTCGTACATCACCATGCATACCTTCCTGCTGTCGCTGCACCAGCGCATCAAGCTCAAGGGCATCTTGGAAATCGTCACGTCCGCTACGGAATTCGAGGCCATCCAGCTGCGCCGGCACGAGGAACCCGTGCTGCGGCGCATCTACGACAACGTTCCCGTCAAGATGGGCAGCGAACCCGCGTACGACTCGGCGCACTTCAAGGCGTTTGTGCTGGTGCAGGCGCACTTCTCGCGCATGAACCTGCCGATCGACCTGGCGAAAGACCAAGAAGTCATCCTGACCAAACTACTCAGCCTGCTGAGCGCCATTGTCGATATCCTCTCGTCCGAGGGCCACCTCAACGCCATGAACGCCATGGAGATGTCGCAGATGGTCGTGCAGGCCATGTGGGACCGCGACAGTCCGCTCAAGCAGATCCCGCATTTCACGCCCGAGGTGGTGAAGGCTGCCAACAGCCACGGCGTGCGGGATATTTTTGACTTTATGGACAAGATGAACCCGGAGGAGAACAGTCCGCAGGAGTATGCTGCCCTACTCAAAGATCTGGGATTATCCCAGGCGCAGCTGGCGCAGGCGGCCAATTTCACAAACACCAAGTACCCGGACATCTCGCTCGAGTTTGAAGTCGATAACAGCGACGGCGAACCCATCCGCGCGGGCGAGCCGGCATATCTCAAGATCCGCATCGAGCGGGAGGTCGATGATGAGGACGAAGATGACGAGGAAGAAAAAGAATTCGACGCCACAGTCCACGCCCCCTTCTACCCCGCGCGCAAGACCGAAAACTGGTGGCTCGTCGTCGGCGAGGAGAGTTCGCGCACGCTGCTGGCCATCAAGCGGGTTACGGTCGGCAGGCGGCCGTTGGCGCTACGGTTGGAGTTTACGGTGCCGACGCCGGGGAAACATGCGCTCAAGTTGTTCTTGATGAGTGATAGCTATGTTGGGGTGGATCAGGAGCCGGGGTTTGAGGTGGTTGTTGAGGAGGGGATGGATGTGGATGAGAGTGAGGAGGAGGATGAGGAGGAGTGAATTTGATAAGGGTGGTTAATGTATGGTATGTACACAGGGAGTTTGGACGGACATGCTCAAAATGAAAGATTTTTTGTTTTTATTTTGTTTTTTATTTTTCTCCGCTCCTTTTTCTGTCTTCTCGGGGAAACGGTGTGTGAGGACAGGACAGGATCATCAGGCTGACTGGCGCTGGAGGTATGTGGGGACTTGGGCTGTGGTGGTGCTTGGTGATCAGCCACGGCGCTGACCGGGTCTTGTCGGGTTGCTGGCCTCCTGGGCGGTCCTGCTTGGTCTTGGACCTGGTGACTTGGGGATCGTCTGGGAGGTGGCAAACAAGGCTGATCGGGTCTTGGGGGAGAAATGGGAGGATGACGCAGATGGTATCAGTGAGGTACTGGCGAGATGTTGATGGTGATGATGATCATGATGATCATGGGGATGATGGTGGTGGTATGTTGATGTTGATGGCGATGGTGGATGGGAATAGGGTCAAGACGGCGAATAGGGGGTTTGTGTACATCCGAGGGGCTCCTCATCGTGGCTGTCTAGCTGGCCCCGAGTGATGCTCCTGGAACTATCCGAGGTAGTATCCAAGCTTCAAGAGGCGCGGTGGTGTTGGCGTCGTGGATCTGACGCATGCCCGCAGCACAGCAAACCCCCCCCTAGAACCCGAACCGCCGGCTGCAGCAGGAGGACGCGGAGCTCCTCGCTCTTCCCCCCCGAGCCACCTTACATCAATCACCCACCCCCAGATCCAGGCCCCCCCTCCACAACAACTCCGCCGCCCATTCTTAGAAACAAGACAGCTCGCTCACTCGCCAAGACGCTCGGACCAACCATCTCGTCGTGCTGCCGTCAAATAATTTCTTCCTTGGTTCGCGAACAACTCTCTCTCTTTTCTGTTCTCCATTCGTGAAACTCGCCTTGCCTGCAACGCCAACAACGCGGGCGCATCGCTGCCATCCATCCATCTCCCATTCATCCATCGCCCATTGTTTTGCTTGCTGTAGCTCACGTGCATTGTTGCATCGTCTCCCGCATTTCCGCATCCATTCACGCATTCTCGCATTCACGCATCGCATCAACAATAGCATCGTCCTGCGCTTTCGCAGCCACCGGGGGGTCAACTCTCCGCACGGCCCACTTTGGAGTTTTGGAACGCGAGCCGAGAAGTCCCCCGTCCAACAACGCGTCAAAAAAAAAACCATTTTCCTTTTTGCAACTTTTGCTCGCACGCCACGCCAATCCTTTTTTCGCCTTGTTCCCACTCCGGCCAAGTCTAGTCGCGTGTGCTGACATCACGACACACGCACGCACACACACACATACATACCCATCAACAACCACACGTTGCATACAAGGAGGGCCACACAAACACGTTACATACATCAGCATCCGCAGTCGATAGATTTGATAGACCTGATCGGATACATACACCACACATTCCGATCCGACAACACGCGCGACACTCATCATGTCCGGCGAGAACGGTCACACCACACCCGCGGCCGAGGGCGCGCCGTCTGCCCCGGCCGAGTCCAAGCCGGACACCATCACAAAGCCTACCGCTGCCGACGCGGGGAAGGAAGCGCCTTCTGCGGCTGAGTCCGGCAAGCCTGCTGCTGAAGGTAGGTGGTACATACCCTGCGCCGGCCGCACCGCAGAGCCCAGCCCAGCACAGCACAGCACAAACACACTTCTTCCCCCAACCGCCCCCAACAGCGTGAACCAACCACAAGAAGAACCACAATAACAGACAAAAACATTACGCGCCCGCTTCCGTTCCCGCGCCCACTCCCACTTTCACTCCCGCATTGGATTGGCGAGTCTTGCTAACCTTTTTTCTCTTTCTTTGTTTCCTCCAATTTAGACTCCGCCGAGAAATCCGACGTTGAGATGACCGACGCACCCGCCGCAGCCGAGGCTACTGAGCCTGCGAAGGCCGACCAGACCGATGCTGCCGATGCCACAGCCGCTACACCGACCGCCGCCGACAAGGCCAACAAGGCCCGGCGCAAGTCAATTGGAAGCACCCCCGCGAAGGGCAAGAAGCTGAACAAGAAGGCGTCGAAGCCGCGCCTGTTGCACCTCGATGCGCGGCCTGGCGACCACTTCTTCGTCAAGCTCAAGGGCTTCCCGCAGTGGCCCGTCATCATCTGCGACGAGGACATGCTGCCTGCCTCGCTGCTCAAGACCCGCCCCGTCACGGCCAAGCGCGCCGACGGTACCTACCGCGAGGACTATGCCGACGGTGGCAAGAACGCGGCCGACCGGACGTTTCCCATCATGTACCTGCAGACCAACGAATTGTGAGTTTTGACCTCCTCTGTGGGTGATGCGGTGCATTGCATTGCAGCACAATTGCAGGGCTCCCGTTTCCGTTGGCGCTTCCGCTTCCGTTTCTACCCGTGGTCCTGCATCACAGCCGCTAACCATTGACCGCAGTGGCTGGATCTCAAATACCCTCCTCACCGACCTGGACCCCACGACCATCCTCCAGGACGTCAAAGTCGACAAGATGAAGGGCGCCCTCAAGGGGGCTCACCAACTCGCGTCCGAGAACCACCCGCTGTCATACTACAAGGAGGTGCTGCAGAACTACCAGGAGGAGCTCATTGAGCAGGAGAAGGCCAAGGCTGCTAAGGCCGCGACACCAAAGGGCAAGAAGGCCAAGGCGGCTAGCGCGGACGAGGATGAAGACGTCGAGATGGAGGACGCGCCCGATGTGACCGAGACACCGGCCAAGGGCAAGAAGGCGAAGAAGAGGAAGGCCGAGGACAGTGCCGAGGTGAGACTCGCTGAAGCTGGGAGGCTCGTTCATGCAGACAGACAATTGACTAACGGACAACAGACTCCCCAACGCACAGAGTCGGCCAAGAAACCCAAGATCAAGCTGACCACGAGCGCGACACCAAAGGCCAACGGCGCCGCGGCCACACCCAAGGCGACCAAGGGCGAGGGTAAGAGCACCAAGACTAAGTCGAAGAAGAAGGACGCCGAGGAGGCGGTTGAGGTGGCTGCCAAGGAGCCGGAGCTCTCCGCGGAGGAGAAGCACGTTAGGAAATCCGTACGTTACTCACTTTTTTTTGGCTAGGGGCACTAAGAAATTCACTGGGCACCGCTGACACCCCCACAGAAGGAGGTCCTGTTCCTCCGGCACAAGATCCAAAAAGGCCTCCTGACGCGCGACCAGGAGCCTAAGGAGGAGGAGATGAAGCTCATGTCGGATTACATCACCAAGCTCGAGGCCTTCCCGGACCTCGAAGTCAGCATCATCCGCGCGACCAAGATCAACAAGGTGCTCAAGGCCATCCTCAAGCTAGACAACATCCCGAAGGAGGATGAGTTCAAATTCAAGCCGCGCTCCCAGGTCCTCCTCGACAAGTGGAACAAGCTGCTCGCCGTTGACGGGACCCCGGCACCCGCGGGGGAGACCAACGGCACCGGCAAGGCGAAGGCCAACGGTGTCAAGGAGAAGAGCGAGCCGGCGGAGTCGGGCGAAGAAGGGAAGGAGGATAAGGAGAAGAAGGCGGCGAAGGAAAAGAATGAGGAGAAGGCGGAGACGGAGAAGCCTGCTGAGGTACGCGCCTTTCTCGTTTCGCATGCCCGGTGATAATGCTAACATTTGCGAAGGAAAAGACCGCCGAGACCGTCGAGGCGACAGCGTAGACGATGTTTGCCATGTCACATTGACTTGGAGTCAGAAAAAACAAGAGTCGTCATCTGAGGACGGTCTCCTACCGTCACAAGCGGTCGACGAATATGAACAAACCGTATCAAACCCGACCAAAGAAAAAACAATATAGACGGATGAACAACCAACCGGTCGTTGGGTCCAGATCTGACGTCTCAATCACGAGCGGAAACCGAACAAAAACCATTGCCGGTCTTGAGTTCATTAGGGCCACTAGGTCACCGGGGTTAGGGCGGTGAAGGGGAAAGGGGCGGGCAGAAGAAACCGGAGAAACGAGAGAGAGAGAATGGCATGGACAGGAAGGGCAACGGGGGAAGGGAAAGTAAGAAATGGAAGGATGGAGGGAATTTTGTGTAAAATTATTATGGCCCCGGGAGAAGGAAAGGGAAGGGGGTCAGTCCACCCATCGTAAGAAACAGCCTTGTTTGTTTCGGGGAGAGGGTCTTTTTTCTTTTTTTCTGTTTTCATCTCCTTTTCTGTTACGGTTTTCTTGTTTTTAGCTTATTCTTTTTTTTTTACCTGGTCTCTGTCTCTGTCTCTGTGCTTATTTATCTCTTGTCTACCTCAGTCTCTTAAAAGGGGGTTTTTGCTACAGATCCAAACTCTCGGGTTGACTCGCTGCAGGCTGTCGTGGTTATAACTAAAGCTTGTGCTGTGTGCTGAGTGTCGTTCGTATACATGGGTTGTTTTATGTCGATGTGTCTACTTTTGGTTGATGTGTGACTGTCTTACCGTCGTAAATGAGTTAGTCCTCTTGGGCTTCGGGGGTTTGACCCTTATGTCCTTCAGACGGCAGCTCCGGCTTTGTGTTGTGTTGTCTTATCTGTCAATGTGAGATTCGAGTTGGGAGGGTAGGTTAGGGATGACACGGTAGGCTTGGGACACCATAAATTGCGAGCCGTTTAATGAACATGAATGAATTACAAACAATATCTTTGTTCCCCTTTACCCTGTGTCTTTGTCTTGAAAAATCCGAACCTCCCCAACTCTTTTCTTGACATCTGCTTGATGTCGACGCCAAGCCACATGTGGCGCACCGAGCTGAAGTGTGGCTCGTGCCCTGGCAACACGCTGTCACGCGCTGTGAACCCTTGTGGACTTTCACTCAGCTCAGGGACACTTGCTCCTTTTATCAAACGACCGCGACGTATTCTCATAGATAGGACCAAGATGGCGGACAATGAACGGAACGACGCGTCTTTTGAGGAGGAGGATCACAGGGTTAGTCTTTTCTCTCGTTTTGCTTGCTTGGGTTTACTTTTTTATTACATCTCTTTTCCTTGTTTAATCAAGCTTCTGTTCTCTCACTAACACACATAACAGGTCGCATTCATTTTCAACGCCCCTAATCAGACACTGGACAGCCCTCAGGCCAGTAAATTGTCTGGGGATGCGCACCCAGCAAAGAGGCGCAAGACGACCAAGGCAGAGCAGCAGGAAACAGAGCAAGCAGATAGCAGCAGGTTGAGTGCTGCAGGAACCGGGACAACATTTCCGGTTCTGTTTAACGGTGCGGAGAGCCTTGAGGCGGCGAGGTTGCGGAGAGAACTGTTTGAAAGGAGTTGGCCTGTTTTAGAGGGGCGGATTCAGGCATGTGTTTTGGCGGTCTGGTCTTTTATTTGGGTTGAGGAACTAACAGCTAGGTAGCGTGTCTTAAGAGAAGCCAACACCAATACGTTGGACGAGGTCTCGTCGTTTTTGCAGCAGGCAGCCGAGACGGAGACGTGAGTCTCTTCCTCTCCCGACTCTACTTCCTTCGCAAGAATAAGAGAGCCGTTGCTAACAGTCATTAGAGACAAGCTCACGGCCGGCTTCATCATCACAGGCCCGAACATCGCCTCACAGGACCTGCTGTTTGAGCAGTTGGCTGAGCGGCTCCGGACGGCAGCACAGGCGCGATTTGTACGGTTGCGGGCCGCCGAGGCGCCGAATCTGAAAGCGGTGCTAAAGAAGATCATTCGTGATGCCACGGCGAGGACTGCGGATGAGGAAGAGGGGGTGGATGTGGATGTGATGACACAGGGTGTAAGTATTCTTATTCAGGTCACGGTGTGAGGGCGAGAGACTGACGAATGCAGGGGAGGAAATACTTGGACTACGATCTTGAGGTGTTGCACGTGTTTTTGAAGAACCAGAAGCAACAGCAGCATCAACGGCGCGTCGTCGTCGCCTTCCAAGACAGCGAAGCATTCGAGAGCGGCCTCCTCACCGATCTGACCGCGCTCTTCCACTCATGGCGCGACCGCATCCGGTTCGACCTCTTGTTCGGCGTGGCCACGTCGGTCGAGTTGTTCCAGGCGCGACTGCTCAAGTCAACGGCGCGACAGCTGTACGGCGCGCAGTTCGACGTGGTGCAGGCGCACTCGGTGCTCGAGACGGTCATCCGGACGGCCGTGGCGGGCACGCAGGCGACGGTGCGCGTCGGGCCGGCACTGCTGCGGAGCCTGGTCGAGCGCCAGCAGGACCAGGTCGCGGGTGTGCAGATGTTTGTCAGCTCGCTCCAGTACGCGTACATGTGCCACTTTTACGCGAACCCGCTGAGTGTGCTGCTGACGGACGCCGCGGTGTTGCAACGGCGTGAAGGTGGAGGCGTCCTGCAGCCGGAACATATACAGGCGGTGCGGACGCTGGATTCGTTCCAGGCCGAAGTCGAGGCGGCGGTGGAGGCGAGACAGCTGGGCCATGCGCAGTCGCTGCTCGAGGACGACGACTACCTTGTAGCGCGGATCCGGGAGCAGGGTCAAAAGCGTCGGGAGTATGTGCTGCAACTGCTGCGTTCTCTCCACCTCGTGGTTTCTTCTGGGCTTAGCTCGGCCTCGTTCACGGATCTGTACACCCTCGCGCTCAGCAGTGGCATCGCGATCAGCCAGGCATCGGGAACGGTACCCCTAGAAGACGCCATCAAACGGGTTGAACCAGACGAGTTCCTGGCCCTAACCACCCGCCTTCTATCCGCCATCCACACCGGCAGCCCAGACCTCGGCCTCGACGGCTGGGCCGCGGCCGCGGAAGACGTCGTCTTGTCCCTGACCGACCTTCGCGACGAAGTCGAGGGCCTTATCGAACGATCCAAAAGCAACAACTCTACGGGTGGTCCAAACAAACCCCGCCCAACCCTCAAAAGCAAATACAGCGCCCAAAGCCGGATCCTGCGCACCACCGTGGTCGCTCAAAAAGTCCAACTCAGCCATGACTCGGCCACGCTAACAGACGAGGACAAGGCCTACACGGCCGCCATCGATACCCTGTACGCCCTTCTCCACGAGACCATCCACTGCGCGCCCGCCATCACGGATGCCGAACACAATCTCTTCCTCCACGAGGCCTGGTTCATCGATACCACCTCAACCTCTTCCTCTTCCTCCGCCTCTCTATTCCGCGATATCTTCGTCCCCCGCCCGGGGGCTACTTTTGCCCGCGCCCTCGCCCGACCGCATGATTACCTAGGGTGTGCGTGCTGTGGGAGGAAGAAAAGAAAAGGAAGAGGTGATAGAGCCAGCGGACCTGGACTCGGAACTGTCCTTGGTACGTCGCCCGCGACGGCAGTGCTACACCAACTTCTCCTGGAGACGGGCGCGCTGGTGAACGTGGCGGATCTGTGGACGGCGTATTCCGCGTTGGTGGCTAAACAAGGACAAAGCGGTGAAGACGGAGAAGATGAGGATGAGGATGAGGATGAGGGACGAAAGAGGGAGCTGCTGGTTGGGTTTTATCGTGGGTTGGCTGAGTTACGGGTTATGGGGTTTGTGAAGGGGAGTAAGAAGAAGGTGGATCATGTTGCTAAGGTGAAGTGGCTTTGAGGGTTTTGTTTCGGTTCGTTCGTTCCGTTGAGACTCGATTAGCGATGGGATAATATAAATGATAGAGACCTAATATAATACATGATGATAATTTCATGACCCAGAAATCAACCCCCCATCCGCACCCCCCCTAGGGAAAAAAAAAAGAAAAAAAGAAAAAAAACGTCAAAAAGCTTACTGCCCACTCGAGTCCCTCCAAGGAGGGGGGTTGAAACAGCTACGAAAACCCAGTCGGTGGTTTTGCTTCGAGCGCCCCAGACAGGAATCGAACCTGCGGAGGCGACAGTGGAGGGCATGTCGGGTGTGCCCACGCCCCGCTAACTGCGCTATTCGGTTGTTTAGGGCTGCTATTTGGGGGGGCGTTGGAAAGCAGGTCCGCGGAACCTGTTGATAAAGGCGGGGGTTGGACCCGGGCCGCTCTAGGTGCTTGAAATGGACGGGAAGGACGGAAGGAAGGAGCAGCCATAGGTGGTGCCGGCTCACGGGATAAGGTCGGCCAAGCGTATCAATCGGGTGTTTATTGTGCAGACACGGAATGACTAGGTACCTGACTTGACTTATGTGTGCCGTGGGAAGGGAAGTTGGTCACCCATTATTTCGTGGAGGAGGAGAATCGATATTGTTCAGCTTCCTTTGAACGAGACACGCCCGGGCGGGAACGCCCTTTCATCTATTCGTCTTGAAAAAGCCCAACTTGAAAGAAAGACTTGACCCCCCCATTCATTGACTCATTCCCGCTCTACTCTACTCTGCTCACGCGCGCCCTCAAAAAACAATGTCTTGTCTTGTCTTATCCTCTCTTGCCGCCTTTCTTAGTTCCTTGCCTCCATCCCTTCTTACAACCGACATCAAAGAAGAGTGAGAGCGCACAACGCGTCTACCAACATAAGCAGTTGTTCAGACGCTTGGCTTCTTTAAAGGACACTCACTCGCTTTTCCTTCTCCTTATTCTTATCCTTACAACAAGCCCGAGCTAACAAAGGTGATACTAGCTAGCCAATGGAATGGAATCTTTTTGCCTCCTCGGCCCGCGAGACAAAAGGGTTGGGGGAGAAAGGAGGACAATTGAGTAGTCGCTTACAAGAGTGTGAAGGGCCCTCGGGAATTGTACGAGGGGTGTTGTGTGTGTGTGTGTGTCTGTGTTTCTTCGAGTGGTTTCTTCGGCTGGTGGGTTATATGCAGCCTTTTGTTGTGTTGAGACTCGGGATTCTCGAAGGCCACTGTTGTTGAAGTGAATAGTTGAGGGCATAGTGGACCGACAGACTACGTTCCGAGGAAGGGGGGGAGAAGACGAGAGCGGAGAATAGAAGAGTGACAGAGAGACAGAGAGAGAGACGACTACGACGACTATCCTCCGCTGCTGGCAGCCTCGGTGTTCTACTTCTTTTCTGAACAGACGGACGGACGCCACTCCTTTAACGCGAAGCAGCGTGGAACAGGTCCTCTCGGTTTCTTTGACTCGGCCGGTGCTGCTGTTCACTTTCATCTCGACTGTCCCCAAAACCCGTTCGGGGAACAAAAGCCAAGACCGGGAACGCAAACGCGAAACGGGAGAATCCTGATCCCAAAGCATTATATATACGTAATACTCGTCTTTCTCGTCGCTCCCTCACTTGCTTGCCACTTTTGCAGCAGATCAAACCTTTTCGTCGTCGTCGTCGTCACCAACACTACAACCGTTGCAAGTCATCGTTCTCTCAAGAAGTCTAACAAAGCCAAGTTGGTTATTCTTCCGAGGCCATCTCTCGAAGCCAACACCAACGAGGCAAGGCAAAGAAACAAAAGAAACAAAAATGAAGCATCACTCGCCGTTCCAGCAGCCGCCGAGTACGCCGACCGAGGCTTTTGCCCCTGAGCAGACACCCGATGTCGTTTCCAGTCACGATACCAGCAGCAGCAGCGCTGCTTCTCCCACTGCTACCAGCTACCCAACAACCACGACCACATATACTCCCATGCAAACTCCCACATATCAAGCCATCCCCACCACAGAAACCATCAACAACAATAACAACAACTTCACCACCAACCCAACTAATAGTATACACCAACCCCCGCACCTAAACCCCCTCTTCCAATCCAAACTCGCCCAACTCGCCTTCCCCCTCGCCCCCCTCGTCCAACTCACAACAGGCGCCATCCACCCATCCTTCCCGCGCACCATGCTCGCCTTCTGGCTCCTCACCCCTTCCCAACTCGACTCCCTCGCCGAGTTCTACCACCAGCGCTACCCCTCCCGCTGGACCAACCAGTATCCTTGCCCCATCACCTGGCCCGAGGGCATGGGTCTGTTGGAGAAGAGGAGGAGGATGGGAAGGTTTATTGGGTTGAGGGGGTGTGAGGTGCCTTGGGGGGGTGAGTTGGAGTTGGAGTTGGAAGGGGAGTGGGGGGAGTGTTGGGGGGAGGAGTGGGTGAATGTGAGGGAGGAGGTGATGGCTATGATGGGACAGTCGGAGGAGGAGATTGCTGAGGAGGCTAGGAGGGCTAGGGGAGGAGGGGGAGGAGGGGGGGATGAGGTTGGGGAGGTGAGGGCTAAGATGGGGTGGTGGTTTTGAGGTGTGTATTGTTGTGATTGAGAGTGTCGTTTTCTTTTTTTTCTTTTTTCTTTTTTTTTTTTTTTT